>NW_019174900.1:1914128-2093551 GCF_002260705.1 Seriola dumerili
CATTCACAGTATTAATGAATGAATGAATGAATTAACTAATTAATACTGGTTGAAACTAATTAATCAACCTAGAACTGCTTTATAAGTCAAAAACACACATGGACACCTACCTTTATTACTATGTGGACCTTTAAAATTTCTTAAAGTTAAGGAATTGCATAACAAGTTGCAGCAGAGACTGAGATATTCTGAGTTTTATCTCCATTTGGCTAAATCCAAAAACAATAGATGCTAATCTCCATAATGTCATGTGAAAGCTGAAATGAGAAATTTTATCACATTTGTTTTTTTTTCAAATCCTTGCTCATGTACCATTACCACTGTCTGTAGAATGCTTTCTGTGTGTACTGCAGGTATCAGCTGATACAAATAAATAATTCGATGCTCAGGCCCAGAATTTCTACCACCACCTTCGGTCCAGAGGTGCAAAGTCGCAACCATAGACCTTTAATAAAGATGGACCGTAGCCCTCTTTTGTACGTCACCGCGGTTTACTGAAGTCTAGCTTTGAAAAGCCGCGACTGAGCTGCTCCTCCGTCGCCATCTTGCCAGTACCTCACTCTTGCCCTAACTCCCAGATAATGAAAAATAGTCAAAGAGGTGGTCCTGTGTGGAGCTCAGACTTCGCGTTCATTTGCAGTTTCTGACAAGTATACGCTCACCCTCCTTCACTCAAAGAGGCCACACCTCAATTCTACATAACTTTAAGCCTAATAAAATGAAACAGTGTGAGTTATATAAAACAGTTGTCCATGAGCGAAGAAATGAACTAAAAAATAAAACAGTTTTGTACCAGGCTGTAAACATTTTGATTTCTGCTGTAAAGTTGGACATTTGAACATGGGAGTCTTGTGGGGATTGAACTCATGTTGAAACCAGCCTCAAGAGGCCTTTTGAAGAAACTGCAATTTTTTAGCACTTGCGTGTTGCATCATTCTTCAGCCCCAGAGGTTTCCACTTGGTCCCAACATATGCGGAACTTTCTCATAGGACCTTCTCAACCATTTTTGTAAAAACATTTTGACCTTTCAATGGCAAAAACCCTATTGAAACAGAACTTAGACAGCGGAGAGAAACACCTCATCGCGCTGGTGGCGGCACCAGCTCCCCATGATCGGGTTGACCAGGTTCCATTGCCTTTTCTACAGGACTGTACCACCACTGTTAGTCGGACTTGTTATTTTTCCCTTCGCCTTCGCTCTTGCTCTCTATAATGTAGGCTGTTTGCCCCTCCCACTTCTCCCCCCACCCCCTCGCTCTCTTTCCCTCCTTCCTCTGTCTCTCTCTCTGCCTGCTTGCCCCTTGAACTGGTACACTTCAGTCGTGATTACCTCTAGGAACTCGTCGTCTCAAATCGTCATTGGTGACGCACACCTAACCCGAGTTTTTTTGTGTGTAGTGTGAAGTTTTGAGTTGTGTCGATTAGTATTTGTGCTGATTGAGTCGGGCATGCGCTGCGTCAACCGATGAACAACCGAGGTAGTTGGAGTATTGTGATTGCCTGTGTTTGTCAATGTGTGTAAAATGCGCACTGATCATAAAGCTGATCTTTTGCAATGTCAAAGAGAAAGCAAATAAAATATACACAGAGAGAGAACAACAGACGGAGCGATAGAGAGAGTGATAGATAAATATAGAGGGAGATGACACAGGAGGAGGTGGTGGATGGGGGGGGGGGGCTGTTGAGGTAGGAAAACAGCAGGAGATGCCAACAGCATTTTGAACATCTGTTTATGCTCTGCAGATTTCAGAAGTACATACACACATATATACCCCGGACAGCATTTCCCAACATGCCACAGTGTCGCAAGGCAGAGCATGCCAGCAGCCAGCTGTTTCCGTATCTGAGTATATAGTGATGTGAGTGTGTGTGTTTGTGGTTCATTTATATGTGTGTGCAGTGTGTGTGTGTGTTGTTGTGTGTGTGTGTGTGTGTGTGAGGGACAGAGTGCATCATCACCAACATATGTCACCAACATGGTGAAAGAGAAAGCCAACGGCTCTTCTTATTACTGCTTTCATCAGGGCGGCGAGTTTGATCCTTCACTTGTTATGACAGGATGTTCGATAGCCTCTCTAGGACTGTCGTACACACAAACACACAAAGATAGAAACAAGCACTATGTGATGTGTGTTGTCTGTGTGTGTGAGGAAGAAATTCTGGGTTTGGATCAACCTGCTGTCGCTTCAGTCAAAGACAAGCAGAGACTGAGCTGAATGCTGATGATGCAAAGCTGATCCTGCCTTTACTTAAAGTGTCCAACAAAGACATTTTGTTGTTTCTTCCCCCACCAAGTAATCACAGTTTGCTTTTGAAGTGGCTGAAATGCAATAACTGCTCTAATGCAAATGTTTGAGCACCAAAAGCATTCAGCTGGAGAAAACACAATGCATTAATATTTCATAGCGAGACAGCAGAACATCATTAGAGAACGCGGGCCACCGCACACCATATCAAGCTATTCAAAAGCTCAATCCTCAATTATGTATAATTATTTCTAGACGGTTGGTCCATGTCTTGTTGATGTTCTTCCTGCAGTTTAGAGGTAATTAATCCATCATCTAAATATTTTGTTTTTCTTTTTTCTGGGACTGACTCTAAGGGTTGTGAGCAAACTCTTAATTGGGCCTCAAGGAGAGGAGAAAAATTACATTTCTGGAGCTTGCACTCCATGGCACCAACTTCAGTTGAATTGCACAGGCATGATTGTAAAGGAACTTATTAAGTTCCAACACAATGCTTGTTTCCACACCACCAGAACTGCAAAAAAAAAAAAAAATGTTGTATAACAATTAATTTAAGCTCAATTAAGAATCAAGACGCCAAATTATAATGTGTATGTTTGAAGTAATATCCAAGTGAAAACTTGCATGTGTGCGCAGCAACAAGCACAATGTGATCTTTTTGCAGGCTTGTAGCAGAGTCAAATGTATTTGTAGAGTGAATATTAATGTTTTAGAGGAGAACTACGAGGAACCAAAAACAGAAAGAGGATGATGCTCAATTTAAAGTTGTTTACCACATTTGTGCGTCTGATTCGGCATAGAAGTGGAACAGACTGTAGAGACTTGAAATTATTTCCTTAAAATCAAGTAATTTCTGCTTCACCTCAACAATTTTAAACAAAGCGTGTCTCTATAATCATGATTACTTTTGAATGTATGAACCCTGTATGTTGCTGCACGATTCTGTTGTGCATGTGTTTTGCTCTCTGGTGATCTGAGTCTCTCTAAGAGCTGTTTTAAAGGGGCTGTTTGTAACCATGTCTTGTCGTGTAGCAAGGTTGTGGTGATTGTGCTGGGACAACATTGCGTTTACAAGTCAAGAGCTTATAATACGTCCTCTGAGCAGCATTACATTGTCAAGGCAGATTGGAGGCTACTGAAAAATGACGACATGGCCGGGCTAGCTGTTAGCATGCTAACTTCAGTAGAAGAAAAAACGTGTTAGAAGAGAAGTGTTAACATTAGTGTTGCTTACCTCTGGAGACAGCTGTTGGCAAGTTAAAGGAATCGAGTCTGATGCTGAAACTCACAACGTTCCTTCTAGACTGGTCAGTGAACAGCTGGTAATGCTAGGGCTAACTTGTTTGGTTTACTTGAGATGACATTATTCACATAACAGGACATGATGTGTGTGAAAATACAGGACAAAATTGCATCCCATAATGATTCAATACAGGGACACAGTTTTATTTTCAAATACGGGACCATCTTGTATTATACAAGACAATGTATATGCAATGCTAGTTAATGCTAATGTTAGCTATGTAGCAAAAACTTAAAAATAGCCCCTTAAACAAGTGAGCAAATACATCTTACCTGGATGATCCAGGGTCATCCAATGCATCATCCTTCCTATCTGGGGAAAAATAAGTGATATTGATATTGATACAATCCTGTTGAAATCCTCCATTCTCAAGCACTCTTCAGACACAGCAGATGCAACATGTGCTGGCTTCATCTACCTGCAACTTTTTGTTGCAAATAGATGAATGTTTTGTGTCATTCAGACAGAGCTGTGTGTTGCTAAAATGTTCTATACAGCTTCATTCAGACATGACATTTATGGAAAGAGCCATTGCACTTTGTTCTGGCCTAGTATACGCCTCGTTCCACAGCCCGAATCTGGCCCATGATGCTACTTCCACATCTGGACCAATACTGCTGCACACACAGAAAATCTTGCAGCTGTCAGACAATACCAGAGTATAACAGCTGGAATCTGCCAAGATGTGGAAGTATATGGGCCAGACTCGGGCCCAGGACCCAGGAGTGTCTTGGGCCAGAAGTTTAATTTTACTACATTTTGCTACCTGGGTTGAACAATATATGAGAGGGGGGAGAGAGAATGCTGGTGAGTTCTCTCACAGGCTGAATCTTAAAACATGCAGAACTTATTTTTCCATTCAAGCCTTGATGACAATTGTGAGTGTGAAGGACGCTTGCCTCGCTTCTCATCCGTCAATTGAATCATTTAGTTGTTGATTTTATCATTTGTTTTAATCTGCTGCCTTTTTTTCCCCTCAGTCTTTTGTCCCAGCATCCGTAGATAAGGTCCATACATGTCTAAGCTTCATTGGATGATTAATAGTCATTTTGGTTTTTATTATTCATTGTGTGAAAACCCTGATGAAAGCCTTAAAGCATGTTGGTTGAATAAAGTGCATACACTAGGCCAGTTAGAGTTGCCTAGGTGTAATTACAGCAACTGCCTGTAGGCCTGCTCTATAATGAATTTCATATTTAATTTATGCACAAGGGGAATAAACCACTTTAATGAAATACTATAAATCAGGTAATTTTAAGGTTTAGGATAAATATGAGCATTATTTAAACAATGACAGTACTTCCTGGAGGCGAGGTAGCTTGATTGATTGGCTAAGAGGCTTACAGGGACAATTCTATGAATGTCCTTGAGTGGTTCAGCAAGAGCCCTGACTTGTACCCAGTCGAACATCTCTGGAGAGACCTGAAAATGTCTGCCCACCAAGAAATCCCCATCCAACCTGACAGAACCTGAGAGGATCTGCGGAGAAGAATTGCAGAAAATGCCCAGATCCATGTGCACAGAGCTTGTCGTTTTGTACCCAATAAGATTCAAGGCTTTAAGCGCTGCCAAAGGTGCTTCAACTAAGTACTGAGGAAAGGCTCTGAATACAGAAAATTCTAAAACTTTGTTTTCGCTTTGTCATTATGGGGAACTGAGTATAGACTGATGAGGGAAAGAATGAATTTAAACAATTATAGCATAAAGCTGCAACATGACAAAATGCAGGGGTGGACAGTAACAATGTACTTTTACTCAACTCCACTTAAAGACAAATATTGTTCTTTTGACTCCACTACATTTCTATGAGTACTCTTACTTTGAAGTAGAGCTTTTAGTCCGTGGAATTAATTTTATTTCATTTTGAAAATGTAATAAACCACACACTGTGTTCATCAGAGGAGAAAAAAACATCATCTGAAGTCCATGTTTGAAGTTTTAGTTTCTTTGTTTTAAATGTTTACTGTGTTTACCACGACCACACTTCATTACTGCTGCCCAGCTTGAGAAAGCATGTCAAGGTATGTAACCTTTGTTTAAGATAAACTTTTAAACAGACACCTTGTAGCACTTGTTTTTTTATGGTGTGGTTGGTAAAATGACGTATGGCGATTTCTATTGGCTCTGTATCATATTTTACAAGCTGTTTATTCTACAGATTCTACAGTCAGTCAGTCAGTCAGTAGGTTGTTTCAGAGTCATTAGGTTCTGTAAATGTGGAAACAATACAGCGATTTTATACATATACTGTACATACATTCAGTCTTTTTTTCAATCTTCTGAATGCATGGGAACAGTCCATCAATAAAATGACATAGGGCAAACTTCTCTACAAAAACAGTGAAACATTCATGGGAACAAAAGGAGAATCTCTAAATCCTGGAAATCTGACAATTCCTAGAATCTGTACAGTGTGACAATCTATTCTTGTACAACCCGTGTCTTATTTTTGTTTACAATATCGTTCCATCAGTTATGATAAAACATTTTTTAAAGAGGATCCAAGTGAAAATAAATCCTTGAAGGGCTTCAATTCTACCATAAATATGTTATATTTAGGTGGACAACGGTGGCTAGTCCAACAGTTAAAACTGATAATACTATAGATGAAAATTCATAAATTGCAGCGAGTGTCAAATAAATCCAGATTTAGAGTGGCTTCTCTGGGATCTTCGAGATCCTGGTCCCGGGTGAAGCATTTAGACTCTCTGTCTCTGGGTTGCTGTGTATCTGATAGGCCTCCTCTCTAATCTAACTTCTTGGTGGCCCTGCTGAAAAGGTATGGCGTGCGATGTGAAGCGAGATAGCAACTACAGGCTGTAGCAGATTTATAATTCTGATTAAAAGAAGTGATTTCCCCTCTGTGCCATTCCTCCTTAGTGGCAGATGCACAGCAGATGATATACCCTACGAGAAAACACTGGAAACCTCCACATGGGTGAGAGAGGATATTTGTAACTTTGGATTCAACCTTCCTGCGAGTGGGAAGCCAGGCTCCGACCCCCAGCTATTCCACCAGGAACCCCCTCAACCTCCGCCTGGTAGCCAACCATCCACCACAGATACCATCTCCACATTATCGGCAAGAGCTAAAGAAAACATCTTTCATGTTTTATAAAGCGAGAGCGCCAACAGGAAATGAAAGAGTCTAGGCCTGGAAGACAAATAAAGAAAACGGGAGAAAAATCGACGGCAGAGAGGAATCCACTCTTCATCTCCCGGAGCTACGGGGCTGTGGGTCCATGGAGAGACAAATTTGTCTCCTTTAATGCGCATGTGTACATTGTAGCTGCAGGGGCAAGTGAAACTCAGCAGCGTCAATAAAAGTAGATGTTTTTTTCCCCTGTCCAACTCTGACTACTCATAAATGTTGTCATCCTTCTCAGGGAAAAAGGATTAAAGGGAATTTTTTTTTTTTTTTTTTTTTTTTTTTTTTTGCGCCGAACACTGGAAAAGGATGGAAAGTGAAAGTAAAAGGATGTGAAAATATGCAAGAAGAAACTCACCCCTGTAGATTAACTTATTGATTCCAGCCTCTGCCAGCAGAGTTTTTGTGCATTTACTGAGCTCATAACTCTGCTTTTCCTTTTGCCATCAATATAATTAGGAATGCTATTTGAACTTATTCAAGAGCCTTTGTAAATCTTCTCTACGAACTTCCCCTCTCTTGCTGTTCTTGACCCTAAAGAGATGCTTCTGATTTTTCCAAAAAAGCTTGTTTATCTGTGTCCGTTATTCATTCACACTGATTCAGACATGGTATGTGTGTGAGTGTGTGTGTGTGTGTGTGTTTGCATGTGTATGTGTATGTCTGTGAACTAAATCCTGCCTGCGGGTAGGTTTGAGGGGGGAGCAGGGTGTCAGTGCATTAGAGTAAACACAAGGTAAACAGTGTGTCAGTCAGCAGCTGCTCTCACTCTCATTAATACATGAATATTACAGGTTTTCTTCACCAGCCCACACTTGGCTGCTTTCATTAAATGACAAGTGGGCATATTAACAAAGGAAAATGGACCAAAGGAAGATGATTTTAATATAATAAGAAGGCAATAACTCATACTAATATGTCATTTAAATAATATTTTCATGTTGTTTTTTTTTCAGCCCTAGAAATGTAAATGTCTATGACCGACTGACTGATTGAGTGATAGAGTTGATTCATGTTTGAAGCTTTACCATTGGTCGGTTGACTGTTGGATTTTTCTAACCGACTGCTGCTCTTTCAAAATCATTTGGCTTTGAAAATTTCCATTACATTATCAGGGGGCGTTTACAGCTGATCCGCAACAGTTTTAAACTCTTGTATTTTCTCAAATAGTAACTGGGGGGTTTATTTACCTCAACAGCAAAACTCAGACTTTTATTTTATCCCTCTGTTTGATCTGTAGAATTGGTCATACCAGTATTTTAGATCCGCTCTGTTCAGCTTGTTAAAACTTAAAAAACAAAGACAGTCTCATAAAAACAGATTCAGACAGCCAGGGTTTCATACATCACAAACCTAAGGAACCAATCCTGTCAACTCATGGGGACGGGGGCGGAGATAAATAAACCTGAAGCCTTTTCAGTACAGAGGACCAGAGTTTACGTTAGCACAACCACTAACACTGTCAGTCTCTGACAGTTACAAGCTAACAAACAACATAAGCTAACTACGCTAACTGTTCTGATCCGTCTGCTAGTGTCTGGTTCTGGTCTCAGACTCCTCATCTGAGTCTGGGTCTGACTGAGGCTCAAACATGTGGCTGAGTCTCCCTGATGTTTCCTCCTCTGACCATCTTGATACTCTTTGCTCTTTCACCTGTCACCAAAACCTTGTCAGTACAGAGAGTAAGACTTTGCATTAACACAGCCGCTAACACTGTTCAGCCACTGCCAGTTACAAGCTAACAAACAAGATAAACAATTAACTGCCCTAATGTTATGGGCTCTGGGTACAGCCCTCGTTGTTGTGTTATGTTGTATGGTGCAGTCTTTCCATTTTGAATTAATGCCAGGTCGACCTGTCATCCGCTGCTCTGGAAGTGGATTTGTTCCTCGTCAACACCTCAGCGCCGCTCCTCTCTTTCTGTGCCTGGTTGTTCCTCATTTTTGGCTGGTCCCTCCCCTGTTGCGAAGCTGGTCCCAGCTGCCTATCACAAGCCTGCCTGGTCCTGTCCTCGACCATATAAAAAACTGCCTTGTGTAAAATTTCAGGGCGGCTGTGATTTGATCTGAGCAGTCCGCCTCTGTGCCTCTTTGTTGAAAGTATCGACATGTGTGATAGTTCTCTCTCCAGGAGTTAACTTTGGTATTTGTGATTGTTGAGTGATGTGATTCTTTGTGGCACTAGTTCGGTAGTTGCAGGATCATGGGCTCTGGGGTTTAGTTTAGTTAAGGTTAATGTGGTATTTTCCCGTCTATTTTATTTTCTGGCCAGCAACATTAGGATTTATGGGTGGCTGCTAGATTGTATTTTGTTTTGACAGGTAAGATTGGAGGTAGGGTTTTTAATTTTTCGTTTGTTTTATGATTTGGCTCCACCCACTGCCCTTTCCCCTTTGTTCTTCATCTCATGCGATTTCTTTGTGTTGTATTTGTAAACTGTTTTGGTCGCTTAACAATAAAAGGCAGAACCTGCCTGATGACATCGGCTAAATGTTGCTTCCCTTATTTCACAACATCTACAGGTTGTAACACTTAACCTTTTCTGATATGTCTTCAGGTCGCCAACTTTGGTCACAACAAACTGGGTCTAAGGCTCAAACATGTGGCTGAGTCTCTCTGTTGTTTCCTCCTCTAACTCTGTTGATAGGCACTGCTCTTCCACCTGTCAGCGGTGGTGGGTGGCACAAGGGTCTATCCAGATTTTTCAATCAGTAAGTATGAGTAGATTAGCTTCAGACCAGATTTTAATAATTTCACTTTATATGTGTGAAAGCCAAGTTAAACAAAATATTAATCATAGCAGAGGTTTTTTACAGAGTTTAAAACATGTCTGGAGAGGAACTTTTACAGGGCTTTTATTGCTGTGCTGCAGTAAGTGTAATGTCTCTTTTGCAGTTGCTGGGGTTTCTGTTATTCAGATCCTCTATTTTTTTAGCAGTTAAACAGTGGCTTCTCTCTCTCCCTCCCGCTCTCCTGCTCTCTCTTGTCTCATATACAGTTACTCCTCTCCCTCTGTTAGTGATAATGGTACATGTAATAAATGTAGTTTATTTGACATAATGGAAGCGCAGCTCCACTTTCCTGCAGTTCCCTAGCAGCCGGGAAACCAGAGCGGTTCGGTAGACTGCCTGTAACAAGAGGTGTAGCCCTATGCCTATGGTTCATCCCACCGTTGTGCCAACAAATTGTTGAAAATACCAGGATTATATTGTTGAATTTATTAAATTCAAATGGTAGAAATGTACATTATGCTTGACTGTTATGCACATTATGAGAAAAGAACCAGGAGTTTATCCCCCTCTGGTCTATATAGCCCTGAATTATTTTTATCCCCATTAAGCACAGAACTTTTCCTCCTCCCCAAAATGATAATGGGTTGCAGGATTTCTTCAAATACTCCTGATGGCCGGTCGGAAAGAAATTCTGCCCTGACTTATGTATACACTTATTGTGCATATGGCTGAACCCATATACAGTGTGTGAGTGCATGTGTGCACATGCTTATGTTGGGTTCCAGGCATTGATTGTGTGTTTTATGTCTGTATAAAAAGCTGGAATTAGAAATAACATTAAAAAAATATGTATTGCTGTATATTTCACTCATTTTGCATGCAGTCAGCCTGAATGGATGGTTTTAGATAAACCAGAGCAGCCTGTTCCACAAGATAAAATCAGTGCTTGGGGCGCTCCACTAAGGTTGAACCCCGTGTCAAAATAAGTTTGTCATGTTCTACTTCTTTAATAGTATCTTGACACACACAGGGAGCATTTGGAAAATATTCAGACCCCTTCCATCTTTTTCACTTTATGTTGCAACCTTATGATAAAATAAAATAAAAATTCCTCAATGACGAAGTGAAAACAGAATTTTGGAAATTTTCTCGAAATTTATTTGAAAGGAGAAACTGTAAAATCATATTGACACATTGCTATGACACTTGAAATGTAACTCTGTTTCCTCCATTTGTCTTGATCCGAAAGGCACACACCTGTCTATATGAGGTCTGCTGACAATACAAATCAGAGCAAAAATCATTGATGGTTTCCAAGAGCACAGTGGCTTCCATAATTCTTAAATGGAAGAAGGGACAACCAGTACTCTTACTAGAGCTGGCTGCCCGGCCACACTGGGTAATCAAATGAGAGAGGCCTTGATGAGAGAGGTGACCAAGAACCTGATAGTCACTGAGCTTCCAGAGATCCTGTGTGGAGATGGAAGAAACTTAATTGTCATTTGTGAGACCTTATAGACTGGGGTGCCTTTCCAAATCATGTCAATTGAATTTACCCCAGGTGGACAATTTTGCTCATCGCATCACCTCAACCTATCATATCCCAAAAAAATGTATTTGGTGTATCTGGTGATGGATATTTTTGGACCTGTACATATTGGGCTGCGATTGGAGAGCATTGATTATATATGCAGAGTATATTCAACACAAGTCTACAATATGCACGTTAAATAACTTGTTTGTGGTTGAGCCCAGTCCCAGAACACGCACACAGCACATTCTCAAGCGCACCCTGAATAACAGGCACACAGAGAGGGCTGGAACACCACTAGGTATAATGCAGTGAGTGTCAGTTCGTCAGCCTGTTGGTCCAGCAAAAGTCTCCTGAACGTCTTGCTGGATATTCAGTTAGTTTTGGATATTCTTGGTCTCCAGAGGAGTAATCCTAATGATTTTGGTTGACCACTGAGCTTTCCTCTGTCAAAATCAAGGGGATAGATTGTCATGATATTCACAGAACACATTCATTCTGTTCATTCTGTCTCAATTTTCAACATTTTAAGCTTTTACCTTGCAGTCTGCAAAATGCACAAAATTTAAACATATTCATATTCTCCAGAGGATTCCTGTCAGGCAAGTTGTATATATCTCAAAATGGTCAAATTAAAATACTTTTTCGTTGTTATGTTCCTCAGAGATGGCCAGATGAAGAAGAATGACTAAGGGCCACTATACCATGAATTCTGTTGTTCATATACACATTAGTTTTTTCTTTGGTGATCTTGTGTCTTTTCCTCTGGCAAAACTATTATAGGAGATTTCCACTTCCACCCAGGAAGTTTTGGTTGCCATGGTGGTGCATGTTGCTGCGTTCCATTCTGGACACAGCCATCGAGATGGACGGGCTAACTCACTACTGAAATGACAGGGAATCATCACTTACTTGTGGGACTCGTTAGTGGATAGTGTGTATGTAAGTGTGTATGCGACTGTGCCCAAAGACTCTCTTCTGCAGATGGAATTCACAGTCAAGAAGTGCTGGACAGCTATGTTGAAGGACTTCACCACTGTTGTTATTGTAGCAGTCTACATGTCAGAGCTGACAGTGATCAAAAAAACAGCTCACAACCATTGATTTTTCATCATCGTGGGCAACTTCAATCATCTTCAAGACTTTTTCGCCAAAATTCCACCAACATTTCAAGTTTGTTACAAGAGGAGAAAATATACTGGACCTTCATTACATCCAAATTGTTGCTGCTAATGTAAGATTGCTCTTACCTTTACAAGTGTGTGGTGTTTGGATCTCTGTTCGATGTTCAATTTAACTGTCAGTTAAAACTCCATATTTTACACTTTTCCTGTTTTTTATTGGAAGCGTTGATCCATAAGACAATAAATTTGTGGTTTTAAGAACCAAACACCATCTCAATATGTTTTCCTGTCACAGGCTTCTCTCTGGAGCTCTAGTAACAACAGGTTGGAAGAGGGGAGGTTCTGAACCGCTCTTCTGATTTGCTGACTGTTTTCCATGCAATCAAATGAAAATAGAACGGATTTCAGGTAAACAGTCAGAGAAACCAAATCCTGCAAGGTTGGATAGTGGGTCCAGGTGGGCGGGGCTTGGGGTATAGCTGAGAGCGGTGACTGCTTTGTTGTGACATCACAAAGCTACAGGAGTCCTGATGGCTGGTTTTAAGGATCCGTTTCTGAATACAAGCTGTGTGCATTTCTCTGTGAACTGAGCGCTTTGATACTTTCACAGAATTAATATAGAGCCTAGACCTGCTTTATAATCAAACAACACATGGAGATCTACCATATAGGACCTTTAAACTTTGTGTGGATCTACGTATAATCTACTTTTAATCTAATGGATCGGTTGCTGTGAAATTTAAAAATCACATTCGTAAACCCCAGAGGATGAACCATGTCTGTTTCCAACACTTAAATCTAGCACCATCAGTCTAATATTTCAGCTTGTTTCCTGTTCTCATGGGGATGCATGACCATTTCAATCATTATGGTACTCTTGTGTTACCATTTGGCTAAAGTATCTACCTAAACTGCATAATGGCCAGATCACCAGAGGATGAACCCTTTTTTTGGGTAATTATTGGCTTTTTCTCTAGCAACAATCTTATTCTAAACTTTACATTTGCACACAATGTATTGCTTCATGTAACACAACTACCATAACATTTTATGACTGTTTTGACACTCCCCAGAGGATGTAGCCTACCCTTTATATAAACCCTCACGTGGTGCACATATACAGTGGGAGCATAATGAATTGTTCTAGCCCATTAGCACTTACTTTCAAAATCACAGTTTTAGTTTGCAAATGTGTTGTAGTTTCCTTGCTCTGTCTGTGAGTACGTTCGTATATCCTTGTGTGAGACTGTGTGAGTGCGTGTGCATTAGTGTATGGCAGAGAGGAGGGTCATACTGGTTTCAGCACATCCCTGGGGGAATCCAGTCAAAGGGCCAGGCCTAGTATGCTGCAGCAGCCTCAGCTTTAGCTCCCTGGATCTGAATAATTCACTAAACATCATGCCATCCCTTTCACTTCACTGGCATGAAGCAAACAGTGAGGAAAGTGAAAAGGCTGCAGAGAGACACTGAGAGAGAAAAAAGAGAGCAGAAAAGATATTCAGAGCTAGCAGATTAGTAGTGCTCAGGACTTTCATGTCTTTGAGCATATTCATAACCAGCCAACTTGTTCCCTGGATGGACAGCTATCTCTGGGCAGCATCTGTGAGGGGAAAATGACCAATCACAGCTAGGCTTTAAAAAAAAGGAAGGGGTGGGAAGATAAGAGATGGCAGGATTGAAGGAAGGAGGGAAACGAAGCGGAAACATTTGGCTAATCCCTCTTGCCAACCCAAAAACAGAAAATCGGTCATCAGAAATGAATACTAGGGAATGTGAGCATCCCTTCAGTTACAAGCATTGAAATGGTGGCCTTAATCTTCCTTAATATGGTCTAATGGTGCTTGCCAAGTGGTTTGCTTTCTGGACTTGGGCCCTGCTGGCTCCATGACAAAGCGTGATACACTGAAGACGAGTTGACGACTAATGTTATCCCAATTACTGAACTGTCCCTCTTACATAACATATCAGCTTCTTCAATTAGAAATTGCTTTTAGCCCTTAACTCTGTCACACATTGTTTTGGATTTGAGCAGAGAAAGGACCCAGAGCTTGCGGGGAACAATTAGACTGCTGTATTAGAACTGATGGAAGCAGGCTCAATAGAAAATACTGCAGGGGAACAGACATGTCATTATCTGTCCTCTTGTCATAATCTGACGTCAGTGTAAATGTGGCTGACATGCTACTTTTGTCCAAACAGGAGTCCCTGTAATTGGCACTTGTTATCACGGTTAACATCAAAGGCGTAGAGGGAAAATCAAATCAGCATGCATTTTCTATTTGGCATCCACACAGGCAGAAAGACACACAGACACACACACACAAACCCACACTCACTAAATGAGAGCAGTGGTGGCCCAGGGGGACATGGCCCAGCATGATGATGGTGTGTTACACCAATATCATTCCTCACTCTTGACCTGTGGGATGTTTGATCGGCTGACCGCAGAGACCCTCACAGCCAAGACGCAACTCCGGGGAACTGGCAGGATGCCAGAGATGTAAATACAGACACACGCACGCAGAAACACACTGGGGCAAAAGAAGGATAGAGACTAGTGGGGAAGGATGGTTAAAGGATGAGTAGGAAAGGAGGAAAGATGAAGGGTGGAAGGGAGAATGGATTGCTAGAAAACTAAGAGAATATTCTCGGGAATAGAGGCCAATTTTTTTATGAAGTAGTGTCCAAACACATCTGAAGGAGAAAAGGTTTATAGCTGCCCCACACAGCCACACTCGGACGAGGGGCTAAAGGACTGCATTCATTAAGAGATAAGAGACACAATGAATCTT
The DNA here is from genome assembly GCF_002260705.1 of Seriola dumerili. Lineage (NCBI taxonomy): Eukaryota > Metazoa > Chordata > Actinopteri > Carangiformes > Carangidae > Seriola > Seriola dumerili. The sequence continues at coordinate 1,929,005 of NW_019174900.1, forward strand.
GCAAATGGGGATAATGGTGTACACAATAGCTGTGTCCCAATTCAGGGGCTGCATCCTTCAGAGGCTGTATTTGAAGACCAAATGCATCACAGTGGCGTGAGGAGGCTGTTCCATTTCGGGGGCTCCTTCAAATGCGGCTGAGAAATGCAGCATTGGATCCTTCGTATCCCAGTCTATTCCAAGATTCATTGCACGGCAGTAATGAAAACAAACAACAGTGACAGAGAGCCTGAGAATTACACTTTTAAATGTAAGCATTGGGTTTCAGCTCCGTTCAAAAGCTAAATGGTACAGCTGTTGAAACCAAGGGCCTTTAAACCTCAGGTTTTTGTGGAAAAAAGTTATGTGTTGTCAAGGTTGCTAGGCGATGGTAAGTTCGGGCACATCTGGTGATGAACACCAAAAATTCTCTGTAGACCAGACCATCTCATTTTGGTTCTGCCTTCAAGGTCTACGATGGCTACGAAGGACACCCTGGCTTCTTCATGAAAGCATTATTTGTGTTCTTGTCAAGTGCTGGTGTTATGTTAGTAATGGATTATTGGGATAAAGAATTGAAAACGAACATGCATATCTCTCAAATTACTGCATAATGAAGGACTGAATATTACAAAATGGGCTCAGCCCTCCTCAATTCGGACATCAGAATGCAAACTGTGTATGGTAATCCAACAGACACTCTGAAGCGTACTGACACCATACAGGAGAGGAGGTGAATAAGACATGAAGGCAGGACTGATAGGAGAGTAAGATGGGAGATAAGAAAGGAAGGAGGATCTGTTGAAAAGCTTGCAGGGTCGGAAAGAAATTGGTACGAAATAGAGGATTAGAGATGGAGGGGAGCTGGAATAAATGTAGCGAGATAAGGAGGAGGAATCAAGGGGTGGGAGGAGGTAGGGAAGACACAAAGGAGGGCAGATTGATGAGAGAGGAGGGAAACAATTTCATAGGAGGATGAAGTTTGTTTCATTATTAGTTAAATGTAACATTTTGAAATTAAAAAAAAAAAACAGCACCAAAAGCAGGCTAAGCCTTTAGCTGAACAGACATTAAAGGATAAGAAGCTACTGTACATGACACAGGGCTTTACAAGCAGATGTACCAAAGGGTTCAAAGTCGCATAGGGGGGTACTAGTGTACATGGGTGTGTGTGTTGTTAATTAGACAGCTGTGTTGTAATAATCCCCACATTGCTTCCGTATGCTGGGTGACATCGGCGAGACAAACAAAGTGCCATCTGGGCAAGCTGGGGAGCAAGAGAATAGTAAACCAGCATTCAGGGTTGGTTTGGTTTTGTTGGCTACGCATCCGCGGTTTCTCCTGCTGCTGCTAAACTCCACTCAGATGCAGCCATGGAAGTTTCATCAAAGTTAGTAGGGTTCCTACCGGGAATCCCTACTCTTTTGTCACCCTGATTAGCATTCTGCTTTTCCATTCAGATCAAAGGAATGTTTGGGGAACATTACAAGCTGAGCTGACAGCTATTGATACAGGCTGCTTGTTGAGGTGGTGAGGGGTGGCAGGAGGCTGGGGTGAAGCCTTGGTGGGAACTTGTCTGCTAATAGCTGAATCAGTGACACAGGCCCAATATTGATTTGACTCAGTCTTTAACTTCTCACTAGTCTGTGGGGCATGCCAGTGCTTAGCAAACGGCTGCTGCTGACACTCCTGGAGAGAAGCTCTACTCACTCTGCCACATCGCATATCCACAGAGCTGCACCTTGAAGAGACAGAGGTACAGTTCTAATGCTTTGATTTTTTGTTTTACTCTAATGTCTATCATGGTTGTGACTGTTGTCAGTTATCCAGTGAGTTATCTTTAAGTATTAGCATACATTTTGTATCAACATTTATGGCACCCAGTGGATAGACACTGATAACAGATGATACTAAGACTTTACATCTAGATCCATCATCAGATCAAAATTTCAATGTTCAGCACATAGGTCTGATAGTAAATCACCTAAACTGACAAAATCTATCTAGAATGTAAATGCCATGTCGTCTGACTACAGCATTACAGGTCCCATATTATATAAAGTCAGATTTCCATGTCTTCTTTGATTATAAAGCAGGTCTAGATTCTATATTAATACTGTGAAAGTATCAAAGTGCTCAGTCCACAGAGAAATGCACACAGCCTGTATTCACAAACTGAGCCTTAAAACCAGCTGTCAGGGCTTCTGTAACTTTATGATGTCACAACAAAGCAGTCAATGCCCCCACTGTGTCCAACCTTTGCAGGATTTGGTTTCTCTGAGTGTTTACCTGAAATCTGCCATACTTTTTTTGATCACTCAGAAAACAGTCAGCCAATCAGAAGAGAGGCTCAGCACCTCCTCTCTTCTGATTGGTTCACTGACCTGTTGTTACTAGAGCTCCAGAGAGAAGCCTGAGAGGGGAGATGTACAAATACATTGAGATGTTTTATGGTTCTTAAAACCTCAAATATATCTTTTCATGGATCAATACTTCAATTAAAACACAGGAGAAGAGGAAAATATAAGACACTTTAACATTAGACTGAACTGGTTAGGTTCTCTGGTAGACTTTGGAGTGTGATCAGCATTCTGGTGGCAAACAAGCTTTGACAAACATATCTCTGGTAAGTTTTGATTTTGTCAAGAATTTAGCATTTTTAATAGGTCAAGTGTGTGTGTACAACAGTGTATTAGGGGAATTGCAGGTTAAAAAATATATATATACAGTATATATATACTGTATATATATACAGTATATAGTACCAACCTACCTACGCACCCACCCCCCACCCATCTACTGTATCTATCTATGTATCTATCCCCGAATGGCAGTCTCCACATAATTCCCATACCTTCATACTCTTTTCATAGTATGAGTGGTTGGTTGCGCACATAAGCTGGACAAAGATACTCTAATAAAGGACAGGAACACATTAAGTGCATCCAGCGTTGCCATTGAGCCTCAGCCACTGGCCCCCAACTGTCAACTGAACTACACAGCCTGCATCACGTCCGATCGCAGCATCCACAGAGCACCCAGCGTCAACATTCACCTTCAACCAGTTTCTCTTTGGCTGAAGCTGAGGCAAGGAATAAACAGCCTATCACCTGCCCAATCAATCTATTGACAACTTGCCTTTGACATCACAAAGGTGTGTTTTATTGCCTGGGTTTATGCTCATTGACAAATGGTTTAAATTCAATGTTTAATTCATATTTTCTTATAGTTTCTTATTTAAGGTGTCATCCATTTTTTTTCCCATAACTTTACCAATTTAATCTAGAGAATCGGAAGTTTTTTTGAATTACCCCCCCCCCCCAGCTCTTCAAATCTTTTGGCCTTAATACTGCTGTCATACATTTTTGAGACAGTATCTGCAAACAAACACAGCAGAGCTCTTCACAGACTCATTGGGAGGGTAATGGACTCAAAAGGCAGCAGCAGATCTGAGCCAAACAAAGTCTCCTCCTGCGTGGAGGGCCATCACCGTTTCACAGCAAATCTTTTCATCTTGGATGCAAAAGTCAAGAGCCAAAACATCAACCAGCTCATGTAAGTGCTCACATTTTTCAGTTTTACACAACATTAAGCGTTGCCTTATTCATACATCTTGTATGCACCTGTCTTTTGAATGGAAACATCAATCACGGATCGCTCTGCAGAAGCGCATTTCTTCAGTTGTTTGAAACCGCTGAGCACTTATTAAAAGAGAAATGGTGTCTGTCTGCCTGTGCATGTTGGATTTCATAAATTGGTGAAAAATCTGAGAGCTGATGCATTAAACTAATGTATCTGAGACATCCGTTCTGGCACCTCCTGTTTCTCAGATCACTACCTGTCTCGTTGATGTCTGATGTAGGTTTTTGTCTATCAAACAAATCAGCAACCAAGTTCAGCCATGACACTGCCTGGCTTGTTTTACTGCTCAGTAGTGCATGTTTACAAGCAAACCAGTGATCATTAGCAAACCCTGTACTGATTTCCTGATCCCTACCAAGCACAGATGCTCACAAGTCCTTTTTTCAAGTCTTAGTGAAGTCTCAAGTCTTTGAGCTGAAGTCCAAGTCAAGTCTCAAGTGTCATCTGGTTCCACTAAACATACTGTCCCCTGCTGCATGCCAGCAGTAAATACAATACCAGACATGTCTTCATTTTAGTTGTCGTCTTTCTCCTTCACTGGATCTTTCTGTAATGAAACTCTGTGGATCTGAGCTGATCACACAGACTCTGAGACTTCACATAGCTTATTAGAATTTCTGATGAAGCAATAGCAGAAGACAAAGCTATGTAACATTGTACCTCTAAATGAACTGGATTCCTGTTGTCCTCTTCCTACAGCCTATTCTATAAGACTGGAGTTACTGGGAGCTGTGCTGGGAGCTGTGGTCCTGAACCCACTCTGCTGCTCAGCTCCTCCTGTCTGCAGAGTTACTGCTGATATATGAACAACTATTTGAGGCATCTGGATTTTCCTGGATTTTCTTTTCTCATGAGGGAGATGACAGCCACACAGAACCACAGTGTGCTGGTCGTCTGCTCCACTGAGCCAATCACCACACACAGCACTATCGAGCTCTCTCACTCCCTCCCTCTCTCGCCCAATGAGGAAATGACATCCAAATTCACTAGTCCCAAATCAAGTCTCAAGTCTTTCGAGGACGAGACTCAAGACCAGTCTCAAGTCGTTGTGCATGTGACTTAAATGTGACTCGAGTCCAAGCCGCAAACTCAAGTCGCCATCTCTGCTACTAAGGTGGCTTCAACCTCCTCTCCCTGTTCTGTTGTACGGGGGAACCACTAAAGTTTCCTGCTTAGTTCATGTGGCAACTCCTGAAAAAGGCTGTGGGATATGGTTGAAAGCTCTGGGAAAGCTTGTAAGTAAATCTTAAGTTGAGACACACACAAATGTGAAACAGCAGCTTGTGTCAGCAAAGCTGTGGTGAGACGGTGTCAGCTTGTCAGATTCATGACTCACAGAGACTTGTTATTGGACTACATCTGTGGTAGACCATGCTATTTGCCAGAGGACATACTCCACACCCGCTCTCTCACACACACACACACACACACACACACACACATACACACACACACACACACTGCCCACAGCCAGACTTGGATACACTGGTAATCTTGTGAAAGCAGCAGGGTATCAAAATATCACTAATATGGTGAATCATGCATGTACACAGCAACGACCACAGCTCCGAGGGACGTCTGACTGTGTGTGTGTGTGTGTGTGTGTGTGTGTGTGTGTGTGTGTGTGTGTTTGTGTGTGTCATTATGTTATGGCACTGGACTACAGGCGTCGCATCACTTAATGATAAGGCTGGCCCTGTCACTGGTCAGACAGATTAGTCAGGGGCAGTTTACTTTAGCTTCAGGTGACAGGAACATCTTGGTGTGTGTGTGTGTGTGTGTGTGTGTGTGTGTGTTGGTCACCTTATCCTGATTTTCATTTCCAGCAGAGTTCATCAAAATATTTCTTTGAGCAATTTTCAGCTGTTTTCAATGCCGTTGCTGAGAGAGTGGACCAAAGCATTCTGACTTTTAAAGCTTAATTTACCCAGAGAATGTCAAATAAAGTCGATGTATAGTGAACACTTACACACCTCTGTTCATGCTCTATAGGAACTCCTCAGTAAACTCAATGTTTACTGAGGGGCCAGAGGATGTCCAGTGACCTGCTTCTGAATGTCCCAGCAACAGTTGGTGGGTAGAAAGGTGATTCCAGTTGTTGTGTCAGTGTACTCTGAAATGAAAGCATGGAACAGATAAATAATAAAAGATATAGATTTATAGATATAGATAAATAAAAGGAACCATGGAAACTAAATTTGATCTAAATGTTTGACTCTTCCAGCGGCCGAACTCTCATGACGTTTTTTCAAAAATGGAAGTCAAATATTATACGTTCGTCCCGACACTGTTGCAGAAGTTCCCTAGAATATGTTGTAAGTGTAGTCTTCTTTGCTTTCATCTTCTGTCCAGTTCATCCTAATTCAGCTTCATGTGGGTTAAGGGTCATAACTACACCCACTTCAAAGCGGTGCAAAGCCAAACTTAGCTGTCTTTGTTTTTCTTTCAGACTGGCACAGTTGATGCTGTTTTCCCGTCCAGAGTCCACGTTTTTTAAGTAGCAAATGCACTTGTGCCCGTCTGAGCACCCATGGGCGAGTTGGTTTTAAAATGAGTTGTGGTCAGGTGTATTGCTGCTATCATGAGGCAGGGCATCAAAGCGATAGACCAACAAATACTGGTCTGAAGTCAATGGCGCAGTAATTCACTGTTATTTTAAAGGGGCATTATCAAGAGAGTAAGATGAGCAGGGGAGAGTAGCCTCAGTAAGAGATGTGACCAGATGATGACACTGTCCGAGCTCCAGGTATCCTGTGTGGAGATGGGAGAAAATTCCAGGACAACCATCACTGCAGCACTCCGACAACCTGGGCTTTATGGCAGAGTGGCGTCTACTCAGTGAAAGACGCTGAGTTCCCAAACATTGATAAACCCGATTCTCTGGTCTGATGAAACCAAGATTGAACTGTTTGGCTTCATGGCTTGGAGGAAACCAGGTCACTCATCACCTGCCCAACACCATCACAACAGTGAAGCATGTTGGCAGGGACAGGGAGACGGGTCAGGGTTTAAAGGAAGCTGAACAGAGCAAAGTACAGAGAGATCCTTAATGATAATCTGATCCAGAATGCTCAGGACATCAGACCTTCCAACAGGACAATGACCTTAGGTCTTAAGGACAACTCAGTGAATGTGAATGTCCTGCCGAGCCAGATCCCTGACTTGAACCCAATCCATCATCTCTGGAGAGACCTGAAAATGTCTGTCCACTGACGTCCCCATCCAACCTGACAGAGCCTGAACCTGCCAAAGGTGCTTCAACTACGTACTGAGGAAAGGGAAAACTTAAATATGCCTCAGATTGATATCAAAAAGAATACTGATGGCATGTTTAAAGTTGAAGGTTCATATAATAATTTTCTCTCTTCTCTGGAATTGCAAATAAGTCTTATTAAAAATGTAATGGCATTTAATAATAGCTGCAAAAATAATTTGAATCTACTCAGACTCGGGCATGTTTCCAGACTTATTTCCATGTGGGAAAGATGTATTTTACAAAACATACAGTAATTCATCAGTCTGTGATCCAACAATATTCAATTCAGTCACTTCTTTGTTTTTTTCTTTTATACTCTAACTGAGGTGACTATAATCAAACCAAACAGAAAGCTGAATTTGAAAGCAAATCCACAAATAATGTTTTAATTAGATTGACTGAGACATTAGCTGATTTACACCCACAACACAGTCATTTCTTAATCGTTCAGCTTAGTTTGTTGTTATGTCGACATTGAGGATTCCTCAGTGGCTGCCCATGATGATGAGCATTAAAGAGGCTATATGTAAGTTTTCTCTCCTGCTAAACATGGATTCTTGCCAGGAGCGAGTTATAATAAAAGATGTTAAATACACCCTCCAAACACTTCTTGCATTGGGATATAGGGTATCAACCTTTGATGTGTGAAACCGTGACACTCAGACAATTTTATTTCTTTTATTTTTTGAGTGGGGTGGGTGCTACATTGTAAATATTTTTTTTTTTGCCTGATTTTGTTGCGAGATCTTCCTTGTCCATCTCTCCCCCATTTCACCACACAAACAAAATAAACTGAAGTTTTATTTTGACACATGCTAATCCGGGGACTCAGTATGCCCATATGCACTCTAAGAAATTAAATGTTGTATTTACTTAATCAAGTTATGTCAACTGGTCCCACAAAACTTTGTTGTTTAAATGTGAAGAGTTATATATAATTAATTTTAACATGTTTAAAGTAAATCCAACTAAATTGTGTTGTCATTATTGTGTTGGATTTACTGACACCAGGTTCAATGAACTTAAGTTCAATTAACTTAACATGATTAAGTCCAATTTACTGTACACAAATGAGCATTATTAATGTGCTGTGTTTGTGTTGATTGAACACTGTAGTTGTACACACTGTATAAGTCTGTGTGTCAAATAAATACAACTTAAGTTGGTTTAATTCACCTTAAACCTTTATTAAACACATGTCTAGAAAATGTCTCAAACATGACATTTTGCTAAATATTATTCACAGTACATTACATTATGAACTAAAAAAATCGTATACAAAACTGTTATTGGTACATAATACATACCATGTGTACACATAAAATTACAAAATGACAAAAAAGGTATGCGTTTACAGAAAGTGAAAATGTACTTATACACCAGATAAAGAAAATTAATAAAGATGCATAAAAATAAAATAAATAAAACCTTGGTTAGTGAATCTCTTCTCACTACATTATCTGATAAGGGTGAATCACCTTTAAACGTTCTAGTCCCAAACCTGAATCATTTGAAACTAGATTTCACAAACTGACAAGAACCTCCAACACAAGTTCTATGTGTCTTAAATAACTGCAAAGGTTTCTTACCAGAAAAATTAGCAGTGAGTCAATTAGCCATAGCTTACTACAGCAGTTCACTCATCAGTACAACACAAGTCATTTACTTTTACCACTCTGTTCCAGTCACCTTGAAAACAACAAAAGAACTATCTCCATTCTGCAAGGCCAGCTGGTTCTCATTTACCATACCAATAAATGTTAAGCTGTTAAGCTAGCATCAATGACACTTACTGCGTCCGCATTGATCTTCCATATTAAAATCCTTCCTCTAAAAGACATCAATATTTTACTTTTAATTTTTTTGGGGGGGGAGGAAATGGCTACTTTTCATGGTAAGTTATTATCAAGGGTGAGATTATGAAAGCAACAAACACAAAGAGGTTCACAGTTAACAAGGGAACAGGAAAATAGTAATAACATCAAAACTATTAAATGCCTGTTTGTAGAATCAACCAAATGTTACACGTGTTGCTGAGATAACTTCAACACTACCAAAATCATTACTGAAGGCTGAGTTCATTAATTATGAACTGGTACATGTGAAAAGACCTCTAATTTCAAAAGGACAAATGCCAATTTTTTGCATTATTGTGTCTTACAAGTTCTCATTTGGTGCATCAGCTTCAATCAAATTATGGCAATCTAAGTCTGAAGCAGTTTCTCCAGGATCAGCTGAATGGTCTTCAGATAGGAAATGCTCACTGTTTCCATCACCACCCTTCACTACTTCAACTTTAAAGTCATCTACTGTGCAATTGGCATGCTTCCTAAAGAAAACCAAAATGTGAAGCATGTTGTTGAGATCACTTCAACAATACCAGAATCGTTGTCCATCCTTCTTTAAACTGTTTTTTGCTTCAGCAAATATTCAGAGAACAAAAGCTGCTCAGTTTACAGTGATACATGCTCACAGCTAAACTTGAAACAACAATTATTATAATCAAACAAATTTCTGTCTTTAGACTGCTCATGTTTTTGTCCATTATTAGACCAATTTTTTCCTTTGCCCAGGTAAGGGGGTAAACAGATTAACAGATCCAGTTTGGTCTACTGCAGGTGATTTCACTCGTGCATTTTGTTCTTGAGGACCTCCACCTTAATGGAATCCAGCTCCATCACCTGTGAAAAAAATGTGAACGTGTACCACAGGTGAAAACTTTAAACAGGACAATTATTACAATCAAAGAAAATTCTGTTTTGAGATTGATCAGTTTTGTCCAGCATTAGTCCAAAATCCAAAAGCAGCTACGAGTCAACAGAAATCCAACTCCAGGTCCAGTGTTGTCCACTCTAGGGGATTTTACTCATGCAGTTTGTTTTTGGGGACCTGCACCAGTATCAATATCCTCAATATGGCAGAAAGCAACAGTATTAATTATACAGCTATACATGTATTATTTGCATATTTTTTCATTAATATTTGCCAATTTCTTTAAAGAATAAGACTGGTGATTGTCTATATTTTTTTTTATTGTCAGTAAATCCCATGAAATGACCAAGACCCCCATTTCACCACACAAACAAAATAAACTGAATTTTTATTTTGACGAATGCCGACCTAGGAACGCAGTATGCCCATATACGCCCTAACCATTCGACCATCGCCCACCTGCCTCAGTCCTCTCTGCCTGTATTCACAGTGGGGTTGTGGATGTCGTTAGGTAATAAGGTAAACTTTTGTATTTCTGCTACCAATCAGATAAAAGTATAAGAATTGTCACTGTTATACCCATTTTCATACATTTACAGATTAGACATAACCAGAAGAAAACAGAAATAACATTAGAATGAAACAAATTAGGTTTTATCTGAAACTACGAAATTCTAAATATGAAGTTCATTTTAACAAAAACCAGGACAATTTGTGTCCTGTGTCAGAATATTAATTCTCCCGGACAGTGGCTCAAAAACGGAGAACACCAGGACAGGCGGTAGCCTAATGGGAAAGTATTGAGATGGGCCAAGGCTAGCTGGTTAGAACGCTAAGTTCAGTAGAACAAAAGAAGTGATAGAAATAGAAGCAAAACAAGAGTCAACATTGGCGTTTCCACTGCTGGTGACAGGTCTTTGCAAAGCATAAAATTTGATGCTGAACTCATAACATTTCTTGCCGACTAGTAGGTGAACAACTGTTAACACTGGTTATGCATCAAAAACCTACATATAGCTCCTTTAATAGCTGCTCGCAAAACCATTCTAGCCTCTGTCGCTGTCAGGCCCCTTCACTACATCTCTAATGAAAGATTCAACACTTACCCTTCAATTTGGATTCTCTGTGACAAGTCACAGTCTTTCCATCTGACCCTCTTTGAGTCCCTGTATATCCCTACTTTTCCACCTCCATCTGCCTCTCTCTGAACAAGGTCATGACAGTATGAAGAGGGTGTGCGCTGTGTATTGGCATTAACATATGCTTAAAAGCAGATTATATGTTTCCCTGTGGGATCTTTTCATTCAGTCCAAAACCCAATTAGGTATGCAGAGGAGTGAGGCCAAAGAAAAGGTCAAGAAGGATGTCCACATGCTATTAGCAAATGTTTTCACTATTCATAGGGAGAGGCATTGGAAAAAAAAAATGCCTCAGCACACTTTCCTTTGACCAACACACATTCATTTTTGTCCTAGTCCCCTGTGAGGGAAGCTCAAGGTTTAAATGGAAGTGCATTCAGTGATGGAGATTGTTGAATTTATTGAGGGCTAATTTGCAGAGCCATGGTGTAATATTTTTAATTTAAAAAAAAAAAATAGCTTAGCAACTACACTATGTGATCAACAGTATGTGAGTCTATTAGTCCTGGTGTAGCTTTGGCCCCTTAGTAATAATCTTGTGGCTCAGTGTGAGAAAAAACTGAGACTGTCCTCCATGAAAAAGTTTGTTGTTCATTCAAACACCTAAAATGACCTTTGACCTTTGTGTGTCATCAAGTTAGGTACAGGTGTCTATGATCCCTGGAGGATGAATTCTCATCACTTTGGTGATCCCTTGACTTTGTGTGATCTGTGATCAAATACCTACAACACATTACCATGACATTACCTTCATTCTCAGTTATACTTTGTGTTTAGTGCGAATTAGCAAATGTTAGCATGCTAACATGTTAAACCAAGATGGTGATCATGGTGAAACAACAAAACATTGGCAATGTTATTGGTAGGTTTAGATGTTAATTCATACTGTATATTTGGGTTAATTTACTAAAAATATATGAACAGTGTTTGTACTGTTAACTATTTCCATATTTATGTTTACACAATTATTATTAACATATTTACAAGTTTAAATCTGAATCCATCTCTCTAGTTTTCCCCTTATTTACCTCAGTCCTTCTAGCCTCTGATTGGTTAACTTAGCGACATGTGAGAGAAACAGGAAGTGTGGTTGTTGTGAAGAGGACAAAGTGTGGATCAAAGTAAAACTGCTGCTTGAAAAGTGAATCCATCTCCATCCAGCTGTTTCTTTTATCAAGAGTGATCCAAACCACCACATTTCAAACCCTCACGTTACAATATCCTTGTGCCAGTTTAGCATGCTGAAGTTAGCATTTGGCTCCAAGCACCACCATGCTTTAGTGTAGCCTCACATATTACATATGACTCAAGCATCATAATGCCGTAAACAAGTCTGTTTACTAGACCCCAGAATATGTTTGACTGGCTTTCACCAAGCACCTATTTACCTCTAAAGATACAGAGGACACAGTTTGAGCTGAGTCTTTGGCTTATCATCACCGTGTATCTGCCAATAAACCCATTTTGCCACACCACTTTCCATCAATTCTGAGGTTTGCCTTGAAGCAGCATTGGTATCATTGGTAAAAATCATTCAAAAAACTCCAGCCAATTAAAAGGAGAGAGGGATTGCGATTCAGCTCTGAGCACAGAACAAAATCTCTGGCCTCTGTGCAAATAAACACGGAGAGAGGAAACCTCTTTTATATATTTTTATATATTCTTTTATATTTTTTTTTAAAAGCTCGAGTGATGGAAAGTTTTGAGTGCTGCCAAATGCAGACTGAGTTGGGAAAGAGGGGCAGGGAGGGAGGGGGGGTGCTCAGTGATTGAGCTATTATACTTCCAGAGTGCAGTTCAGGTTTGATGAATGGGACTGACGCAGTGGGGAGCAGAGGTGTACTTTTGTAGAGATGGGTCAGGGGGCTGGGCTCAGAGCGGAGTTTGAAGGTGGTGGATGCAAAATGGGATGTACAAGCGTGTGTGCTTAGAGCTATGGTGAATTCCCCATAGAACCAGAGCCAATCTCGACATGAGGCCTTGAGCTATCGATCTGCCCCTGGAAGACGATCATTCATGCCTTTTACAGCCGCCCTCCAGCCCCACTCCTCCCAACAATCTCCACACCCTTCTGCTGACCAGCTGAGAGCTGTGGAGGCATGGCGGTTTGTATCAAGAATCATGAGCCGCTCTTTGGTCTCAGTGACACCTGGTTATGGCCGACGGAGATGGGAATGAGCATGTGGGTAAGTGGTGTGACTATACCAATAGTAAATACTCTTCCATCATTGATTTCAAGACTCATTAGCACGCATTCAATAAGAGGTGCCAGGAATTAGTAAGACTTAAGCCATATTCAGACTACACAACATAGTGTGACCTAATTACTGTGTCACATTACACGATCACAGAACCAGAAATCCAATCATAGTTTATCGTGACACAGATGAACAACAACATTTCTTTTTTTTTTTGTTGCTTTATTTACATTTGTAGATGGAGGAGCACTCTGTGGTTCAATGGGTCAATGTTCCAGAACATAAAAGGTCAAATAAAGAAGAGAGGTGGGTAAAAAAAAAAAAAATCTATGTTGACTGTGAATTCAGTTCAGATGGACATATTCGTTTATGTTTTTTTTTTTTTTTTTTTTTTTTCCATCTTCGAAACTGTAGTTGAATTTTGAAGAAAATGTCAACAAAAATCCACAACAAATGTTCCATAAAACAAGAACACAACCACACAAAAAAACAGGAGCATTTTTCTGATTTGGCTCCACCCATCAACAGCATCATTTGTCAGTGCTGTCGAAAACCACTACAAATGACACTTTATCAAAATTATTAATACCGCCGGTTCCTGATCCTGCCACCACCTTTTAAAGGATTGGTCAGGCACACGGTTCACTACCTTAGGGTTTCAAAAAGCCTGGCCTTTGGGATAAAATTTTTCTTTTTTGTGGGTGTTTTTTGTCATCATGGTGAAAAGAAGAAGTGCTTGGTTAAGGTTGCGAGACAGTCGTGGTCTCGCTTAAAGGGATGGTTCGGGTTATTTGATGTGTGTGAGGCACTTATCTGAAGTCAGTGTATTACTTGCAGTAGAGGGAGCACCGGCACATAAGCTGAGTGATGAGCTGCTGTGGACAGAGCAAAAAAAAAAAAATGTCTTTTAGCAACTTTAAAAAAATGCCCAAAGAAAAAAACTAACACTGTTGAACTACCATATTCCCACACACAAGCGCACCTTTACTTTAAGTGGCTAAAATAAGTTTTTTTTGCTGAACCCGTCCACAACAGCACATCATTCACTCATTCAGATTCTGTGCTGGTGCTTAGGGATGCATGATTATGGCACAAATCATAATCATGATTATTTTTGATCAATATTGAGATCATGATTATTCAATACAATTTGTAATTGACATTAGAAAAAAAATGGAAATAAAAACACTGTCCGTGTAGTTATATTATACACAATATAAGTTAAAGTACAAACTGTAGATTTCTTCGTCTGTATGTGACAGACTTCCACTGGATGTGTCCAGAGGTCGCTTGTGTTTCCGTCCTTACATGAATAAGACTGAACAACACTTCAAAACGTTGAGTTTTCTCCACAGACAGTAAGAACAGGGTCTTTGGGAGTGTGTGCTGCACAGTGCTCCAGCGTGTGTGAGAGAGCTGCCCCGCCCAGAAGCAGATGAACTTCTGTGTAGGGAACAGCAAAAATGTATCATAGATGAATGTCTTAATCAGAAACGGAGTTGGTGAATGTGCAAGAGAAATTTTATGTTGCAATAACAAATACAAATACAATTGTTGGAGGCCAAAATCGTGATTGAAAATAAAATTGAATTAATTGCCCAGCCCTACCAGTGCTCCTACTGCTTCTCTAAACTGGAAGTGCGCTGATCTGAATCTAGTGCAGGTAATACACTGACTATAGATAGGTCCCTCATACAACCCCACATCAAATAACCTGAACTATCACCTTTAGAGAAACCAATGTTTACTGTCAGTAGAAAGAGAGAAACAAACATCGGCCTCTTTATGTTCATTGATCCACACTGACCTCTACCTTACATGGTTTTTTGGTTGTGTAGCAATGTCACACACTACTTCATAAACAAGCACAAATATGACCTAGATGATTTATGACAACGGTCTCAACACCAATCAAACATCATATGGTGCAGTCCTTCAGCGTAGCCTCCCTCTCACTCTGCTCACCTCATTTCAATAATACACGCATTGTTACTGCCTCGACTTCTGTCTGAATGGAATGCAACAATGGCACAATAACAGTATGAATGCAGCATCAGTGTTGTCCGCAGAGATGGTGGGATGAAAGAAATGAAAAGAACTAAAAGGAGCGGGATGAGCAGGTGAGTTAAAAGGAGTACTGAAGAGTGCCTGCGAGCCAAAGCCAAATCAGGCCTTTTTCTCTGATGCGACTGGCTGATTGCCTCACTGCTTTATCAGCCAGGCCTTAAAAAGAAAGAGGCTGTCTCTGCACGCCTCTCTGTACATGCAGCGAAGCATTCCCTCTCCTCTGGGTCTAATTGCAGTGCCGAGAGTGGAGGGACAGAACAGACGATGGACTAGATAAGGAGATGTAATAGTGGAGGGGAGAGAGCAAATGAACACTTTTATGGCCCCCTGTGAGCTTGCCAACTGAGCATGTGTGTGTGTGTGTGTGTGTGTGTGTGTGTGTGTGTGTGTGTTTGTGTGTGTGTGTGTGTGCGTGCGTGCGTGTGTGTGTAGATGTCTGGAGGTCCACCACTGCACAATTATGCAGTGCGGAGGTGTATCACTTTATGAACAGGGCTTACATGAAATGAAACCGTTTTAACCCCTTCATGCAGGAAGTACATCTCCTCTGCTGCTCACTAAAGTGTTCAAGTGTTTAAAAGTATTGAAAATTTAGTTACATACTGAAGCCAATCAAATGCAGATACCATTCCACAAAAAAACAAAATGCAAATATATGAACCACCAAATCGATCTACCAAGAAATATGAGTTAATGAGTTTGACATAAAGATGGACGACACATGTCTACTTCTTCCCGTTTGGAGACAGTGTCTGTGCAGTAGTGATCAGGTTAGCGTACACCTGCCTAACCCAGTCATGAGTGGTCAAGATCCTAGCTCACAGGGCCCTAGGCAAAGAAGCCCATCAATTAACCCTGGGTGTTTTTCGCTACCATGTACACCCTTAGTATAAATGGCAAGCACCAACAACCGGGGGTGAAAAATTGAAGCCAACACAGAAATGCCAAAAACTGCAGTTCCTCTAATGACCACTAGAGTCTGGCTCCAACAGTGAGTCAATCCCCATAGACTCCCACGTTAAAATGTCCAACTTTACAGCAGAAATAAACATGTTTACAGCCTGGTACAAAAACTGTTCTGGTCTCCAGAGCTAATTTCATCCTTCATGACACCTGTTTATATAACTCAACTGTTTACATTTTATGAAGGCTTTAAGTTGTACCACTGAAGTCTCAGGTCCACACATGACCTGCCTCTTTGCCTAATTTTGGATTTACTGGGATTTAGTGGTGGAGTCAGACACTGCCAAGATGACGATGGTGGAGCAGCTTACTCTGAGCTTCAAAACCGCTCTTCAGAAACCTGTGGGTGATGACGGAGGCTGCGTCCTTCTGTATTTGCAGTCTATTCCACCCCAGGTGCAAACAGTATCAGCCATAATTTGAACCAACAGGTGCCTGACCCAGTGCAGGATTCTGCCTCAGGACCAGAACCCTATTTGTCGTAATTTTAAGAATATCCGAAATGGCTGAAAGCTCCAGAAAATGCTAATGAGTAAACCTTGATTTTATAATATATCATCACTGTAGCCACAGTGCAGCCTGCAGGTAGTCACTAAGATGACGAGTTTCAGCACCACTTACTTTTTTTACCATGATGCATAGAGTGATTTTCAGAAATCCAGTATCAGGTCATCCTCTTCAGTGCATGTCTGTTCAAATTAAAAAGTTAAAAAACATTACAATCAGAAACATCTAATGAGGCAGTGCCTTTCTATGACTCTGTGTTATCTTGATTAAACACTCCCATGGCTAAAATTGGTGGTGAGTCTGGATTTCTGTTTCAGTAATTGCTGGAGGATATGGAGATGAAGCAGAAGGGAGTTCCTCCAGAGCTTTGTCTCATGGGAACATTTTGGTCTGACCCTCCTGCAGCTGACTACTAAACGAATCCCAGCCTGGATTAGCACTTTTATTTGGCTGAACTAAGGAGTTTAACCTGACTTATTAGAGCTGATGCAGTGTTTGGTACATTTGACCTTTGACCTTGAATCAGTCGTAGGCTGAGAGAAGCACTATTAAAGATCAACAACAAAGTGCTTCCTCTTCGTCAGAGAGGGAAGAGAAGTTTAATTGGGAGAATTAGGAGAACACGAGGACATGGGAAGCTACATCAAAGCAATGCAGAGGTCATTTGCATGAAGTTAACTGGAGAGTGTTCACCAGCAGCCTTTGTCTGCCTTTGTCTTCACGTTCTCTTTGAAAAACTGGTCTAGGAACAGTCTGTGATGTTGCTGGTATCTATTTATCTAACTGGGCTGTGCCAACAAAGAAGTCACACGATTGCGATATCTCTATCCAGTTTTTAAAGCTGCAGTGAATGATTATATTCACTGCTGATTAATCTGTTAATTATGTTCATTTAGCTGATTAATTGTTAAATCTTTCAAATGGTGAGATAAACAAGAAAAAATAAAAAATTCTCATTTCATGACAATGGAATCAGTGAATGGTTGACATGTTTACTTGATTGATGACTAACAATTAATTTATTATCAGAATTGTTGTCAATTATTTTTTAAAGTTTGATTGACAAATCAAATGTTATTAAGCTGTCATCCTGTAAAGTGATGCTAATGTGTTCATTATATCGTATTAACGAGATTCTGTAGTTTCTGAAACAACTGAGGGCACAAATGAAAATGATTAGAGAGTGACGCTGCTAAAAATGCAGTGTAACAGTAGCACAACTGCAGAGGAGTCATATATTCATCTAAAGTCTGCTAACATTAGCCACAGTAACACAGATGACCAAATACGGGTGTAGCAGGAAAAACCACTGAGTTTATTGGAGTGAGCAGGGTGTGTTTTACTCATAGACTATAAATAAAGATGGATATAGCCTCAGGTTTCTGAAGAGCGGTTGAAGCTCAGAGTGAGCTGCTCCACCGTCGCCATCTTGGCAGTGTCTGACTCCACCCCTAACTACCAGCTAATCCAAAAATGGGCAAAGAGGATGGGCGTGTGTGGAGCAGAGACTTCAGTGTATGCTGGTTAGTGGCGGGCATACACTCAGGCACCTGTCACTCAAAGAGGCCACACCCTCAATTTTACATAACTTTAAGCCTTAATAAAATGTAAGCAGGTGAGTTGTAGAAACAGGTGTCATGAAGGAGGAAATTAGCTCTAGACCAAAATTGTTTTTGTACCAGGCTGCTACACGTTTATTTCTGCTGTAAAGTTTTAACATGGGAGTCTATGGGGATTGACTCACTGTTGGAGACAGACTCTAGTGGTCATTAGAGGAACTGCAGGTTTTGATGCTTCAGTGTTGACGCTTCATTCTTCAGCCTCTGAGGTTGTCGCTGTACCTTTTCACTTGTAAGAGGAAGCGTGAGGTCTTTCTTCATTCAAAATGAACATTCTGTATTCTTGTTCCAATGATCAGCCTCATCATTCAAAGCGGGCAACTGCATTGGGGGCCCAGACCCTCAGAGGCCCCAGGTTGACTGTGTGTACATCACTGATAATATGATTAAATGCAACCCCAAAATCCACAAAAAAGATTATTATTTACTTTTTATCTTGTGTGTACAGCTATTCTCTGATTAATGTTGTCCATACAAGTGATTTTCTTTGTGCACAAGAAAAAATACATTGTGTGCACAAGATATTAGATTTACTGTGTCGGTATTTAAATACAAACAAACTCACATGAAGGTCATAAAAGGAGATTTTGAGACATGGACCCTCAATAATAAATTTTAGAGGAAAAAACAATTTGTGCAACATTATCATAACTGTTTTGCCAGAGTCGCAAAAATAAAGCCTAAATTGTAACAAACCAGTTGATACTGAGCTTTAGAGATCCTCTTGTTTTTGAATAATGAAATTAACAACAAACCTGTTGTGCACCTGTTGTGCTTCCAGAGACCGTGGGGTTGACTAAATCACAGAAAGTTATGTAGTTTCTCCTAGCAATAAAAGCAATTATTCTTTATGGCCAGGGTATTAACTCTTTCAACAAGACTGCAACATGACCAAGTATTTATATAAAGATATATAAAATAATACAAGACATATCATTAGTGAAATAATCAGTCAACACCTTGAACTGCAGTGAACCAAGGACAGTCTCATAAAAACAGATTCAGACAGCCAGGGTTTCATATATTGACAAATAAATCTTATGAAGATGTGCAATATACACAAAATACACATCGCAAAAGACTGAGAGAAACGCGATGAATTCGAAAAAAATATTTTATTTATACACGCAATCCAGTCACACAGGGTTTTCAGCAGCACCTGAGCCACATGAGCCAGAAAAAAAAACTGTACCGTGTTTTATTGTCTGCAACCTCTCTCTCACACACACACACACGCACGCACAAACACACATACACACAAGGCAGACAGCACAGAGGTGGTGGGGGAGACCAGAACATTTTACTGGAGCTGACAACAACTACAGTCGTAGCTCTGTGAGTGTAATAACAACCTTTGCAAGTAAAAAAGGTAATTAGCGTCCTTCATCACACCACCTGTTCAACAAGATTTGAACATGTAGAAAAGCTACATTTTCAACTTCTCCCTCCACCGCAGTTTGTTTTACACGAACACAGCGTGCTAACGTTAAGCTAATAATGAACTGTTATGAACAAGCTGAAAGGAAAACTTTCCGTGTGTGGACTGCCGCTTCATTTGTCACAAACCTTTGTAAACTTTTAACTACAGTCTGAGACAGGAAGTAAGAGTAAATATTTTTCATTTTTTTATGTGTGAAAACCATGTTAAACAAAACATGAACCATAGCAGAGGATTTTTTGCTTAGTTTAAAACAGTCTGGAGAAGAACTTTAACAGTTAACACCCTCCAAACATGCCTCTGTAGACCATATCAATGAGGCTCAGCTTGGCTCCTGCTCTGTTATCAGCATTTGCTCCATCATGTAAATGAAATCCCACTGTAGTACAAAAGCAGTCCGGCTGAAGAGCTGCCATTACCCCCACTCACTCTCCACAGATTAATTACATGCCACAGCTGTCTTCCTCACATATCCAAACACTTATATTGTACCAGCATTACCTCAGACGACCAAACTACCTGTCCTCTCGCCATTAAAAAGACAGGGCGCGATAGAGATGGAGACTAAAGGTTATTCATACTGCTTATTTTACTGTATGCGCTGACATTTATTTAAATGGTGCAACTTATGTAAATGGAATTAACAGAGCGTGTGTTTGAGGCAGAGAGTACTTTCTTCTATTGCCTATCATGCTATTAAATGCTCTTGTTATGTGATTTACACGTCAGCACTGTGGAGGGAAATAATTTCCCTTTATAGCTGACAGTTTACCAGCACCAGAATCCTTAAATGGCCTCTATATTCAAAGATTGTCATCATTTCAAACAGAAGCACTAATAAATTGGATAATGTACATGTAGATAAGCCAGTTATTGTACACCTGCAGTATAAGATAATCAGTGAAATATGATGAGAAGAGACTCTGCTGTGAGAATATTACATCGACTTTTAACCGCACTGAATGCATGGGTGCATCTTTTAACCCTCTGTCTCATTGTCTAGTGTCTGAACGTCCCATCAAAATGATAAATGGTGCGACAAGTCTCCCAGCAGTCATCTACAAGAGGAGGCAACAAACTGAGACGAGAGGAAAAAAGAGAAAGAAAAAGTTTGTCGCCGAGCCGGGTCGGATAAAACACCGATCGAGTTTCCTGTCCTCCGGTGAAACCAAGCGTGACTGTCAGACCCTCCCTCGATGCTGTTTAACATCACGGGTCATTAACAGGTACAAATGCCAGGGTGACCGCGGAGTACTCTCCGTCACTGACCTTCCTGCAAGCTTCCTGTTACTTCCATCTGTCATCTCATATGACGCCAAGCGATGTAGCGGCCTGTCACCTGATGAAGACAGACTCCTGACCAAGAGAGAAAGAGATATAGATGGAAAAATAGGGGGTGGGGGGGGGTCTCTCAAAGACAGACTTAAAAGGAGATGCCCCCAAGCTTAGTGGAGATGGTATTAGGAAGCGCAGCTTAATTATGAGAGCAAACCTTAGTGGATGGCCCCGAGATATTCATTTTAGGAATTAATTTGGCACATAAAGAGATCATCAAATCTAAACAGCCCTATGGCGGAGGAGGTCTTATCTACACAGTGAGCGAATTTTAGCACAGGTTTTTCATTGAGCACTTTTTGGTGATATTTTATCGATCTAGAAAATCAAAGACTGATCATGAATTGATTAGAGATTAACAGCTTTTGGAAGTTAATACGTATGTGGACAAGCAAACATGCAACAACACCTCACATGTTACTGCTGAACTTCTCACTTGAAACCACAGGCATCAATATGTTGCAGCTTTCATCCGTCTCTGGAGGCTTTGGGAACCTGGCTGCAGAGATTCCCAACAAGTCCTCGAAAATAAACTGCAAAATATGCAAAATTTGTTTAATTTCCTGCTTTGTATTATTTCCCTTGTGCATCTTGTGGTTATTTTACTTCCTGTCCTTATCCTTTTTTTCCCTCCCAGTAGATAGTCTTCCCCGCCCTAATGTGATTCACATGTGTTCAGTTACCCTTGTGTCTATTTAGTCTCTGTGCTCCCCCTTTGTCTTTGTCAGTTCGTCCTGTTTTAATTCTGTGGTTCTCCTGTTTGCTCGGGTTTGGATTTTTGACGTTCCCTTTGTATTTTCCTCCCGTTTTCCCAGTGTTCTTGTTTTTTTAGTTTTCCTTCTGTTTTCATGTTTAGTTGCCAGTGTTTGCCTCTGTTTTGGTTTTTTTTGTAAGTGACTTTTTGTTATTAAACACCTTTTTTTTTCTCTCCAAGAACTCCCTTGTGTTGGCTGCATTTGGGTCCTGTTTATACAATCCCTGACAGCTTGGGCGTCACACAGGCAGTGTGTCCACTGTAACCCGTTGTGTTTCCGGCCTAGGAGCATTAGTGAGGTTCAGCACTGATGTAGGGTCATAAGGCCTGGCCCACACTCAGCGTTCCAGTTCATCTCTGAGATGTAGAGTCACAGTGAGGGCTCTGTGCAGGCCAATCGATTTCTTCCACACTAAACTGGGAACATTATGGAGCAAACTGTTGACACAATGTTGGACACACACTATTGTCTGAAATATCATCTTATGCTGTCGGAAAGATTTCCCTTCATTGGAACCAAGCTGCCGAGCACAGACCAGGAAAACCAGCTCAGACCAGCAAAACCCTGGACCCAGCTGGAAACAGACCTTTGAACATACAGTGTAGTTAAGTTTGAAAATCAGTCACAGAAAATAAAGCAAGGTGTGTTGTTTAACTAGATAACTGGACTCAGAGAATATATAGACATTTCCTGTGGACCAGCAGCAGAGATATGTGTGCACAAAAACAATTTGTCCTCTCTCCTTCAGTGAGGCAGAGGAGAAACAGCTAAGAGAGGTGGGGGGTGGGGGTCTACCCCACCTTTTATTTCTTTCATCCTTCTTCTTTCTCACCATTCTTTATTTTACTATCACTCTTTCCCTCTTATTTCTTTGCTTCTCCCCTCACGCTCTTATCTAGCACTGCATGTTTTACAGCTCTGAAGACACACCAACGTCAAGTCCATCATCTTGTGTGTTGATTCCAATTGATCCGATTTGTGTTGATGTGTATGTGTGTGTGTGCGTGCGTGCGTGTGTGTGTGTGTGTGTGTGTGTGTGTGTGTGTGTTTGTATACCACCGGGGGAAACATCTTCTGCTGTTCAAGTGCATGATTTTTTTATTGAAATGTTGTGATGATAAATAGGTAAAAACAGGGTGTTTCTTCTGTGCAGAACAGAAAAGTTTTGCAGTTTTTGAATCTCAGATGCAGCTAAATACTTTGACAAAGCAAAGAACTACAAATGCTACATCTGAAGACAATTTATTCTGACATGGCTTGACAGAGATGCTGATGAAAGACAAGATGCGACAGTTGTTACATTGCGCTATAGTGTGTTTTTTGAAATGAGACGAGCATTAACAAAGAGAATTATTGAAGTGTTTTTGTAAATACTGGGTATCCAGGAAGTACAGTCCTGGGTAACAATCGTGAGTGTGAGTTTGTGAAAATTGGTGTTGAAACAGTTTTTTTTTTTTTTTCTCTCACATTGTAATTAAAGAGTAAACAACTGTACATTATATCACAGCCCACAGACCTCATTCTTAATGTGTAATGTAACCTGCACATAGTAGTTTGACTCATAAACAAGCGTTACTGTGGTGCGAAGGAGAAAACACAATATAAGCTCAATTACTCCCACGTGTCTCCTGCTTAATTGTATGATTTGGAATAAAGAAAAGTCAAGTGAAAATGTTCTGCTAGCAGGCCTGTTTGTCCAGTGCTGCACCAGCTCATACACTGGAGTAGAAAACCAACACACCTTTTATCGAGAATACAGCTGAGGGGAGAAAACCTAATAAAGTGAGGCGGTAATAATAAAACATACAGATGTTGCTGGATCAAACACAACTAATCTTTAATATTTAATGAGGAATCATCATTTTAATTACACATGTTGTTCTCCCCTTTTAATTACACAATAAGAGAAAAAGTGATGACACCATTTTCCCCAAGAATTTTATTGGTATCTGAGTCATACAATAAAATTACAGTGTAAATCGTGAGCTGTATTATGAAGTGTCAGTGGTATTAATGCTGTCCGCTTCCCTGCATAAAGAATAATGTATTATATTCTATATGTCCCGTGTAAATTCCTATGGATGCAGTATTTGAGTGAACTTATGTTTGTAGTGAAGTCATTAGATCATTTGGATGTGCGCTCCCAGAGGCTACGTCTCCAAGACGACTGATTCAGGCATGGTAGCTTTTGATTGGCCGAAAGGGTGGGGCCCATCTGGAGGCTCATGTCATGTACAATTATTGCACTTAAGCGGATCAGTGAGTTATCAGTCAGTCCAGATCTCAAGCATGGATGAAAATGTAGTATTTCAGATGACTCTCTTTCCTCTCTTGTCTGAACACGTTTGGTATGGAGGACCAAGGATGTCACAGGAAAAGCAATAAAGCGTTTCCTTAATTTCAAATTTTAATAGGCATTAAAAACTGAAATTGTAAAAAGAAATTAAAAAGAATTATAAAAACTTTATAAATGAACTCTCATTAAGTGAACCATTTAGAAATACATTTAGCGTCTCCATTTAGCTTTTCTGTGACTCTCTGGCCCTTCAGTACTGGTGAAACCAGACTAAACAATCCCAATTTACCATGGGATGTAACAAGTTCCCTGATTGGTTGGAGAGCTAACCAGTGGGTGACTAAGCTAATCAATTAGCTAATAGTAAAAGGAAAAGCAGATGGAAAAAGGAAATGGAAACTGAAGAGGGAATCCAGGTATTTTTTCCCATTTTTAAAATACCTTTTCAAATAGTTTTTCAAATTCTGTTATTTATTCATGAATTAATAAATACATTAAAATGGTTTATTTAATTGGTTTTATGCTGTTTTTGTAAATCCATTTTTAAATGTGAAGTATTTATTGATGGATTAATTGTTCATTATCATTCATAAATTCTTTTTACATTTCCTATTTTAATGCCTATTAAAATATGAAATTAAAGAAATGCTTGATTACTTTTCCTGTGACATGAGGATCCATAGTTTTGTACTTTGAGGATATCACGACACCAAAAAAGAGACATCAGGATCTTTTTCACCATCTAGTGAAACTAAATAGCGGGTGGTGAGCCACAGTAGTTTAAAATGAAAACCTGCTATCGGTACACTGTTACTGAGTATAGATTTTACTTAAATGTGAAAACAGGTAAATATAGATCTTAATGTAAATACAGATCATATGTCAATAAACCATTTGGTTGACAGCATTAAAAAAGTCCTCTTCGTCTTGGAGGGGTTGTTGTGTCCCGACCACTGTTAAGACCAAACCTACACCCTTGGTGTAATGAACCTAGGGGCCTCTAGGGGTACAGCAGATTTTAAATTGTTCAAAAATCAAAATTTTTCATCTACAGCTGCGGTGTAAACCGAAACTACTTTGGAGACAAGAAGGAATTTTAACACAGGCATCTCATGACGTGACAGTTCAATAATAAAAAATTCTACGGGCTTTTAAATACATCAGCGTCACAGTCATCCATCGAAAAAAGCTATTCCTTTGTGTTCCGGGCTACTTTCACTTCCCCTCAGAGCGGCGAGGCAAAGAGCCAGCGGGTTTGACTGTTGACTGTACAGTATGACAGGTTAACAAAGAAAAAATAAAGTCCTTGTTTGAAAAACTTAATTCACATGCTGTCTGGCAGGGTGGCGGGGGAGGTTATTTGTGTGTCATGTTTGCGGTTGGCAGAATCAGGGAGAGGAGAGGCTCCTGCCTTGTTTTGTTTCCTCGACGATTCCTTCACTCTGCGGTTTGCGTTGGACGGCTGCCAGTGCATCAGGGGGCCACCGCAACCGGCACAGACAGCCATGTGTCAATTTTATTACTCGTACTGTTGTCTCACTCAATGGGGGAAAGCTGCTTTGTAGTTGCCTCTCGCTCTGATTCTCCTCGCGACCAAGTTTGTCTCTAGTATCCTCCGTCTCTCTCTCTCTCTCTCTCTCTGTTCTCTGTCATTTCCACGCTCAGCCTCCTCCCTGTATCTCCGTCTTTGACACCCTCACCTATTTTTTCAGCGTTAGCAGTTTTATCTCAGTTGCTCAGCCTCTGTCTGTCTCTGTGTCTGCCTCTGTCTCTTGTTTTGAATGAGGACTAATGGTGACAGGTACTCTGGTTAAAATCCTGTGAGGCGGGTCCTGGCTACCTCGTGCTCCCACCGGATTTCCCTTGTTTACATTGTGCTTTAGATGTCATCTCGGTGTGCAAACATCTAGCAAAGCTGCCATTACAGTGATGCTACCGCCACACACCGAGAAGATGACTGCTGCTTTATTTGCCTCCAGAGACCCCCCCACCCCCCCCACCCACGCTGCCTCCACGCAGCCTGGCACAAATCCAAATAAAGGCTCTTTTCACTGGTGTTCCACGCTCAACTTTTAAGGAGAACATATAAATATGTCAATTCTCTTTTGTCCGGCGGCGCGTGAAATTGCCAAAAAAGGGGAGAGAGGCCCCGGTGGCCCCTTTGGGCTCCCAAAGGCGGGACATGGCTCACTGAAGAGGGAGAGGGAGACGAGAGGTTTCGCGAGGGGAAGAGAAAACAATCCATGAAATTATCCGGGTAAACTGAATATGATTTAGCAATTGTTTGGCTGCCCCAGGGGCTGAGACAGCACCAGAAATGTAAATACTTACATAAAGTTCCAGTTCAATATTTAAACTATCTCTAAACAACAGCCTGCTCAAACACACTGAGACTGCGGGGCCACCCTGTTCTCCAACTCAGATTGTATATGTGTGTGTCGTGGTAAGTCTGCTACTGTGAGGGCCAAATGGCCTTTTGTGGAAAGAGGGGTGAGGAAGCCTTTAGTTGTAAGGAGCTGCTTTAGGATTAGGAGATAAGTCCAGAATCATACTCCTGTTTTAATTACAATTGGGATGAAATAAAGGTTAACATTGAGGTTGATCAGTCTTACATAAGTCTTATGTAACCTGAAACTAGTCTGAGTGCACTAAGGGCATTGATCCCCCTGTGGTACTCGTCCTAACCACTCAGCTATCAGGTCGGCCAAATCTGGGACATCGCTTTAATCATCGGCAACCCCTGCTCCTCACGCACTGCAATGCAACGAGTGTTGCTATGGCATCAAAAGTATCGCACACGTATCAGCACCTGCCGGATGTCATCAAACGCAGTATAAGCCTCAGTCATGGTGAGTACATTATTAACACTTAACACTCGCCTGTTGTGTCCGTTATGTCGGAAGTTTCATTAGATTTGATTAGTCCACGATTTTGTCCGTTGCACTTAATAGTTAACAGGCTGACAACTGGTGACATTTAGCTCAATCCCAAACCTTTTTCACAACGATCAAAGAACACACATCGATACAAGAGTTGCTTTTTGAAAATCTCATCCCCATTTGCTGCCATTTTTGTGGTTACTTTTCATGAATGCAGCTATAGCTAGCTAGGGGTAAGGAATCCCCATTCCTAAACTCTGATAAGTTGATTGTGTCTCCAGCTGGTGGAAGTAGGTGTCAACGAGCATAACACCAGACCCACTTGGGTGCTTTTTTTTTTTTTTTTTTTTTCAGAGGTCTGGAACCAGGCAAGGTTAATGGTACACTTATGGGAAGTTCAAGAGCTTTTCACAATTCAGTTAAAACTGCACTTCAGTTAGTCCAGTCACTTCATGCTTTAAAAGTCAGTCTCATGTCACATCAGTTTTGGCTGAAACCAAGGCTACTTACGGAGTGTGAGTACGTGCCTATGTCCAGTTATGTCATTAATAACAAGGGCTTTCTGAATGTTACACATATAACCTTTAAACTAACCTAAAATATTGCAAATCTTTATTTGAATTTTTATTCAGAAAATGAGGGTTGAAAGACCTCATGTACCTTTACTGCTTCCAGGACTGGAAGGTCATGCCAGTGTGAGCATGAGGCTTCTAAAAAAAAACAATATATTTCCTTGTTGGGGCGTTCAAGGTGACTCCGACATCAAAGTTTAGAATCACAAAGCAATTATGATAGGAAGGATTTATCCACTTGTGTGACTTCTAGGTTTGTCTCAGGTTTGATTTCTTTTATTTTAGTAACAAAGGTTGGAAATACAATGCTGGCGTGTCCCTGAATGCACCACAACTTGAATGCTGATTTTTACAAAATTAAATAAAATGTCTACTGTGATCCATTATACACTGACACAGTTAATTAGGAGCATACAGTCTGTTCAGTCTGTTGCAATTCAACACAACAGGTCATGTTTATGATCATTACGATGTCGACATTGTTGATAATGTGTAAAGTCAAGGATCTGTTTATTTCTGAGGTTGTATTTACACTGAGTTACTGATGTTTTTCATATTTGTTTATTTACCTACATGAGGGCGGCGGGAGGGCAATATTAGAAACACCTCCACCACCTAATGATGCCCTGTACAACACCATCACTAATCATGAACTTTGTGTTGGATCAAGTAATGGGATTACCGATTCTATGACAGTTGTATTGGATTGCAATTAGACTGTACACATGTGTATCTGTCACTTCAGTTCTCTGCAAGTTCGAAATGAATCTAAAAATGTACTTCACCCTTTCATAACAAACTGTTAACAGTGATGTAAAGTATGCAATTTGTAGTTAATGACAATAAACATGAAAAACCACAGGTATGGTCCAAGATTTGGCTGATTCCTCTAAATTCTTAAATTCCTAAAATGCATTATCACACGTCTCCCTGATAAAATACACCAGCTCTGCCCGCAAGGTCCAGACGGTTCAAACGGAAAAACCAGTCAGTGCTTTATCGCTTCAAACTCAATGCTGCTCCAAACCTGCACACTTCAAAAGCTTTATGCTTTCATTTTGGCATGGCTGAACATTTTCACTGCACCCGTCTGAAAAGCAGCAGAGCTGAGAATATTCCTGCACTCCCCATTTAATTTCAACAAGAAGAAAAATCATCCATTCCTTTCTGGTCCCTGCGCTGAGGGGTAAGAGTGTAAAGAAAAAAGGGGCGCCATCAAAAATCTCCAACAAATGTGAAAGATCAATGTGACACATAGATAAAGCTCCCTTTGCAAACACAGATGCTCTCGCTCTTATTCCAGCCCTGTATATGATGGTGTTAAGGAAACAAACAGCAGGGTTCTGGCTCAAAGGTGGAGCAGGAGTTTTGTGTTTTAAGGTGTGCGTGTGTGTGTGTGTGTGATGCAGCAGATGCCCTGTTTTAGATGCTAATGAAGGAGCAGCGAGCCAGCAGCCGCCTCAGAGAAGTGGCTCTCATCAGCTGAGTCAGCAGGGAGTGACCACACAGCTAATGATGGACAGGGAAACAGGGACAGAGGTCAACCGGCAGTTTACATAATGACACACTAAATACTGAATACTTAGGTTCATACTCATCAAAGACTGACACTTACACAAAGTCTTACACGTGCAGGGGGAAATAGGAAGAGTTTGTCCTGAAGATGGAGGTAGGACATGGGTAGGACATTTACTTCATTCACATCTGGCATTAAAATGCATCTCAGATCCAGATTGTATCTAGACATGATTTTAATTTGATCACATTTACACCTGGTATACATACATGTTTCCACTGTCCACCTTGGGAGCCATATTGAGATCCAGTCACTCTGTCCAGCTCACATCACATCCTCCTCTCATGTGGGTGCAAAAAAACCAAAAAAACAATTAACAAAAAAGAAAGATAGAGGAAGAAAAATACAAGAAAGGTGCCATAAAAATCCTCGTTAAGAAATTAAAAAAAACTAGAATTAGCACCTCGTCACAATCTCTCCTCCCTGAGGTGTTTTTGCAGAACATTATGATGTCACAAAGAAGTTGACCTTAGACCTTTTGGATATAAAATTTCAGCAGTTAATGTCATCCAAACAGCTGAGTTAAATTGTGTTACAATTAGTGTATGAGTTATGGCCAAAAAAACATGTTTTGTGAGGTCACAATTACCTTGACCTTTGACCTTTCATCACCAAAATCTAATCAGTTCATCCTTGAGTCCAAATGAATGTTTCTACCAAATCTGAAGAAGTTACCTCAAGGTGTTACTGAGATATTGTGTTCATAAGAATGAGACGGACAACCTCAAAATGTCTCTGGCACAGAGGCATAAAAAGACTTGGTTTGTAAAGTTTGTAGCGCACCATGCTGTCACCCTGTGTTAAGCTGTGTATAATGAAAAGTGCAGGGACTTGACTGACAAACTGATATTCTACTTGGGGGGCATATAGGGAGTGGTGTGTCCTTAATACAGGGGCAGAGTAAGGGTGTGGGAGTTGGGTTGGTGGTGGATGTGCAACCAAACAGCACTGTGTGAAATAGAGCTGCTGTGTTAGAGAGGCAGCACTGCTGATTTGATGTTGCCAATTTATGTGAAATAATCGCCACCTTCGAAAGGTTCATTGCTACATGTATTCTTATTGAACTAAAGCTAAAACCAAAGTGAATATATTCCACAATACAGACAATAATATGAGGCAGAAAAACTCAGTAGATACCCAAGAGAAATAATCAGAAAATAAAATGAAATATTGCAATAGTCCTGAAAGTAAAACTAAATTGAAATGTCTCGCTTACCCTGTAGGTAAACAGTCACACACATGCACACACACACACACACACACACACACACACACTGTGTCAGTGAATAACAAAAGCTTTGCAGTATGTGTCCTGGTAACAACATGTCTAAACAAGATCAGACAGAAAAAAGTGATAAGGCCCAAAACCTACATGACAGACAAAGAATCGGTCTTTGGCTGCACATCAATCCTACAGAGTGGAGGAGGGTACCTGGTATGTATCAGCACATAAATGTATATGTACACACCCACACACACACATCCTCCTCGCCAAGCCGGGCACATGGGTGAACTATGTGAAATCTAAACAGGATTATGTGTGTGGCAGGTTGCAACCTAAACCACACAGGAGTGATGAAGAACAGGCAAAAGACACACACTGGTGAAATCAAACAAAGTTAAACAACGGTAGCCTTAATGTGTCGACCTTTACAGCTCAAGCTTTTTACACAGCTACAGACAAATCTGTCGGGCTGGACGAGATGATCTTCTGCTTCATGTTTTTCATGTCTTCTTACTTATTCTTTAAAAGTAAGTAAAATATGTCATGTGCAAGTGGCAACCTATGAGGCTGAAACATGAAGCTGACGCTGAAGTTTTAAAACCTGCAGTTCCTCTAATGACCACTGGAGTCTGGCTCCAACAATGAGTCAGTCCCCATAGATGTTAAAATGTCCAACTTTACAGCAGAAATAAACATGTTTACAGCCTGGTACAGAAACTGTTTTGGTCTCTAGAGCTAATTTCCTCCTCCATGGCAACTTGGGGGGAGGGGGTGAATTTTTATACTGTTTTTAATTTTTGAAAACCAATGCTGCTGCTTGGTGTGAACATTATTTTTGATTTGACAATTCGCAATGTGAAAATAAATGACTAAGGAGGAGAACAGGGTACTTTGCATTAGCAGAGGATGGTTCCCATTCATCGACCACTGGGTTATGGGCCCAGCACTCTTCCTCTGCGCCACTTTGCTCTGCAAGGACTACTACTGCAACATGGCCAGCATGAAACGTGATGGCCAGAGATCTGACATAAAAACTAACCGGTTTCACAAACTTGAATAAGGTTGCCACCCTATTGTAAATGAATCAATGCTCTCTAAGTATTGACATATTCAGTAGATGTCTTTATTAGTCTATTCCTTCCTGTGTAGAAATACCAAATTCAAAGCATGAAACAAAAATGAGATCATTTTCTTTTCTTTTTTTAAATGTTTTTCTTATTGTGAAATCAAAATTACTGAGCAATTTCTTTGATAGAGATAAAAACTTTTAACATTCATCATCATTTCCTGACTGGCTGCTGTAAAGGTCTGTCGAGGGTCTGAAAAACTGCCCTGGTCAGTGCACCAGACCTTTTCTACTGTCAGTATTGCATGTAACATTGACATTGACTGGGACATGTGCCTGTTGTTCAGTATCTTTCATGGCTCACAGGCTGCTTTCATGTGTTGTTTTGTGCGTCTATGCCTAATTGTTGTGCATGGATTTGATGTCAGATCAGCTCCTGGAGCGCACTTCCTGACAGCGGAGTCAGTTCAGCAGACTCTCTCTCATCATCTCCACCACGCATTAGAGCTGAGTGTATTCTGTCAGCCTGCAGTGAAGACGACTGCCCTTCCTGCTCACACAGCTTTAGTGAAGCAGCTTCCTCCTTTGTGTCAGCCATAAAAACAAGCTCTTGGACTAGAACTAAATTTAGGAAACACCCTCCCACAATGGTTGTTTCCATGAAATGACAAATTATTTATGAAACTAGATTTACCGCCAGGCGGTTGAATACCTCCGCCACTCAGACTAGTTTCAGATTACATCCCTATTTATCGATTTATCCATATTTATCTATTTAGGAATAATGTTTTGTGAGGTTACCGTGACCTTGACCTTTGACCTTTGACCAAGAAATTCTAATCAGTTCATCCTTGAGTCCAAGTGAACACTTGTGTCAAATTTGAATAAGTTCCTTCAAGGCGTTACTGACATATGTCCACGAGACTGAGGGAGACAACCTGAAAACAATATGCCACTGGCTCTGGCTGCTGCTGGCCTGGAGGCATAAAAATTAGCCTTTAACACACACACACACACACACACACAGATATAGATACAGCATATTAACACCAGGTGAAGATGGACTCTAGGCTGCTGCAGCAGCTCTGGAGCTTTATGGTCGTCCAACACCTGACTAAGACACTTTATGCTGGGTTTTCCAGTAATTTGTCATCCATCTGTAAAATATATTGAATAAGTGAGTGATGGTACAATTGAATAACTGAGTGATGGTGCAGGTGAGATGATGAAACTGAAGGCTGTGACCACTCATGCTGAGTCAGTCGATATCCCGGGCTGTTGGTGGTGGTGGGGCTAAGCTGTATATCGCTCCACACTTAAAGACACAGAGCACATTCAAGTCTATTCTCTCCTCTCATATGAAGTTAATAATGATGCATTAAAACTGCAGCAGCACCTGACCTTTATGATGACATCAAAGTCTGGACTAGTGCTGAGCCAAAATGAATCTAATCTTTTCTACTGGTATTTTTGCGAGTTTGATATGATAATGAGTTTAGGCTACACAGGAAATAGCCATGTCCTTGTTTTGTTTTGAAGTCAGACACTGACAAAAGCTTTCACCTTATCCTACTTGTTCGGCTTTAATGTGTGACCAAACTAACTGCCAGCCATACAAATGAAATCATTACAACTTTAAATAGTGTTTAAAACTCAATACTGTGTGACAAAGTTCAGCTTTAGGCAGTGCAAGCTGTGACTGACTGAATCCTGTTTTCCCCTCAGGGCTTGCCATTGCTGTGTATGTGCACTCTCTGCTGTGACCGGTCATTACGACAAACCCATACAAACCTGCCGGTGATACCGGCTCTCATAAATGACTGACCCTGACAGGTCCAGTGCATGCCGAACTGGAACCTGTACGCTGGAGAATGTTGAAGAGACCGGGGCTCTTGTTGCATCAGTTACAGACACTAGACTCTTTGCTTGTTAGCCTGTGGATGTTGCTTTTGATTTACTGCTGCTTGCAGACTTTGGTGAGGCTCGCTGCTGCAGTAGGGTAACGTGACACATCTTTTAGTTTTAATAATTGCTTTTATCATCTCCAGGTCAAGTCATAGTTCTGCTACTGTCATGATACAACGTACATACAAGTAGGTAGTTTTATTTATTTACTGTAAAAATACAAACATACCATCAACACAGTTATCACAGTAAGTTAAGTAAAACACTTGATTTTATAAGTCATCAGCTTTTTGTAGCTTGATGCTTAAAGGTCCTACATTGCGGAAAGTGAGATGTCCGTGTCTTTTATAAAGCAGATCTAGGTGCTATATTAATACTGTGAACGCATCAAAGCGTCCAATCAGCGGACAAAATGTGTAGCAAGTCAGTACCAAGAGAACTTCTGAAACACTTGCAACACTATATCCATTACATTTATGGTTAATTACCTTGAACTTCAGCTAATATGTAGTTATTATGTTCCATTTCACATATATCAGAGCTTTCAGAAAAAAAATGGTTTCTCAGTTGTAATTACTAGTTTAAACCTGAGTAGCTTTTAACTTTTGACCTGAACAGGACATGAACTCTAGTCTGAGAGTAATAGAGTGCCACAGGAATAAGTCCTAAAACCAGGTAATTTGTTAGCATTTTAGCACTTCTGACCAGCTCCCTGGTTCAACTTTTTCTTACCATACTTATACTTACTACATACAAGTGACAAATGAAAGGAAAACCCAACATTAAGTGTTTCATAAAGGTGTTGGGCCTCCATGTGCTACCAGAACTGCTTCAATGCTGATTGATGAGCACCATTCTTCCTAAGATCTTCCTTAATGTGGTGTTTTGATGATGGTGTGGAGACGCTGTCTAACATGTCGCTCTGAATTCTCCCAAAGATGTTCAACTGGGTCGATATCTGGTGACTGTGAAGGTTTGATTTACATAATTTTCATACTCAACAAATCATCAGTGACCCCTTGGGCCGTGTGGCTGGGGACACTGTCATTCTGTTTCTCCACTGATTTTTAATTTGTTTTCTTGCTAGCTTCTTTAAACCCGTACTGGATGTCATTCTAGTGATGCCACCATGTTCCTAAATCTCAACAATTACTTTATTTATTAATCAAGAATTTTAATTAAACGCACGTATGTATAATAATAATAATAAATAATAATAATAATGTATTTATTAATTAATTGATGTGTTTAAATGTAATCTATTTATATCAGGAACCATGTGATAAAAAAAAGGAGCTTTGTACCAGATTTAGCTACTCAGTTAAATAACTGATAGCTATAATAATTGATATATAGCTTTAATAACTGATTGAAATGAAAACCAAAACTGTGAAAATATGATGCAAAATAATAATGCTGGAACGTTCCTTTATAGCATATTGGGCTGGAATGTTCCTTTACAACGTGTTAGGCTGGACTTTTTCCTTTCAGTCAGGCTCCAGTGCTTCTGGCAGGGCTGTGAGAAATTGTGATACCTGTAAGTACAGGAGATATACAGCCTGTGCTCTTCTGCTGAGAGAGAGAGCAGAGTGTGTGCGGACGTGCACGCTTGCATACACATGGATGCACACAAGTGCTCAGGCATGCCCACACACATACACTTTAAAACACACAAACACACACACACACACACACACACACACGCGGCAGCCCTGAGCTGGACATTCTCCTCACTGGCTATAACAATGATGGATGTGGAGGGCACCAACAGCAGATTGCTTAACCAGACATGAAGGCAGAAAAGCTGAATAAAAAAAAACTGATTTTTCATCACCTCCTTTCTTTCTCTCTGTCTTCTTCTTATTTTCACCAATTCCCTCATGACCGCCACTCCCCAGCCCACCCACCCACACACACACACACACACATACACACACACACATACACATACATATCTTCTCTACTAACCCATCCTACATTGTTTTTCTCACTTCTTCGGCCACTCGAACAATGACCTGTGAATCAGGGCCGAGCCTCAGAGGTTTACATGACATATCAGCGGATCAATACTCGGCGTGCTGTGAGAGGCCTCCAGGGTTTCTTATTGCCATTGAAATGCTGAAGCCAAGGCAGCGTCTGTGACATGTATCATGGCGACTAAATAAAATAGCTTTGACTGCTTTTATACATAAAGAGAGGCATAAAAAGTAAGATTCTCTCTCTGGTAAAAAGCAGTAGTCATTTTCCTGCCGGCGACACTGCATACCTCTGCTTTCACCCTTTGGGTGAAGTGAATTGAAATTCTCTTTTATGGCTCAGTTATGTTACACTTTTGTTTGGAGGACTCATACTCAGCTTACTTTGCTGTGATTCTTTTTACTTTATACATTTATAAGATGATTCACATGAACACAGTTGTAAAAAGGAGTTAGTCTTCATTGAGTACAAATAGTTTATTTCTTTGGTTGGAAGTGGGTCCAATGACACATCCTGAGAATGAACTGTGTGTGTTGAGTTTCAAAACAGAGAAAGGGTTTAGAGATGTTACTCAGTCAGGGAGTGGATGTGTCTTGAATGGGAAATAACTTTACTTTTAAAATCACCACATTATTTGAGCTTGAATGTCCATTCTTGACTTTAGAAACAGCAGGCTCACTAAGAAATTATTAACATGGATGGAGTTTAGTTGATTTAGTAGGTATTATTATTATGCAACTTAGACAATGATAGACACTAGAAACTCAATGGAACTTTAACCCTGAGTCATCAAGTATTCAAGGAATCAGTTTTCATACTACTCAAAATCTCATAGAGCAATTCAATGCTAATACACTTTGTCCACCAACAGTATTGGGTATAAGCAGGTTTTTTAAGATGCAGGTCAACCTGCTAATAAAAGCCAGTTGACCCCTTTTCCACTGCTAGTGGAGTTTGTCTTTCTGTTCGGACTGAGGACACACACAACTGCAAGGAGCGATGTCATCACATGCACTTACAGAGCACACACACAGAAGTTAACAGAAGTTACCAGCTAACTGGTGAAACAGATCTGTCACGTCTCATCTCCAGGTTAATGCTGCTGTATAAGTGTCGGAACCTCCAACACTTCCATCTGTGATTGTGTGTTTTTAAAACTTATTTCAGGGCTGCAGCTCACTCTTTATCCCTATGTGCAGTATAGCCACGCTGTTTCTGGTTCAACAGCACCGTGCTGGACAGATTACAGGTGTGTTTACAGTGTCTGTGATCTGAAAGACGTGACAGCAGGAAAATGTGTGAAAATTAGAAGAAGAAAGAGAGAGATGGAGCTAAGAGGAACTTCATTAAGAGGAGAAAGGCCCTGGAAGAAATGACCAACAACATATCACAGTCACCCCTCCTGAGTTGAGTCTGTGTGACTGGTTTGTAAACGTGTCAGCTATACGTTTTCAATATTAGTACCTCCAGTTACTCAGAGCTACTGGCGCCCGACTTAGTCAGAGCTCTGGGGAAACACCAGGTGTTCTCCAACCACTCACAAATTATACGATGAACATTTATTTCTTTGGCATCAGTTATGGAAGTGCAATTGACTGATGCAACCACTCCTCCAACCCGAACTACCATACAGGTCATTTTTTCACCCCTCTGATATGACCCAAAGGAGTGAAACAGCACCATTACTGTGGAGGCACACCGGACGGTTGTCATGGTTACAATAATAACCACGCAGACTGTACCAACAGCGGCGTACCTACCTTTGTTACCATGGTTACTATAATAACGGTCATGAATTGGTTAGGTTTAGAAAAAGATTGTGATGTGGGTTGAAATATGTACTTCCTCAGCATTACACAGTCTTTGTTGTCATGGCTACAACATAAACTGGGAATCGAACACCACTCTTCCATGTCATATTCATCCATCCACCACAACTCTCTTTATACTACATCACCACACTGTTCCCTTTGCTCCTGTCATAATTACTACGACTACTAGATGTCGCCTAGCAACAAAACGTAACTATGGGTCATAATAATCTGCTGCACAGTAGACCTGTGGGCTCGTTTTTTAAAGGAGGACAGTCTGGACTAACCTCTTGGTTGTTTTTGATGTTTTTAACTATTCTGGTTGTTATTCTGAAGGATATGTTAATGGCATTAACAGAAAATAATATCTCAATAAAACTGACATGGTCTGTCGTGATGTGTGGAGAGTGGCCTGGGCTGACGTTCCCCCCAACCCCGGCCTGAATTATTATCCCAGCCAGCCCCTTGACATATGCAGTAAATACAGAATTCAACTGTCAGCAGGGTGGAGAGCTTGGATTTGTAATTTGCAAAGACATTGAGAAATTGACAGTGTGTGACCAAGAGCAGTTGGAGTACGACTATTACTACTATTAATCGAGTGTACAGTGGTAGTACATTGTCGATCAGTGATTCAGTGTTTGGAGTGAAATTACTCTGTCACTCACCACTGTCTCCACATACCTCCATTGAAGCCTCTTTAACCTAACCTAGCAGTTTAAAAGGCTCTGGACCCCTGCATGGACTGTCAGTGAAAATGGAGACCTGAAACTGAAGTCACTGTCATACAGATTTCAACGGCTGGCAAGAACTCATTTTAATTGCCCAAGTGTTTCTTGTAGCCAGTTAGTATTAATATATTTAGATTTAAGGTAGTATTTGCATTGAAAATATACAGTAACATATATATATAAATATATTATTTATTAATTAAAAGATTATGATATAATTGGAATATGCTTTTTCCTATGTACAGTTGAAAATACTCTTACAGGCTTGAAATCATGGCTACAGTTTGGTGTTTTTTGGTTGTTTTTTTGTTGTTTTTTTTTTATCTGCATCACAGCTAGAAGAGGGTGATGGCTGAAAATCATCTATTCAAATTTCAACAGTAAACACCAGATTTTGTTGTCAGTCTCTCAGTCTCACAGGTAAAAAGCAAAGTGCTTCTTTCTGGAGCTCTCACTTTACACTGATGTTTAACAGCCGCACAGAGAGAAAGCCACGGTACAGGAGGGAGAGCAGCTCCTCCACTGACAATAGACTCAACGGACCAGAATGCAATGCGGCCACTAGACACGTTTATGTTTGAATTAAGACAATCGTGTTGTGATTCTACACACTGGATCTGTCCCACCCACCCACCCCCACCCCTCCTTATGTACCTTTGGTTGACATAGTGTGAAGCTAAAGGTGAACTTGAATGAGTTATTTCAGAAAACTTAGAGAAAACAGAGTATTAGAATAGAGCCACACACCCTGAGGGAAAATGTCCCAAAACCTTTTGTGTATTTTTCAATTGGGGGGTGGGGGTTTGCTCCTATGTAGGAGGGGTGGGGAAACACACATTTATTTGTCGTTGTCCATCTATACTATGTGACAGTGAGCAAACATGCACAGCACCAGTAAATAAAATTCAACATTCTTTCATTTTGTTATTTACACCTTTGCAGTTTGGTAGATGGTGGAGGTGGGTCAGGGTCCCCTTTACAAAAACCTCATACAGCAGAGAAGATTTTTATTTTTCACTCAATATGCTCATATATCCCTTTGTTTGATTGCTAATCCTTTTTCCTGGACTGTGTTTTATAGTATTCTGGGAAATGTAGGAAAAAAGTATGCATGTGTAAATGTAGCCAGTGATTTTAGGAATCAGTGGCTTCATTTCACAGCAGCTTCATTTTTTTTGGGTTCTCACCAAGTCACCGATTTGTCCACAGCTATAAGAAACATCCACAGGGAGGAAAAGAAATATGTGTGGAAGTGTTTGAAAGCGTGTGATCAGCAGTAGAATTGCCTGGTGCATCACCGGGGTCACTGTTCACTGCTGACACATTACTACGCTCCTTCACACAGGAGATGTAAGGGTGTGTGCAGGTGTGTGTGTGTGTGTGTGTGTGTGTGTGTGTGTGTGTGTGTGTGTGTCTCCGCAGCCGACTGGCTAAGCAGACAAACGCAGCTCAGAAATCTCGGCAAACAGAGAGCTTCAGCACTCTCCTCCATCTCTCACCTCTTCTTTCTTTTCTTTCATTTCTCCTCTTTATTTCCTTCATTTCCTCCTCCTCTCCTCTCCTCCCTCTCTTCTCTCATCTTCCTGTCTCCTCCCCTATTCTCTATCTTTTCTTTCCTCTCCTTCTTCTTATCCCCTACTCATTCCCTTCCTTTTCTTTTCTTAATTTCTTTTCTTTCCTTCTCCTCTTCTCCTTCCCCCTTTCTTCATTCCCCCCACCCCTATCCTGGCCTCCCTTCCTTTTACCTCTCCTCCATTCATTTTCTAATCATCTCCTACCCTCTTCTCTCTCTCTTTATTCTCCTCTCTACTCCTTCCATTTCACTCCTTGTCCTCTCTTATCTTATCCTTTCTTTCCCCTTTTCTCTCATACCTTTCCTAACCCACTTGTCTCCTCTTCTCTCCTCCGCTCTACCTCATTCCTTTCATTTTTTTTTCCATTCCTTCCCTTCTCCTCTCCTCTCCTTTGCTTTCCTTTCTTTCCCAGGGCCTTCATTCATTTCCTCTTTCTCTAATCTTTCCCCATCCACTTTTGTTATTTCTCCTCTCCTCCCTTCATTCCATCTCTTTTCTTATCTATATCTCCTTCCCTATCCTCTCATGTTTTTTTTCCCTCTTTTCACTTTTCTTTTCTTGCTTTTCCTCCTTTGGCTTTACTTTTCCTTATCCCTTGCACTTTCCTCATTCCCTTCCCTTTCTTTTGTTCTTTTCTTTTCTTTCCTTCTCTCCTTCTTCCCCCATCCTTCATCTTCCTCTCTCCTCTCCTCCTCTCATTTTGCTCCCTGTCCTCTCTTATCCGATCCTTTCTTTCCCTCTTCTCTCATACCTTTCCTTACCCCCTTGTGTCCTCTTCTCTCCTCTACCTCATTAATTTTTTCCTCTCCTTATTCCTTTAATTTTCTTTCCATTCCTTCCCTTCTCCTCTCATCAATTTCTTCACTTTACCTCTCCTCTCCTCTCTTTTCTCCTCCACCTCTCACCTCCGATCCCTTCTCACCTTATTTCCTCTCCCTTCTCCATTATGTTGTCCTCTCCTCCCTCTCTCCTCTCCTCTCTTCTCTCCATCTCTGGGGCCACCTGCCAGCCCCTGCTGTTTGACCTGGATCATGGCGTTGCTCAGGGGCCCCTCTGTGGCTCGCCGTCGGCAGAGAGCGAGTCACTCATCTGTGACAGGGCCGGCCTCCATCGATTCCTCCACGGCCCGGACCTTTACGCTCAGCAAGTCTAACATTTGTAGCGTTCATGAAGCCACTGATGTCCCTGAACACACCACAGACCTGCTCTGTCTCCACCTTCTCCTTCACGTTTACTCCATGTCATCATCTCTCTTTCCTTTTCTTTAATTTTCTCTTTCATGAGTTTTTTTTCCTTTACGTCCTCTGTCTTTCTCTCATGTGTGTGAGTTTTCACCCTCAAGGCTTATTGATGTTGGATTTAAATTAAATCAAATTAAAATTCACATATCGACCTGTCCGTTTTGTCTATCTATAACATAGTGGATTAAATTATATTTGTAGAGGGTTTGATCAATATTGCTGTAGATGAGGGAATTCCACCGCACACATTGATTCTAATGAGTATTTTTTCCTCTTTTCATTAGTAAGGGCTACTATCAATGTCCCATGATGCTCTCTGGGTGTTTCTAACACAGAAACCGACTAGTTACTTATTGTTAGTTGCAACTTGTATTGAATGCATTGGCCTTCAAAAGCAATAAATGTCAGGCCCTTTTACCTTCGCTGAGGTCTATAGTCAGGCAGCTCAGTCAGTAAATTAGTGGATGTTATTTGGCTGCTGCTGCAGATAGACTGACCTTTAGTTAATTTTCTGCCACAGACACTTGTGGTTGAATATATAATTAAACAAATAGGTAAACGTGGACAAGCTACTCTTTAATGCTGCTCCATGTTGATTTTACTTTTTAAAGGATAAGTTTGGATCACAGACTTATGCTCCGCCGCCGCCATCCCTGCAGTTCCTGACTCCGCCTAATTCCTGGCAAAGAGGTGGGGCACAGTTGGAACCGAGACTTAGATGCATGCCAATTTGTGACAAGAATTTGCATCATTAACACAGCTGGGTGTCTGGGTTTCCTGCTCAAAGGCTGACCCAAGTCTAATTTATTTGCTGGCTAATTGGCTAGTTAATGAACTAAGCTATACCTGCTAATTAGAGCTAAAATATAAATAAAATAATAATAGATTCATTCACCTTAAGATAATTTTACTTGTTATTGGAAAAATAGATAACTTGTGACAGGTTTGTAACATTAATTTATTGTAATAAATATATATAGGTCAGGGGTCGGCAAGTATATTTTTTTTCTAATCCATCAGGTGGCAGCCAGAACATAATCAAAGACTAATCGAAGACATTGATTGATATAAATGCAACTGGAATTTACTTTGTTCCTATGTGTATGGCTCACACTCACATATTATACATTTGACTATTTACTGTCAGCTGCTTTCAGAATAAAAGCTCACAATAGCTTAAAATAAAGCATTGCTGCAAAAGAAGAAAAAACTGCCTTTCTCTTGTTTTTATTTTGTAGGCAAAAATTGCTAAAGTAAAGATAAAAGTATAACAAGCATTCTTCAGGTGGGGGTAGATTCTCTCTTTGGACAATATAGCTAAATATGGGATGGTCAGTCTGATATTGTAAGATTAAAAAAAAATTTTAATCGTCAAAATAATCAGGTGGGCCAGATATTATTGCTGGAGG
Source organism: Seriola dumerili (assembly GCF_002260705.1). NCBI lineage: Eukaryota > Metazoa > Chordata > Actinopteri > Carangiformes > Carangidae > Seriola > Seriola dumerili. Next base: position 1,970,877 of record NW_019174900.1, read on the forward strand.
GCCAGTTTTGGCCTGCGGGCCACCAGTTACTGACCACTGCTGTAGCACTCTAAGGTAAATGACATAAACAATCCTATAACACTACAATGCTGGTAGAAAGTAACAGTATAATACTGTGCTTCATTTTACAGTGTGCTAAAAACTACTGCAGTTAGTTTAACACTAATTTTACTGTGGTATGAAATACAGCTACTACTGGGTGTTGTTACTGTTAAAGTGTCAATAAACATTTTACAGTTTAGGCAAAGCGAGTTTATTTATATAGCACCATTCAGACACAAGGCAAAGTGCTTTACAGAGGCATGGAAATACATTAGAAATACAACATTGAAATGAATTTTAAAACAATAAAAACAAATTCGGATAAATAAAAATAAAAATATTTGCATACATAGAAAACTTAGGTAGGAAACTTAGGACAAAAGAAATTCAAATGCACAAGTTATGTATGTGTTATGTATGTGATTTATTGGTGATGTTTAAAGCCCTGATTTAAATGAGCTGACAGTTTCAGCAGAGCTCAGGTGTTCAGGAAGCTGCGTGTTGTTCCACAGGTGAGGAGCAGAGAAAGTGAAACCTGACTTCACCTTGTTTGGTTCTGACTCTGGGAACACTGAGTAAACCTGTCCCAGATCACCTGAGGGGTCTGGATGTTCAGCCTTAATAACAGTATTTCCAACAAAAGCATACAGTACTTATTTTTCCAAACAACTGTAAAGGCAACATGGATAGATACTATAAAAATAAATAAATAAGTTCAGTCTTTACTGTGTAGTCCAGAGGAATTATGTTGACCTATTCTGGATATAAACCTTAGAATCTGCCTCCTTGTGTATCAAGCACCAGCTGAGTCTTGTGGTAGTTCAGACTTAATATCTGAACTGCTGCAATGTGACTGTGGAAATGGCCCCAGAACACAGCAGGATATATTGTATTCCATTTTCTCTTGCCTGCGTTATCTCATTGTAATCGTGAGCAGTAGCAAAGCTAATAAACGCAGGCACCTCTCTCTCCCCCCGTCCCGCAGCCTGACGCCTGTGTTTTCCTTCCAATAATCCTGATTGTGTTATCTTAGCCTGAAAAAATCTGAGTGCAAACTCTCCCGCCTTTGATGCCCAAAGACGCCAAATAACACCACAGCCTATCAGACATCAAGCGTGTGCGATCATCTGGCAAAAATGAAAAAAAAAAAAAAGAATAAAAATAACACGTAAATGCCACATCAGATTTTCACACTTAAAATATACAGGAACAGCCAATGGTGGGAAGGCTGCCATTTCCAAAGTGTCCTATTTAACAAATAAGAGGACACTGAACAGCAAAATCTAATTCACACCTCAGGAACAGACTGCAGCCGCACGTGATCCCCAAGATCTCAGTGATAAAGTGTTGCTGCAGTGTCAACACTCTCAGGCCAAGCTTCTGAGCAGTGTGCGATGTCTCGTTCGTCCTGTTCACTGCAAAATAAAAATCCTTTCATACAAACTGGAAGAATATCAAATAATACTGTGTAGGTTTTATTTGTAAGATTGTCCTGGATCTTTAAATAAAAAAAAAATATATATCTCAGGAAATATGTTTGGAATATGAGTAAGACAAACAGGCAGTTTCCTATCAGCTCCACCTGAACAATAGATTGAATGTTACTGCAGCCCTATCTCCTAGAAATAACATTGATATGTTATAAAATTGTTTTCCCAATGACGTTGTTGTGGCCAACACCTGGATAGCAAAATACATCTGGCCCATACTTGGGCCACATGCTTGTTTTCTTCTGGTCCAGTATATGCCCGGATTAACAGCCCAAAACAGACACATATACAGCAAAATTGTAAGATGCTACTTCCACATCTGGACCAATTCTGCCACACACACAGAAAATCTTGCAACTGTCAGACAACACCAGAGGATAACATCTGGACTCTGCCCAGATGTAGAAGTATATGGGTCAGACTGAGGAATATGTTGGGCCAGAAGTTTCATTTTGCAAACTGCCGGCTGGATTTTGTTCAGAGCTAACATCTTTCCTTTTAATCAATGACGCACTACATTAAAGAACTGTATCAGAGTCACTGAGGTGTGACACAAAGACTGTGACACCAGACTGGAGGGTTCACAGCGATCTATCATCAGTGTGTGAGTGTGTGTGTATGGTAGGAAAGCGCTATATGTGTAGGGGAAAGCACTTTATGAATCTGTGCATTTGACTAGAAGTGTAAAGTACATTAAGTGGTCGTTAAGACTAATAATGCTAATTTAAATGCAGTCAGTTTACCATTTACAGTCATGTCAACATGGACCAGAATCTGAAAGGAAAGTTTCCAATATCCTGTGGAATCCATGACATGAAGAACTGAGGCTGTTTTGAGAGCAAAGGGAGGAACATTCCAGTGTGGTGTTCCTAATAAATGAGACATGATATCTTACTGACACAAATTCCTCAGTTTCAGTCTGTTTAATTCTTCTGTGCATGAAACTGTGGAGAAGGATGTTGGTTCCCGGTGCCAAAGATTATTGGTTCTGGCATTTGCAGCATTTGCTGGAGTTTTTTTTTGATGAGTGGGTTCAGACAGCTCTTAAGGAGGGTGTGAGGTCAGTGTTATTAATACAACATAGTAAATCTGAGCAAAGAAACAAGTCTGATGGTTCTTCTTAGTCAGAGGATCTTTGGGTTGCAAATCATTTAAGCTTTTGCTGCAGGGCTGCCAAGTTTTGTTAAAAAATAGGAGAAGTATGTCTGCTGCATGTCAGGGAGCTTAAGTACAGAATAGTTCAAACTGAGCCTGTGATACCATGATTAGAAAATATTAGAACTAAAATATGTATATTTATTTGCTTCTAGTTGTTTTTTTCTAACATGTCCAAAATTTGATAAATACATACATACAGTACATACAGTTGGGTATCCACTCACTGTACGTGGTCTCATATTTTTGGACAATGCAAACAAGAAACACTGGATGACCTTTAACCTAAAATATCTGTGAACAAAGTGTTTGAGTTTTATTGATGATAGTTTGGAGGAAAAAAAGCAGGAAATAATGAATGAAAACAGCATTCCTTCAGGAGAAGAGAACACGACAGATTGCATTTAACAGCAGCATGAAACTAGAATCACCTCCTTGTGGTTGTCGGCCTCCACCACTCAGACTAGTTTCATGTTTATTCATCCCTGTTCATCCAGGGTTATATAAAATATGAACCATTTATGTGAAGCTTTGTCATAATTGCTGTGTGAACTCGTGACTAAAAAGTGTTTGGTGAGGTCACACCAAAGTGAATGACTGTACCAAATTTGAAGGGATTTCCTTGAGGAGATCTCGACATATTGCGTTCACAAGGCCAAAATTATGTTTTGTGAGGTCACCACGATCCTGACCTTTGACCTATGACCACCAAAATTTGTGCATTTGTGCAGAATTTGAAGAAGTTCCCTTAACTAAGATATCGTGTCCATGAGAATGGGATGGACAGACAACATGAGAAGAATATGCCTGCTGAGTTTTTGTTCACAGCAAACAGCACCAATAGCAAATTGAAATGAGTGCAGATCTAAAAGCAGTGCGTTTGATAAATGTATTTATTAAACAAGAGAAGTTAGATAAGGGGGTCTGTCTCTAATATAAACCTGTCATTAAAATTTAAATAAAGGCCTGTTTCTCTCTGCAGCTGAGGTAAATAAAGCTTCCATCTACTATTTAAAAATCTGCAGTATTTATACATAGGTTTTTTTTCAAATGTACAGATGTGCAGATCATTTTGGCTTTATTTCAGCAGACACTAAACGTCTGAATGTGTGTACTGTGTAAATTACTGTGGGTGTATTGGTGCTTACATGTTTCTTAGTTACATTTGTGTGTGGTATATAGCTGACAGAACACGATGGAAATGCATGTACTTAGGCCTAATGTATGCTGACTACAATTTTTTCTCCTCTTCAGTGGGGGCAGTGGAATGGTTTTGGAGATGCTTGTAACAGAATATAATATGATGTACAGAGTTTCTCAAAATATATCCATTTAGTGTAGTTAAATCAACTGTTTTGAATGAAGAAAAAATGTCAAAAAGAACAAATAATTTTATGCAAATGCAATTTTAGTTTATGTTTAAGTTTACGTTTCTATGGTAATAGCACAGCAGATAACTGCATATGTCATGTCTTTCAAATGTGGATACAAGTACTAAACTTGGCAAAGACCTTGCTTGGGTATTAAGATTTTCATAAAACACATTAGCCACTTGAAAATTCGAGATGGCTGCCATTACTGTTTCTTTCATATTAAGATATTAATATGTTTCTTTCATATTAAGATATTAGGACGTTTCTCTTTTGGTGATGATGCCTAATATTATCATCATCAAATCATGCCTAACATTATCAACTGTTGGCTCTGTGAATGTGACAGTATACTTTATGTAACTAGTCCATTGATTTAGCGTGGCTGATGACAGTCCCCCTGCTAGCAAGCTAGTTAGCTTATATCAGCTAACTTTAACAGAGGACACACTGAGGTAAGTTCATGTTGTAGTCCAAGTTTTAAGGTAAAGTGTTTTAAACGTGTGCCATTGAAATATCACAGGGGGTAATTCAATTGACAGGGTTTGTCTGCTAACTTGTGAACTAGCTCGCTAACTGGGCTAGCACACTAGCAGGTTAGCATAACAAGCTAGCAAGCTATACCTTCTGCTGACTTAAAGGTTGAATAAAACAAGTAGACTGTAGAACTTTTACATAACTTTTAGTTCATAATAAATTCATAATAAATGGTTTGTCATTACATAGAGTTTTATTAATTTTTCATAATACATATTAGAAATGACAAATAAAGCTTTGAAGAAGTTTAACTAGGCTAATGGGATTTTTCGAATGAATGGCCTCAGAGGGATAAACATACCAATTTTGGTGCTTGTATCCACATTTGAAAGATTATTAGTTATCTGCTGCACTATAAAGAAAATAGGATATAATAATTTGAATTAATTGTTTTTTTTTTGCAGTCTAAGCTTCTAATGTATCACTGTTGTGCAGATATAATTTGTGACTTGACACGATCTGATCTATTCTGAGGTCTGTTCGCTGCCACAGTTGTTAGTAAAGAGTTAATCAGAGAGTCTGTGAAATGACCTGCAGGAATGTGTCCTTTGTCACTAGCTGGGATTCTGGTCCCTCCCTCCCTCCCTGCTCACCCCTCCTTCTCCCTCTCAGTCATCCCTCTCAGCCTGGTTTTTCAGAGCCACGGGAGACTGGTGTGCCTGTAATTAACGGGCCACCTGAAGACATGTTAGTCACCGTGAAGAGCAGAAACACACGTGTCGTTGGACCCTTATCAAGAGAGCTGGGACCAGAGGCTAGGAGCGAGTGCAGCTGTGAGAGAGAGGGAGAGAGACACACACTCACTTTACACCTGGCATTGAAATGCGATCTATACCTGGATGTGTTATTACGATAAGGAAAAACACACTGTGGTCACTGTGATCAGAGGCTGTACACAGACTGCAAATGCAGTCTATACAGTGTGACCACATGCTGAATAAAAAACTCTGCCGTTCAAGTTGAAAGGTCACCTAAACTACTCCTTTATTAGTTAATTGTTTGGCCATTTTTGGAGCAGCAACAAACCCATCACAGGCACATTGCCAACTCATAATATATATAAGCAAACAGTTGCTTATTTATACATCCAGCATGTTATCTTTCATTTGGAGTCGAGTTTGTGTCCACCTGGCAGGTCCAATAGTCACTCTCCCTTTAGCTCTGGTTTTGGTCTCTACCATCCTCTGAGAGGAATATTTTGTTCTTTAGCTGCTGAATGTCTAACTATGTTCACCATCTTTAACAGTGTTGGTCTAAAACAATGTTATGAGAGCTGTGACAGTGAACCAAAACAATGAGCCATAAGGGGCTAAAAGGGAGGCTGCAGTGTTTGGTGATAATCCTATACAAGTCACCACTTTCTCATAACAATTAAGACCATGAATTTATTGGCTAGAACAGCTTTGAACAAACAAGGTATTCATCTATTAGCATTTTTTGCTAGCTTGGAAAGAGCTAAGATAGTTGTTTTTTCCCTGCTTCTATAGTCTCTGTGGCCCTGTTCAGACCTGGTATTAACATCCATCTCAAGTGGCCCAGTCACAAGTGGTCAGTGCTAAGTTCAGATGTGAATGCACCCAAGAAGAATTGAGGAAGCATTTGAGATCTGATCACTCAGACCACATTCAGATATGGTCTGGGCAACATGTGGCCACAGTGTGAACGCAAATGCGTCCTGGCCCACATTGAAGGACCATCCACTCTGCCACAGTCTATTTAGTCCCAACACAGTTTCCTAATGAACCGGAAATATTTTTAAAAAAAAAGCTTAGCGTAAGTTTAATCAGGAAGACTGTCTCTACATCTCAGCTCATTCACACTTCTCCAGTCCCCGTAATCAGCTGACCATGGGCGTTATCAGTCATCCTGTCATGTTTCACCACGATCCCGATCATCCAATCATATTGTTGCTGCTCCTCCTCCTCCCTGTCACCGCCAGCTTCATGCCCAGTGTCCTGGTTGAGGCCATTTGAATCCATCCTCATCAGTCTTCTGGTCCTCATCATTTCATCTCTTGACCACCACCAGTGTCTCGACCCGAGGAGATTTCCTACACTAAACACAGCATCTCCTCCCCTCACCAGTACGATGACATCACTTCTCTTCTCTTCTTCGTCTAATCGCCAGAGACGCTCTCACCTTTCATGTTTCTTGTTTTGTACACTGCATTAAAGCTTTGCTCACTTAAAAAATTTCCAAGTCTGCCCTGATTGAACTGTTTCAAATTGATAAAACCTTATTTCATTGCAGAGTTGTGCCCAGTGCAACGATTCGCTCAACCCTGTTTTGCCCTGCTCTCTCTCTCTCTCTCTCTCTCTCTCTCACACACACACACACTCAGACACAAGCATATCAACAACGGACGCTTCTGTCTGAAAACAACAACACATACCTGTTTATTTGCATATAAAGTGGGGAAGTGAGATCTGATCATAAATGGTCACTGGAGACGCATTTGAAAACCAGGTGTGAACTGACGCACTTAGAGCTGACAACTTGTGATTGGATCACTGAAGACACATGTTGAACAGGGCCTAAGCTAACCACATCCTGACTCTAGCTTTGAGGTCATCTCCCCATCTTACTCAAAGAGGATCTTTTCAGAAGCATATTTCTATCAGTCCCTGTGTCTGATTGTAGAGCAATCCTTTACATACTGACAGAAGAAGTGTTTGTTTGCACTGTGTTGTCCATTGGAGCCTTATCCGTGCCACTCATAATTTAGCCATTCAGAATTACAAAATGTACCACTGCATTTATGAAAATGGTCCCATTATGTTGCATTGTAATCAGAATGTCATTTCACAAGCATCATTGCTCTATTGACTGAAAATTTGTCTGCATCTAAGCAGTGAGACGTTTTTACAGGAGTGATAAATATGTGCTCTTAATGCGGCGTGTGTGCAGTGATTTGAAGTGGCTGAATGGCCCATTTTCTTACCCATTATGAAAAATCAAAGCACTCCTGACCGCTGTGTTTTTTATTGAAGTCTGGTTTTATGTGAAATGATTTCTGATGACCTTTCTCTTCATGTCTCATTCATACTGAAATGTTTCTTCATCTCCGGGGTCTTGATCATTACCGCTCCCTTCCACACCCTCCTGGCTAGGACTCATCAAGCTGCAGAGTGCCAGATTGAATCTCACACTTACAGGATATTCACACTGCCAATAAACACACTGTCACCTGATGAAATAAAATCTACTTTACACTTCACGCTGTCTTGCACAAATTATTAAATATCAGCACCTCCCACAAAATCGCAGGAGTTACAGGAGTTGAAGAATGAATGAATCGGTGCCAGGGTTCTGTGTCATTACACTTGTGATAATGTGTGTGGGATTGTAGACCACTTAAAGTTTTGGTGAGTGGGTGTGTTTTGTGTTTCTGTGTGTAGTGTTTTCTCCCCCGTCAACACAAAGTGCAAGAATGGAGACATGAATTCCATCTCTGGCCCAGAGTACAATCGTGGAATCAGTTATTGATTGTAAAGTAGATACCAGTTTTTCCTTCCCGATACCGATCTCAATACCTGAACCTGTGTACTAGTCAGTACTGAGTATCAATTACATACTGCTGTGTATAAGTAACCCTGTATGGATGTGATGTGATTGCTATTGTTGTTGTATGACATGGCCCAGGGTAAACGCTTTGTAAAACAAATACATGAATTACATTATTAGTGTGACTGCAGAGGCATTCAACTATCAAAACGTTCAGCTTCTTCTGTAGATTATCGGATGTATACAACTTTTTTTTAATATTTATAATTTTGTTTACAGCAGGGACACAGCTGATCGCAAGCCACCCAGTCTGGAGAACAATGCAGGACACACAGGAGAAGCAGAGGAGGAGAGAAAGTGGCGAGGGAAGCGAGCTGGGTCCAGACAACAGAGACTCATGGAGAAGAGTGTATCCCCTGTCTCTCATTATGAGTAATGAGATCACTGAGATCACTGGACAATAAGATGGACGGGCTAGCGGCCCCGGGGAGGAATCGGAGAGACTTGCGTCGAAGGTGTTATGTGTTTCACAGAGACATGGCTACAGGAAGATACTCATCCCATCACTGCCATCGACACCTTTCAGAAAGTTCAGGTTAGTAGGATGGAGCAGCCCTGACATCTAACTGTTACCAACTTGTTGTACAAAAAGTAATTTTCCATTAGCTTACTGTGTATTTATTTACTTTTTTAAATTTACTTGATAGGGACAATGCAGTTTAACATAGTTTCAAATCAGGGCATGAAACTAATGCACACAGAGTTTATAGCTGTTGCTAATTCTGGACCCCTGTCGCTAGTTGGACTTTTACATTTGTAATGTAATTAAAACAGTCAGTAGCATAAACAACCTAGCTAAAAATATACAGATGTTCAGTCTAAAAAGAGACAACAATAGAACAAGCTTGTCAGGGCCCGGTAGTTTTGTAATATATTTTGGTAGGTTTAGCTTTTGTGTCTTGTCTACTTCCTGTTTTATTTTGGTGTGTGTTCTCCCTTGTCTTGTCTAGCTTCCTTCCCTCCTGTTGATTGTCTCCCTTCCCCTAATGTGATACACCTGTGTCTCGTTATCATTCAGCGTATATAGGTGGTGGGCTCTTTCCCTTCTGTGCCAGATCGTCTTGTCGGAGTCCTGTCAGCGGTCCAGTGTCTGTTTCTATATATATATATATATATATCTATCTCCCTTGTGTTATTGATCAGTTTTTGCCTTTTGCAGTTTTTGCCTTTTGGATACTGAGTACTTGCCTAGTGATTTTGTACCTCTGCCCTGTGGATTGGATTTCCTGGTTTTTTGAAATTGGACTGATTAAACAACTACCGAACTCTCCTTCCCTTTGTCCCTGTCTCTGCATTCTGAGTCCACCTCGTCTGTGTCTGATAAAGCTACAAATAGTCAAACAAAGACAATTAACAATAATTATAATTAACTAGATATAGGTACAGCTCTTGTTTGCTTGCACTGAATTAACAGCCATTTAAGCTGATTGTCCAAATTTAGACCTGTGGTATTTTGCAGTTTCCATTCACCACGCTCTGAGTTACTCTGTTACTGTCTTACCTTTGAATGTATCTGGAGAGAGGCTCTGGGGCTAAACTGTTGATACATTTCTAAAATAATTTGAGAAAGCAAAATTGAACAAAGCTCTCAAAACTACAACTTCCCAGTTCCCTGCTGGGATCGATATTATCATTTTATTACACTGAAGAGATCAAAATGGCTTACAGTTAGTCTTAAACAATTACTCTGGGTTTTTTAAAACTTTTATTTGGTGTTTGTGAGTTTGGACTTTCACATAAGTGTGTTGCTGTTGTGTTGCAGGAGAACAAGGAGGCGGCAGACTGCCCTATAAGTACACTCCTCTCCCAAAAATCTAACAAGCACCAGTATGACTATTTTGTAGTTGAAAAGCAGGTTTTGGCTTCTTTGGGCTCTGCAGCACCTTGACATTTATGTTGGCGCTGGGATTTCTTCGCTGATAGTTTTCACTGACCTTAACTTCCTATCTGAAGTCCCTGCAAAATCCTAACCAGAGAGTGATGAGGTGGTTGTTTTTCCTGCAGCTATACAATTTACACACTCTGCATATTGAGGGTGTTGAAAACATAATTGCAGATGTGCTGCCTCTTGACTTCTCGCTTTCTCATTTCCATGCCCTCCTCTGTTCATCTCTCTGTCCTCCTTAAATTGCTTCTGTGGTACCAAGGACACTGGTTTGGTGGGGACGGAGAGCAGGAGAGCTGTACTGCTGGTGAATTATGAGGAAGGTGTAAACTACTCGACAAATTATAGAGGCAAATTGGTGACTTAAATTAAAGTGTCAGTTTTAAAAATGTTATGATGTGTAAAACGAGGTTCTTAGCAGAACCCTATTTTTAAGTAACAGGGACCCCTCCCTTTCTGCCCGCATGGTTCGACTGGCTACTTCCTGCAGCAGCCTGCAGTCAGGGAGGGTCATTAAGGTAAAGTGGTGACACCTGTGTAGGCGTCCACCCAGGTCATAACTACCAGTCTGGTCTCATTGTCTCTCTCTCTCCTATAGGCTCCTCATCTCTCCAGGTTTGTTTTTTTTTTTTTTTCCTGCATTCAACAGTTGCTCTCTCCTGATCCTTCCTGACTGATTCTTCTCTAGGTTTGTGTTTTGTTGGTGTCCTTGTCACTACTGGTAGCATGAGGTGGTACCTGCAGCTCAATCAGAACGCATAGGTAGCCCAGCTCCTCCAGGATGGCACATCCATACATGCGGACGCAAGAAGCGTTGCTCTCTTCCACAGTCTTAACCAACAATACCAGGAGACCGGCCATTACATGAGGAGAGCTGGACAGGGCTGTAGAAGGGCATCAACCCAGCAGCAGGACCGGTACCTGCTCCTTTGAGTGAGGAGAAACAGGAGGAGCACTGCCAGAGCTCTACAACATGACCTCCAGCAGGATGCTGGTGTACATGTTTCTGACCAAACTGTCAGAAACAGACTCCATGAGGGTGGCATGAGGACCCCACATCCTCTAGTGGGACCTGTGCTCACAGCCCAGCACCCTGCAGCTTGATTGGCATTCACCAGAGAACACTATTGGCTGTCCGTCATTGGCGCCCCGTCCTCTTCTCAGATGAGAGCAGGTTCACACTGAGCACATGCGACAGGCGTAAAAGAGTCTGGAGATGCCGTGGTGAACATTATGCTGCCTGTAACATCATCCAGCATGACCGGCTGGCGGTGGGATCAGTGATGGTCTGGGGAGACATATCCTTGGAGGGTCTCACAGACCTCCCTGTCACAGCCAGCAGTACCCTGACTGCTGTTAGGTACCGGGATGAAATCCTCAGAGCGATGGTCAGACCTGACGCTGGTGCAGTGGGCCCTGGGTTCGTCCTGCTGCAGGACAATGCCTGGCCTCATGTGGCCAAAGTGTGTAGGCAGTTATTGGATGATGAAGGCATTGATGCCATTGACTGGCCCTCACGTTCCCCTGACCTAAATCCAACTGAGCACCTATGGGACGTTATGTATCGGTGCATAAGACGCCAGACTGTCCAGGAGCTCACTGATGCCCTGATCCAGGTCTGGGAGGAGATCCCCCAGGACGCCATCTGCCAACTCATCAGGAGCATGGCAAGACATTGTCAGGAGTGCATACAGGCACGCGGGGCCATACACACTACTGAGTCACATTATAAGTTGCTGTGATGAAGTTCACACAAGTTGGGTCAGCCCGTGGTTTAGATTTTTCACTTTGATTTTGGGTGTGATTGTGAATCCAGCCCTCAGTTGGTTGATGAATTTGGTTTTCATTGACTGTTATTACATCATTTTGTTCTCAACAAATTATACAATGTACATCTGTAAAGATATTTAACTTGAATAATTCATTCATCAAGATCTGATGTGTGATTTAAGTCATTTAAGTAGTTTTGTTTTATTTCCAACTAGAATCACCTCCTCGTGATTGTCTGCTTCCACCACTCAGACTGGTTTCAGATTACATCCCTGTTTATCCAGTCAGATAAAATATTAAGCAATTGTGTGAAATTTTGACATAATCGCTGTGTCAATTCTTACATTGTGGCTGAAAAGTGTTTTATGAGGTCACACTGACCTTGACCTTTGACCACCAAAATCTAATTACTTTATCCTTGAGACCAAGTGAATGTTTGTGCCAAATTTGAAGAAGTTCCTTCATGGCATTACTTAGATATCACATTCACAATACCAAAACTGTGTTTTGTGAGGTCACCATGACCTTGCCCTTTGAACTTTCACCCCCAAAATCTACTCAGATCATCCTTGAATCCTAATGAATGTTTCTGCTACATCTGAACTTCCGAATGGGACAGACAGACAACCCAGTTGCGCAGAGGTATAATAAAAACTTTAATTGGAATTTTAACCCAACTCGTCTCCCCTTTTTGTCACATGCATTTGTGACAATAACAAACACTTGATAATGTGTAGGTTTGCATTGAATTTGAGGGAAAATGTCTGGTTTAAAAGAAGGAAGATGAAGAATGTAGGTGAAGGGTAGTAATAGTACTCAGCCAACACATGAGATGTAAATTTTACATGATGTGAGATCACTCCTGTGCTATCTTCTACCTTTCCAGTATTTTTTCTTTTAATAAACAGAAAACATATGTTGTTGCCACCAACAGAAATTCACACCTTCTCTACAATATACCTAAGAAAAACATAAATAGTCACAAAGCCAGCCATGCTGTTTGATTGACAGGAGATCTCTGCTACCTTCAGTGTAAGTGCAGCAGAGCAGCACCACAGCTTTTGAGAAATTGCCAGCAAACTTACAGAGAAATGTTGAGTTACCATGGTTTATGATCACCTACACCTCCTCCTAGTCTCTCTCCTTCTCTTCACTTCTGTCTTCCTTTCCTCTCTCCTGCCTTCTCACCTTCCTCCTCTGCCAAACAGCAAACCTCCTTTCCAAGCATCAGGTGCGACTCGGGTGTCACTGTTTTGACATTTTTGTTGCTGTGCGGCTCCATACAAATCACAGCAATTGTCAGACATGGAGGGGCTGTAAATTTGAGGAGAATCAGATGACAAAGAGAGAAAGGCAGAGGTGGTGAAGAGGAGAAGAGACATACAGGGAAAGAATGAGGCCCTTAAACCTCATTGTATTAATGTTGTAATCTTTTAAGGGAATAAATACATATGTAAAACAATAACTCATGCTCATGCAAATGCTCACAACACAACAGAAGTGTTTCCAAGGGACACTGAAATGTGATGAATCCGACTTCGGTGCACTTGTCATAGACGCAGACGCTGCAAGGGCCACTGCGTACGTCAACATCCCCGCCATATAAGACCAGGTGAGACTGCCCTGTAAACAAACACAAGTAAACAGAGGAGCTGCAGTTTGTCTGGATAAATGTTTATATTTCTCAACCGAGTTGAGTTATTTTCATATTTGAGGATTTATGATCTACGTGGGGTAAAAATTAAAGTCTTGTCTCCAGTTACTTAGAATTGTGATATTTTAGGCTGTAATCCCAGTTTTCTGTAAGGAGGAGTGTGTATCGTTAGGTTTACATGAACTTAATACTGATGTGGTGGAAAATAATTGATTGTCATAAGGAACTGTAAAAACTCACATTACTGTCTTTATTAAATTAAACTACTATTTATACAACATTTACTCTTTACTATTACTAATCAAATATTATGCTGCAACCATAATATTCTAATATATTCAGGTTACTCCTTGTAATCAGGATATAAATAATAATAATAATAATAATAATAAAATATACTGCTGTATTATATTGTTGTACTACTACATCTCACTTTATATTCCATATTACACTGCAATATGTTTAGCAGCCTATTTTCTATGTTTATATGTCATCCTGTTCTAACACTTTTTAACACAATTTCCTTCTGGGATCAATAAAGTTGTATCTCATCCTTTTGGACTGACTGATAGTGTCTCACAATCTCACTTCATTTATTTTATTCCATTTACTTTACTCACTTACAAGTCCTTATGACGATGACTTATTTTCTTCCGCATAAGTAATTCAGTTCATGAAAACCTAACATTCATACACATTCCTTATAGAAAACTGTCACGACTATAAACAACTGGTGACCAAACTTTTATTTTTACTCCATGTAGATCATGAACCTTGACTATAAAAACAAAGAAGGTTATAGAGCTTTTTATTCAGAAAAACTGCAGCTCCTCCATTTGTTCCTATTTGTTTAGAGAGCTGCCGCGGTCTTTATTACTTGCAGTGTGTTTGGTTTGATTTACATCACCATTAGTTTCACATTTTGCATTTTTCTTTTATCTCAAAGAAAATTGTGTATTATTGCTAATTATTGATAAAATGCTATTTCTGCTCTGTTGATGTTCAGGTGCATTAGAATTTATTATAAGATTTAACATTCAACTACAGTTAATCTACATTTAAATAAGATGTTTCTAAGGCTTGTTCAGTACCTTGAAAGTTTAATAATACTTTTTGTTTACCTTGGATAATTAATAATCGGGAGTAGTGTGATTTCCTGTTGACCTCTGGGTAATCACGCGAGAAGAAAATTAGTTGGAGAGAGACAAACGTGGTTATGAGCAGAGGTGGTTGAGCACAGGTGATAGTGTTATAGTGTTTACCGTGTAATTCTTGTTTATGTAACTGTTTGCTAGTGAACTCGCTCTTCTGTGTGTGAGACCGTGGCTGTTTACAGCTAGCGAAGTGTGTTTTACTTCACTGTGGAGTGAGCTAGCTTGATTAGCTGAAATGCTCACCTGCACGGAGGAGAGTAGAGACGGCGGTCAGGAGGAGCTCTAGCAGTCCTCGCGGAGGATTTTCCCGGCGCTGAGGACGTCCTGCCTGCTATAGGCGGGTGTGCGGTTCCTGCGGCTCATCACTTCTGCTGCTGCTGCTGCTGCTGTGACTGAGATGAGTGTGACGACGGGTGCTTCCTACAGACAGTAGGACTTGTTCTCACTCCACACAACGACCACGCCAAACAACCTTAGTGCAAGATTTTCAAAAAAAGACTAAACCAGAAAGTGCACTGAGGTAAACACAGACTGACAAAAAAATCTCAAAATTCCTGTCTCCCTGTTTTGTTTCTTGTATGTTCTCATACTGGGGTTTGTAATTGATGTGTGATTCGTGCATTCAGTTAAGTAAGATAATTCATATATTTCTGTAGTAACAGCACACTGTTAAGGCCAGGATTATGCCCTTAGCTACTGATTGGTAATTAGAGGGAGAGTGAGAGCCATAGTTTACCCTAGGCATGTTTATTATTCAATGAAATGCTTAAAGGGGATTAATACTGCATTGAGTTCTGTATTAAATGTTCCTGATATCAGGAGCTGATGGTGAAAGGGTACATGTATTTGCAGCGCGTTTGTGTATTTGGTTGTGTGTATTTGCGAGGGGCTTTTGTAGTGAAATCGGTGGTCTGTCCTCTGGCCATGCTCAATAAAACAGACCACATGGTTACTACCACAAGGGGTGCTGAACATAGTGGTCCTGACCAGTTAGTGAGTGGTCTGTAGACGTCAATACACTCCTAAAGACTTGGTACTACCGCCTTGACTCCTCTCTCCCGCTCTGATCCTCTCCTCCACCGGCACCTTCCACTTGTAGCTGAGAACTAGGCCTACTCTCAGTCCTGACAAATTAACTTTGAGGACATAGCATGAATGAAAATACGGGATGATCCCGTATTATACGGGACAGGTGGCAACCCTATTCACCTGTTTGAAGAGCAGCAAAGTCAGGTTGCCACCTCCTTCTGCAGGCAGAAAATCCAGTGCGTTCATATTCTTCTTCTTCGGCAATTTGGGATGGTTCTGCCTGGTGCGGATTACCAAACAGCGCCACTACACTGCCGTTTGCAGTTACAAACGTCAAATCCACCGAGTACCGAGAAAACAAGTACTGGAATTTTGCCGAGAGGCTGAGGTGGCACGAAATTTGACGGAGGTGGTTACCTCGCAAGTCTCTATGCAGGAAAAACCCTGGTAGAGTGGTTTGTGTGGTTCTAATCCACCTTTTTCTTTCTCTGGATGTGTTGGCAATGATGTTAGCAAAACAAATGTCAGAGATCATAATGCTCTGTCTATTAATATACTCTATTATCGATTAGCCCCAGCAGATATTCTTATTCTTGCACTGTATATTGCAGTTTAAGTTAACTGTTAATAACTATGAACCAGTGAATTGATATTGTCCTTGTGGCTGGACCAGGTGCTCAGTGGTCCTTGGCATGGTCCTTGTGGTCCACCTGAATGTTTTAGAACACCTCCATTTTTCCAGCTGTTACTGAAATTTACCTAGTGCAATGTCTCAGTGTTTATGAAATTAAAGCATTGAACATTTATTAAAAAAAAAAGTAATCATAGAATCTTTAATCCCAAATTTAAACTAAATGTTTGACTCAATCAGCAGCTGAACACACTTGTGGTGTTATTCAAGTGTGTTGCACTAATAGATCTCCCTTTGCTATAAGTTGCCACAGGTGGACCACAGCCAGGGGTTTCCAGGTGAAATTTAAGACTTTTTTAAGACCTTTTTAATACTGCTTATAATGAAATTTAATGCCAACTTCAGGGCCATACTGGCAAAAGAATGAATGATGATTAAAAATCAGTATGGATTCTAAGCCATTGAAAATAATTATTTACCAAGTACTTGAATTTATTATGAGATTTTATTTTAATAATCAAATATATATTAAATACACACTAACTTGTCAGTAATTTGTTTGAACTCTGAGAACATGAAATAAAAAAGGTAACGTGAAATCACATAGTTTCTTTTAGACACAAAAGCTCCTATATGAACTCACAACCAACTAAAGCTTATCTGAAGAAAAAATAACAAGCACACCATCCAGTGTCACCATCAGGTGAGAGAGTGTGTGTCCATGAGTGTCACTAGACACATGAGTCTGCTTTGCCTCGCTGCAGTTTGTTCATCCAGGTTCTTGAGCTCAGCCAGCTTTTCCTCGTGGCTCCTTCTGAGAGCATTTGACTTAGCAGTAAGCTCTGCCATCTTGCTGCCAACTTGCTTGCCCCACAGCCTCATCTGCCAACTTGTCCGCATCATTGGCCAGCCTTTCAGACACTTCTGGATGGCTCTTCTACTCTTTTTAAGTTGCTCCAGGTGTTGCTATCATGGCCCTTCTTTTTTTGCCTCTGCGCCTGTTTTTCCTTCTTTCTTCTCTCATTCTCAAGATGGATTTGTTACCAGGTCTTGGCTGCTGCATCTGAGGTAAGGAGCTCCAGAGTGAAGGGGATAATGGTAAACCCCCCCCTCCCATGTAGTGACACATAATCACACACAGATCCTTGTGCTATGAGGATGTCCTCCTGGATACTACAGATCTCTACTACTTTGTTGATGGAGAACCCCTTCTCCACAGTAGCCTGGCCATAAGAGAGGAGGAAAAGCTTTTGTAGGAAAGCCCATAGCTTTGGGTAGCGCTGGCTGATGAAACGATGAAGGAACATGTCCAGCCTCTTCTCCATGGGCTTGAAGGACACAAACTTCTCATTCATTACCTCCTGGGAGAGGAACTGTGAGAACTGCTGGATGATCAGATCACCTTTCAAAAGACTGAATGAAAAAGTATAAATATAGACACAGACATACTGTATTGGGAGATAGATACAGTATATAAATACATATTACATAATCAATAATCTCACATGTACTTGTGTTTTGTTTGTGATTTGAATGCCTAAATGTTTTCACCATGAGGAGTTACTCAAAAAAATGATAGAATAATTATTCTATACCAGTAGCAACACCTCCTGCCAGCTGCTTGTCTTGGAGAAACTTTCTGACTAGACACTTCATCTTATAATTAAAATAAAGAAAAACATTAAATGAGAAGATGTGTCTTTACGTGGTGACTGAGTGTGATTTAAAAGCTCTTCCGAGTGATACTTACTTTGAAGTGTTTCAGCAAGTCCACCACTTTTGCATGGCCAATGAACTGGGAGTATCGAATATCGAGACTGCACCTGGTCAGCGACCCAGTAGCGCACATGAAGGTCCAGCTGTTTTGTCGTTTTGTTGAGGCTTTTCGACAAACATGATGACAAAGCAGATGGCCTCGTCGATTTGGTCCGTCAGTTGTTTAGTGATGAACGGCGCCAGACCAAATTTGTTTATGTATGCCGTGTTGTTTCTTTCACAGGTGAAGGTGGCTGCAATTTCAGAATCAGGAAACATTGTTTTGAATATAGTCCCAGTTTCATCATTGGAAGTACATGAGTGTATGGTGGTCCGAAACGGTTTTCAGGACCCAGAAGACTTCTGACTGAAGAGTTGGCGTCGACTCACAACAAGCTCGCAAATTCACAGGCTGTGCTGTGGACGCAGCGACGACTTCTCTGTTGTTAGCAGTAGCTGTGGCTGTGCTGGTGTTACTCACTTGTGGAGGGCTAGAGCGTTGCTGGGTATAGAACTGTGCAATGAGCGCTTGCTGCTGGCGGGCTGTAGCATAGGCGATGTGTTTCGCACTGCGGGAGTCCAAAGCCGTAAGTCCCATTCTCCCCAGTTGGAAAGTTTTTGCGGCACACATGGCATTGGGCCTCACGGTCATTGCTTGCCACAGGTTTAACCCGGTCATATTTTGGAATCTGCTGCCACTTGAGGGTTGAATGGACACTTGCTAATTCTGCCGAGCTACACCGAGCTAACTGTGCTACAGCAAGGCTCACGCACGCTCCACTGTGAAGGGTGGGCACAGTGATGACACTGGGTGGCTGTAAAGCAATACTGAGGTGTTACCAACAGTACCTGTAATCGTAACATCCAAGTCACACCAGTCAACCGTAGTATTATACTTATATACAGTATGTATATTAGACACAAAACACACAAACAAAATTTAAAACCATTTCACAAAATGGAATACTTTTGAGGCCTTGATTTTGACACCATTAAATTTAATACTAATACCCTGCGGATACCCTGGTCAGTGTATGAATTAACAAAAAATTCTAAACGCATGTTTTCACTTTATGAGTGTAGATTGATGGGCAGAAATGATAGATTTGTCCATTTAAAATAAAATGTGCAAAAGGTGAATGGGTCTGAATACTTTTGTATTTAGGTATGAAGTGTCACACAATAATAATAGTATTAATGAGGATGATGATGATGATGATGATGATGATGATAGGTGATAATATTAATGATGATGATATGTGATGTGACCTGTGTATAGTGGGATAGGTGGTGTGTCGGCTGCTGCATCCCAGCTAAAGCTGTGTCATGAAAGGATGAAAAATGAATAGAGCAGTCTTGAGATATTGGAGAATGATTCAATAAGTCGAATGGTTTCTTGTAGTGGTTTTGTAAGAACAGCCATTTAGCATTTGCATAGAGACTGATCTGATGATGTCTGTCTGTTGTGATTCCTTGTCTGTGGAATGCTTTGATAAAAATGGTGAATAGTGTGTAGTGGGCATCCTGGATTAGTCTCCCTCTGCAGTGTGAAGCTGTGTGATGTTGGACCATTGGTGATGACAGTAGCTGAAACAGAGCTGTACACAATCTTAACCCAACTGATGTTGATTGATTCCCCCAAAGCCAAAGAGAAACTTCCAGTTTACCCCATCAAAGGCTTTTCTTGCATCTAAGGTGTCTATGATGTGTCCTTCCTGTTGTAGTGATGAATAGAGCTAAATTAAACAGTCTGCGTGTGTTACTGGATGAATGTCTGCCTTTGATAAATGTTGTTTGATCTGGATTGATTATGGATGAAATGACTTTTTCAATCCTGTTAGCAAAGGCCTCACTGATGAATTTTCTATCTACACTGATGAGACTTGATGGCAAGGTTGGGTCTTTGTTAGAGAGTGAATCTAGAATTTCCTTTTATTTCAGTCGTCACTCTGTTGACGATCAGCAGAGAAGTCACATGGTCCTGGTGGTTTGCTAATAGGTGTAAGATTGAGAGCAGTGGAAATTTCACTCTGTGTTACTAGTGAATCAAGTATGCTGTGTTGTTCCTCATTCAGCTGTGGTAGATCGATACTGTTGAAAAATGAGTTGATGTCCTCCTGACTCAGGCACAGGTGTCATTTACACTTCAGCTATAAAAGAGAAAAACTGTCTGGGTCAATTTCTTGGTACTTTTAAGCTATTTTTCAGAACATAAATGTTAACTAACAAATGAGAGTGCTTTGGTTTATTTGTACAATTTGCACAATAAGAAAACATAAACTGCAGTGAGTTAAAAAACAAAAAAAAAGGTTTAAATATCCCATTTAAACGTTATGCTTAGCATGATTGATTGAAGTCTTGTGAATCTTCTCTAATGTTAAAATATTGTGTAAGAACAAAGACACTTTACCTTACCATCTAACGGTAAGGGTTAGCTTTTTTTTATCTTTAGCTTTGCTGAAGTTAATGTTACTTCTTCAGTTTATATTCTGTCATACATATATTTTTAATTTTTATTTTTTTTGCCTATTTTTGGCTTTATTATGACAGGTACAGTGAAAGTTTATATTCTGTCATACATATATTTTTAATTTTTATTTTTTTTGCCTATTTTTGGCTTTATTATGACAGGTACAGTGAAAGAGAGACAAAGTTAGGGAAGAGAGAGAGGGGATGACACGCAGCAATTGGGTCTGAGTCTGAGTCTGATTCAAACCCTGAGCCTAAATGGTGAGCCACCGGGGTGCTCCATATTCTCTCATATTTTAGGGCAGTGATATTGGATATTGTTATTGCTGGGCTGACTGACATGCATTGGTGCTTTCTACAGTAGATGTTACATTGGCATTGTTCGATAGACATGATGTTTAGTTGTGGATGTGATGCATATGTTGTCCACTCGTAGCTTTGCCATTTTTATGAATTTTTTTCCCATAATTATCAATTCTAATATACACACACACACACACACACATACACTTAATTCATTACAGGCGTAACATCGTTTATGTTGCACACCAGTTAAAAATTGTTTTTCCATCCGAGCCCTTGTATCCCCACCACTGTTCAACACAAAGTGACACCCTCGGTCTCAGGGCCTGTTGTAATGAGGAGATGTCGGCTTATATCAAACCTTTGGATGGTTTTATTTATCTCTTCAGGTGAATGTGTGGGCTTCCCTGCTGAGTCCTTCATGATTACAATTGTTGTTTTTTTTCTTTATTTTGTTTGATTTGACACAGCACGTATTTTCCAGACGTTTTATGATAGACTTTTTTCTGTGTGTGTGTTCTGTGTACCATGATAAATTCATTTATTTGAATTTTCTTAATTCACTGTGGGAGTCGTCTGCTGTTTGGTTAGTTGCATTAATATATTGGAGTTGTTTAGTTTTCTGCTCTTGTTCCTTTTCTCCCTTTTTTTTAAACAAGAGAATAACTATTTTTCCTTTTGAATGTTGCCTTTCCTGTCTGCCACAGAAGAGTTGGTAAAGAATGGAGAATCATTCATTTCAATGAAGGATGACTGCTCTGGTTTAATACAACTGTAAAAGGCTGGGGTTTTCACAAGACACGCATTAAAGCTGAGGTTTATGTGTTGAGGTTGGCTTCTGTTACGATTGGGGAATGAGATAGGCTTGAAATGGACGGGGAAAAAAGGCTAGGTCATCTGTCTTGAGCCATAAACATCAGCAGTTGTTGCTGAGCTATTGTTGATTGATATATTTATGATGACAAAATGTCCTTTAGGTTCTGTGATGGTGGAGTTATGAACAAATGAGATATTTTTGTCTATTAAAATACTGTACAAACTTTTGTTTTGTGACCTGAAAACAACTTACTAAATTGTGATGTTTTTAATTCTGATACGTGTGTCACTTGTAATCAGCAAATACCTCCTTGTATTTTGGTGGTTCAGTATTTTTCTTTTCTTTTGCCTGAGAACCAATTCAACGTACTGTATATTCCAGGTTAGGAATTGGAGTGATGGCATCCTAAAAGCATTATGAGGAGCTGAATATTGAGGTGAGTGTCTATGTTGGTACATATGGATTCTCCCTTTAATAATGTATTGTACTGTGGTCTGTCGTTGGTTTCATTTATCTCTTTGCTTTGCTGTTGAACCAGTTCTTTGTTTTATTAGTGTTCGGATGTTGCTATGACCAGCCAGTAATACCAGTGTGGTATTGTCGACTGTATCTGGGGGTAATGTGAGCTGTGCGGTCATGAATTCCTGTATTGATTTCTCAGGGTCGTCTGTGGTTTGATGGGAAATGTCGGTTGCGCTTTGAAGTCCAGAATAGTCACTGTCATTGTTTTGTTTTCGGTGATAACAAAGGTGAGCTGGGTGGCAAGAGTTTTAATGGAGTGTTGTAGTGATTTGTTTTCCTCAGTAAGTGTGGCTGTTCGATCCTGACTGAGTTCCAGGCTTTGTGCAGTACTTCAATGAGTGTGATTGTGGTTAGTGTATTTTAAATGGAAATAAGTATGTAGCAGCTCAGGCCACCATCTTGGGTCTTGCGCCCTCGCATGAGAACAGGACTAACAGTGTCATCACAGGATCCATAGCATCTCTGTTAAGTTAAAAGGTCCCACATAGTATAAAGGTAGATGTCCATGTGTTGTTTGATTATAAAGCAGGTCTAGGTTCTATATTAATACTGTGAAAGTATCAAAGCCTCAGTCCACAGAAATGCACACAGTCTGTATTCAGAAACTGAGCCTTAAAACCAGCCGTCAGGACTTCTGGAACTTTGTGATATGACAAGAAAGCAGTCACCAGCCATGCCCCAAGCCCCGCCCACCTGGACCCACCATCCAACCTTGCAAGATTTGGTTTCTCTGAGTGTTTTACCTGAAGTTTGCTATTCATGGATCAACACTAAAAATAAAACACAGGGAAAGTGTGAAGTATGGGACCTTCAAGCTCTGGGCTCTCCAGAGATTTTTTTTACAGATTATAGGAATTTAACAAATTTGGTATTTTGCTACATGTAGCATGATAAAGATACATTGTATGATTTTGTTTGAGCTACAAAAGCCTAAACTTTGCCAAAATGTCTTTACAGCAAAACTAAGAAAGTCCCTTTGACCCTAGGACCGCCAGCATTCTAGCACCCCCTAAAGCCGCTACAACAGTCTCTCAGGCCGTCATGTGTATTTACACTGTTTGGGTTCACAAGCAGTTCTTGAAGTAGAAAAAATAAGTGTTAGTACTTCTCCAACTTCATATAATGTCATGTTGGGGGTCTGGGGTCGAGGGTGGGGAGCTAGGTTACGTTAATGATTGACTAGTAGTGATGGCGTGGCACTGCCTGACGCACGGAGTTTCACTCTCATGTCAAGAGCTGCTGTCGCTGTTCGCTCTGAGGTTTATTGGATTGTTATTTTTTGTTATTATTTATTGTCAACAGCCAGTTTTTTTTTTTTTTTTTTAATTGTTCCACCTGGATCTGACCTAGCCTACAAGCTCTCACAGAGAGCTGTGTGGCATTTGACTGGACTAGACAGCAGCCGGCAGCACAGTTGAGATTTATTGGGCTGCATTATAATTCTTTATTTGTTCTAAATGAGGGTGATTTTAGATGTTGCTTACTGTTTATAGCCTACAAGCCGACTATTTACAAAATCAAGGTCTAGTTTCTACTCACAAAATAAAGTTTGCAAAGTGGCTGCATCTGGAGCGAACATGCTGACAGATGTGCCAGCTGACAGTGACGTTCCTCATCACTGAACCATCAGACCCCCCCTCGCTCAGGTCCTGAGAAAGTGACAAAGCCTCTTGAACATCAATTATTCCTCTTTTTTACCTCTCACCATTTCTTTCCGTTTCTTTTCAGTTTTTGCTGGTAGAATAAATCTGGTGCGTGGCGACTTCTTACTGGCTTGCTTTTTCTCTCTCTCTCTCTCTCTCGCTCTCTCTCTCTCTTGCTCTCTCCAGATCCACATATAAAAATCGTAGGCCTAATGTTAAAAGAAAAAGAATAAACAGTGAAAGAAATTAGACGCAAAGACGAATGGAAACATTGTTAATTCCTATAGCCACAGCTGGACACAGCGGTCTATCTGACAGCGGTCTATATGACTGCTTCTAGCGGTCAGAGGAATAAATGCTCAGAAATCTCGTGTTTTTTATTTTAATACCTTCTGGACTTCAGAAAACACCATCAAAAAAGTGAGAGACCTGTAGTTTTCATTTAAACAAAGTTATTTACATAATAATGTATATAATATAATGTCAGACTGTCTTGGTGGTTCTAGTGTTAACCTGAGGGCACTCATATTTGTACTAGGCAGGAAACTTCCCTGCTAGGTGCATATACTTACATACACACACACACACACACACACACACACACACACACACACACACACTTGCTGTAATCCCCCAAGATGATGCTGTGAATATGTGTTATTAAGCAGCTTCCTTGTTAAATAAGTCTATCACTATTTCCTCCAGAGTATTAGCCATTAGCTTTTTATCCCTCTGCAGGTCTCCTGGGAGCCAGAATAAAGAAGACTAAGGAGAAGCTTCTTAAATGTCATAGTCTCTCTTCCCGTCCTCTGTCTCTGGGTGTGTGCCTATGTTTTTGTGCTCATGCATGCATGCATGAATGAGGCTATTCAAAGTGTATACATGACTGTGTGCTCATGTGTGTCTCACATATGAGCATGCAGTCTCATTAGAGAGAGAAGTAGTGTGTGTGTTTTGCGAGGTGTGTGTGAGGGTGGTGGTGATTACAGCAGCTCAGCTGACATCATGAGAAAAGGTCGAGATGGGAGTTGTGTATTGACTCTTGCTGAAGCCTGGGGAATTTCACACTCCACACACCAGAGGAGACTGGTCCGCAGAGCAGGTCGCTCCTCCTCTGCTTTTGAAGGGCAAAAGGGAGATCAAAACATGTAAAAGAGTAATTCGGTTGAAATAACAAGATCTCAGCATAATTTATAAATTATTTTTTCTCTCTTCTTGGAAAAAAAATCCATGATTGGAATTCTGATTAAAATGCTTCAACAGCAACACCTGCAGGGCAGGCAAGAGGGGAAAGGGCAGTCAGTGTGGGTGTTTGGTGGTGAAGAGGCAGAGGATGACGGGCTCCTGCTGTGTCCTCCTTACGCTTGTGGATGGGTACACGGACAGCTGTAAACACCATGGACATGGAGTTGTTGTCATTTATATTCCACTTGGAGGACTCTTTCTATACATGTGCAGTACATTGTCATCTATGTATTCTGTGCGTGTGCGCAAAACAAAATGATATATCCATGCAAGAAGAAGAAGAGCTGCTTTGTCTGCTATACTAGAGGCGAGGGTAGTAGAGGTGCTTCTCACACAAGCTATGGCCCAATTGAGGGGGCCACATCCTTTGGAGGACGCATTTGAAAAAACGGCATGACTAGACCGTCCCATGTCGAAGGCTCCTCAAAATGCGGCCGAGAAATGCGTCCTCCTTCTCCTGGGCAACAAGGCCCAAACAACACTGACACACTTATATCAGCACTTATAAATGTAAGTATTGGGTTCCAGCTCAGTTCAACAGGTTAACGGTTCAAAAGTTTTTATGAAAAAAAAAAAAAAGCCACAGCCTCTCTTCAAACTCCATGTCTGTTTGTTTTCCTGCTCACACACAATTGGTAACCAGTGAACAAGTACAGCACAAGAGCCGTATATACACCCTCCAGAATATAATATGGACATTGCGTTAGTCCAATGATAATTTCCAGATTTCATAATCAGTTCTCTGCCACTGTATTCTATGTGAGTGTGAAGAACTGGAAGTAAAGTGATAGATGGATTTATTCAGGGATAGATCATTTTATTTAAGCCTTAATTCCTTTTTTTTTTTTCAAATTTAAGTTTCCCTTTTTGGTCAGGCAAAATCTAGCTACTTGTGTTAATCATTGCAACAGTTAGCTTATTGTAGTAACCTTGGAATGTTAAACTAACAGTGAGAATGGATTGCGATTGGGGGGGCATGACAAGCCTCAGCCCTCGCTGCCTCAGCTGTCCGGAGTGGACCCACGGCAGGACCATGATGGCAGAGTGGAGTGCCACTATGGCACCCAGGACTGGATGCCAGTATGGTTGGATACAAGCGAGCCTTACAAGATCCAGAGAGAGAGCTAGCCTTTATTTCTCTCCTAGTCTTGACAGACTGGATATACCAACATGCCTCAAAGCAGCTGTGAAGATAATCTCCCAACATTTAAAGTGAGCATCAGCATGATCGTAATGTTGCTTCTGTCTGAATCAAATAGGATTTTTAATAGTGAAGCTCTTTTATTTAGCAAGTAGTACAGTAGTGTCCGCGCAAGCTATATTTTCCTGAGCATTTCTGAACCTCATGCACCGCAGATCTTTCTGCTGCAGTCTGAAATGAAAGTAAGGATCACCACAGCCATACATGGATGTACTGCGTAGCCACCGTATCAACAGAGGTACTTCCATGTGACGGTGATGTCACTGAACAATCCTTGGGCTGATGCCTATGACAGGGTCGTCAGAGCTTGTGAACGACTCTAGGAAAAGAGAAAATGTCCTTCCAATGCAAATTGTGATGACCCCTATCCTATCCCTGCAATCTGTTGTCTGTGTTTAAAATACCAGGTGGGTGGAGGACGTCACTCTATAAAGCTCTGGCAGTGATTGGCAGTTCTCTCTCTCACCTTACCTGCGGGCAGCTGCTTGGACATAATGCTTTGGTTCTTTGTTTGTTCCTCTTTCATTTTGTTGTTATGCACACAGAACACTTGCTCTCACTCTCCATTCTCAACATAATCTGTACATACATACACTGCTGATTCTACTGACATTCACAGTCCCACTTTTGTTGTGGCCTAAGAGGCAGGTTGAGACAAAATGTGAGGCTCGTCTGCTTGATTTGGTTGGTGTGTTTGAGTACGCAATGAGTTGTTTATTTGGTCTTGGTGTGCATGTGGCCATGGATTTGTTTTGTTTGGAAGTTATTAGATTTTATAAGATGCACCATACGTTCCAGCTAAGGTGGGTAGAATTCTCTCCTTGCAAGTTGATTTGTTAGGATCTGAAGGGAAGGTAAGTGTTCCATAAGGTGGGGTGTTTTGAGTTTTCTCAGTTAGAACGTAGTGGCGCTCCCCTTTGGGTTGCGGCAGTTTTTCTCTTATTTTTATCTCCCTTTCTAGTAGTGCTGTGGCAATGTGGTTCGTGTCAATAGTCTCAGGAGCATATACGTGGGAATATGTGGGGTTGCCTTCCTGCAGGTCAATTTTTCAAATCTGTTGGTTTACGCTGCATAAACCCCACCACATGCTGCATGAAGACTTAAGTAAGATTTGGAAAGGCAGTTAGTGGGAAAACTCCATTTGGGCCAGTTTTGCCTCATGTGTTTGGGGTGGATAACACTGTTCATGTTCTGTTGGGTCCTTCTTTTGTATGTGCCTGCACATTAATCCTGTTCTCTCAGTTCCTTTGTGTAACCTAGTTGTGGTTGTTATGGCCTCAATCTCAGATTTTGTTGATTCTCTCTCATGGAGCTTGTTGAGGACAACTGTTAAAAACCACTGAACATTATGTGATTGATGTTGGTGGCTGACATTAAGGCTGTTTTGGCAATGGGTTTGGTAATTTAAAAGTTTTGAGTGAGGAGCGAGTGAGAAAGGTAAGCAGATTGCTTTTGAGAGGGTGAGACAAGAACATGAAACCAAAAGGGAATAAAATTAGACTGGAGATTGAGACATTCAAATTAGATTTTTCAGTTGCAAAGATTGGATTTTGTAAAACAGGGTGTACTTGTGGGAAATGTTTCACTTGGGAATGAGGCTGTGTCTCCACAGGGACAGTTGGATCATGGTAAATTTGTTATCACCAGTAGTTTGATGTCTATTTCATGAGAGTGTCTAGACGAGTGGCTCCAATGAGTGCTAACCAGTTAGACCCAGGGCACCTAGTCTCCATTCAGGAGGCAGCTTGAGTTCCGAAAAAGTGAAAAATTTGAAAGCCTATGAGTGGGTCCCCGGGGGGGTACAACCAGCGTTTTTGGTCCTGGAATCGGGGAGATAACCAAGCTCATGTTAAATTTGCTCGGGACTTGCTGTCTTATTTTAATAATTGGTTCTGCTGTGGGAGAGACAGCTTTTGAAGATCTTTATGGTTTGGTCATCTTGGAACAATGTAAGAATTCCATTCAAGAGCACATTGCTACATATTTGATTGAGCATTAAGTTACTGTTGTTCTGGAAGTGGCAGCTCTTGCTGACAATTAGGGCCTGATGCATGTGGGTAATGTTGGAGATGCGCACTCCTGTGTTGACAGCGGAAAATCTCGGGTATGTCAGTATAAAAAATGCTGATGTCAATAATAGATTTAGCTAAAGGCTAGACTACTACATTTGATTCTAAGCAGGCTTGCCATTTTTGTCACAGTCTGTCTCATTGGAAATTCAATGCCCTCTCCTCAGGTCAAAACTTAGACATTCTGGCTTTGTCAAATCTCAGGTTAAATTTGTTCCTGCCAGTCTAGGCATTCATTTGTGTTGGAATTTATTTTATCATTTTCATGAAAGTTGGTCGAAGGAAATCCTATTTTGATGGGAGGGATGGTGAAGGGTTTGTTGGCTATACCTCTCCATAAATTGAGGCTTGTTTCAAAGTTGGTGCAGGGGCCTGATGATGTCTCAACGCCTCCTGTGGTTACAGTCACATCGCTCTTCTCAGTGGAGCTGGACAAAAACCCAGTAAAGCACCCAGGGGTGTTCTTGGTATGTGCAGTGACACAGTCTGACTTGGCTCTGGCACACCAAGACATGAGTCAGTCTCAACACAACTCTTGAGTGTGAATCACAAACCCTATTGACCTTATTGTGCTGTCCTAATCGCTAATGTGTGCTGGTCTCTGTTGCTCTACATTGGAGATTAGAGATATTAAGGTTAAAGATAATATTGTCGCAGACCACAGATCACTGCCTCAACACAACCCAACTCCAATTTTGCCTTTTGTCTCGCTTTTATTTCTGTCACTCCTTTCCTCCACTAAAGTTAGCATGCCAACCAGCTAGCCCTGGCCCCTTCAGCCTGTCTCGGCACTTTCTAATAGTGAGTCACTATCTAGCTTACAGATTGTAGCGTCCAGGCTGCTCTCAAAAAGTAGCGTTTTTTAGAGGATGTATTATAACGTCTTGTAAAGGCAATTATGGCTACTGAAACTCTTGGTAAGCAACCATCGAAACCAGCACCTGCTCCCTGCAAGAAACCACATTTGGGGAGGCATTTGAGATAGCATGTCCACTTGAATGGGACGGATGGACAACCTGAGAACAATATGACTCTGGCTGTCGCAAGAATAATAACATTCTCTTTAGAAACCAAAACTAGTGCAATCATGTTTAAGGCTTTTAAAAGTTAAAAGTCATTCAACAGATTACCGACAGCATGAAATCCATGTTTCCTTCCCAGCCAGTATTCAAAATCATTCAACCTTTACATGTAAATGCTCTTTCACCTATTTTACATTAGTGCTCCCTATACTCACACCAACAGCTAAAACACAAACAAAGCTTTCAAATGCCTGTAGTGTTAGATTGTTAGATACACATGCATATGGAAGTTAAAAGAAAGGGGATTTTAACTGTGGAATTGTCATCTGTGTGATGTCATAAAGACACTGAATCCTTTTGTGTTAAATACAAGTCAAATCATCATAAGGGAGTTGGGAGAATCCATTTTCATCTTATAACCTATGAACCTGAAACCAAGCATCTAATAAAGTAAAGACTGCATGAATGCACTGAAAATCTCTCTCTGGTAATAAACTACACCCTCAAGCAGTTGTATTCAATTAAAATTCAAAGAGGTACAGTGAGACAAAATTTCCTCAAGCAAAGGTCTGGAACATTGGTGAGGGGTGGGGGATTATAAAGGGATTATAAATAATAAGTACTCTAATAATAATTAAATATTCTTTTCTCATTTCAAAGAAAATAAGCTCTAATAAGTAATAAGTACATAACAAAGAGCTTTTTGTGTTCTTAATATTATTAAAAGTGTGGCTTTATTTTACCATTTTTAATTTTTTTGTGAATTCCATTTCACATCTGAACAATCTCAATTTTTATACTAAACAACACACCTCCTGATCTTTCTTTCTCTCTTATATCCCACTCCCCCACTTTCCCCGCTTATTCCCCTGACTATTGTCTCATCTTGTGTGTCGCCGAGTCACAATGATTGGCTGAGTAGCATCACATGACCAGTGCTGTAAAGGACAGAAAAGCTGCACCGATTACAATAGAAATGCTATCATATGATTTATAGGGGACAGTCATGTAAAAAACGAGCACACAGGTCTTATGACCCATAGTTACGTTTTGTTGCTAGGCGACATCTAGTGGTCATAGTAATGATGACAGGAGCAAAGGGAAAAGTGCGGTGACGTAGTTTAAAGAGAGACAAAGTCCACGTCAGGAGGAGGTTGTGGTGGATGGATGAATATGACACAGGAGAGCCTGAACCTAACCAAGCCATGACCGTTATTATAGTAACCATGGCAACAAAGGTAGGTACGCTGCTCTTGTTTAATGGTAAATGGACTGCATTTATATAGTGCTTTTCTAGTCTTAATGACCACTCAAAGCCCTTTACACTACTAGGCACATTCACCCATTTACACACAGATTCATACAGCGCTTTTCCCCACACAAATAGCGCGTTTTCTACCATACATACACATTCACACACCGATGATACATCAGGTCAATTTGGGGTTCAGTATTGAACCACCAATCTTCTGATTAGTGGACGACCCGCTCTACCTCTTGAGCCACAGCCTCTCCAGGTACAGTCCCTATGTTTATTATTGTAATCATGACAATCAAGGTCTGGTACGCTTGCTTCCTGTCAGGAGACACTCCTATGGGTCGTATCAGAGGATTGAAAAAAACCTGTATGGTTGTTTAGGTTCGGGGGGTGGTTGTTTATTGGTTACAGGTCTGGGTCTGGACCCAGGCGCTGCGCTATCCAGACCGTGGTCCACCCATTAGTGACCTCGGCTTAAAGCAAGAACAAACTAGCTCTAAGGTTGATAACGTCCATTTAATATGAAATGGACAGTAAATTACTGCTCTACTTCATTTCACTTATCCTGTCATTAATCTCAGTAGTAATGGCTGAGGGACACCTCTCAACAAATGTGCAGAGCTGTTCGGCTTTCTCCTTCCACTGGCCTTTGGCTTTGAAAATGTCAGGGGCCGTGAGGCTGAGCACTGCTGGTGTGACTGTGTTGCAGTCAACACCGACATACTCAAAGGCAGCTTTCATAGACCTCCCCTCTTAGAAGACATCCCAAGCTGCCTTGTGCCTCCTGATGATGTCCTGCACTTCTTTCACCGAAAGAAATAAAGGCACGTCTACATTTTTTTGCCTGCGGGGCGGGAGGCATTTTGTTTTTGGGTTGTCCGTCAGTAGGTACATCCTTCTGTCCCATTCTCGCGGGAACGATATATCAGTAACGGCCTGACAGAACTTCTTCAAATGTCGCACAAATATTCACAAGGACTCAAAGATGAACTGACTAGATTTTGGTGGTCAAGGTCAGTGTGACCTCACAAAACACTTTTTAGCCATAACTCAAGACTTCACAGCAGTTATGACAAAATTTCACACAAATGGTTCATATTTTCTGTGACTGGATAAACAGGGATGTAACCTGAAACCAGTCTGAGTGGTGGAGGCAGACAACTGCGAGGCAGTAATGCTAGTTTATTTCTTCCATGCCAGTCCCTGGAGCAAGATGCCAGCCAGTTGTACATTTTATAAGGGAGGCAGACTATCGCATGGAAACCACTGAGCAGAACTGATGTTTAATGTTCAATTACCGCGGTCAAAGTAATTCACTTTATATAAAATAGTAAACAGTATGACACTTGCTGTACAATATTAGTTTGATCATGCAACGACACCAAGCCCACTGTCAAATACTGAGAGTGGGTGTGTGTGTATGTTGACTTATTTATATAGAGAAATATACTTGCTGGTTTAGATTTTGATTTCTATTGGGTGTGAACACTGATTTGCCCAATGTCTTTATTCATTTCTCTTGCTCTGAAGTTGGTGTTTAAATCCACAGTTCACCAATTTTATGCAGTTTCTTCAATACGTTCTGTAATACTGTTCATCAGAGCTTGAGCATTCTGCTACTCAGAGATGTCAGTGTATGATATACCAGTTGTTATGATGTACTGAAGACATTTGTAACATTTGTAAAGACAGAAAGTGTAATGCTTGAGTGTGACTGAAATGATCGAAATATTTAAAGTAACATGAATATTAGAGTTACTTACTGTATGAATAATAAAAGAAAAGAAAGAAAAGACCAAAACAAGATGGGTTAAGTTCAGAACATTGTTCATTTAAAAGCACCCACAGCTTAATCTTGGCTAACATGCTGTTTAGGACCAGCAGACAAACACTGGATAATAGTACATAAACACATCAATAATCCCTCTCAAACTCTGAAAGATTAAGAAGTGTTTAATAAACTGGCCTCTACCTGAGGTCTGTCACTGTCATCGACAATCTGCTCGCTGACATCAGGTGCAAAGTTATGCTGGAAAAGAAAACAGGATAAATTAAATATATCCACGCTGACAAAGCTCAAATCTCAAGACACATTAAGATAAAAGAAGCTGCATTTGAACTTTCAATTTCATTTCAGTTTCTGCTGGAAATGAGCAAAAGAACTATTATGAACACGAAACAAATTAATCTGCTCCTTTCATCATTTGAAGGGAAAACTAGAACATTTGTTATTGTTGTAGTCGCATTCACTGTTTTAGGGCAAATCATCAATTGAAGGTCAAGAACTGCAAAAATAGACAAAAATTTCATTTAGACACATTCACTAAATTCTGTATTGAGAACAAATATAGTGGCGTTTGAACGTTTGTGAACTCTTTAGAGCAGGGGTATTTCATTAAAATTCAAAGAGGTCCAGTCAGACAAATGTCCAGAACATTGGGGCAGTGGGTGATAAATGGATAAATATGTTATATATTATAATAATTATTATAAAATAATAATATATTCTCTATATAACTATGTTCTTTTAGCATTTCAAGGAAAATAACGGCTGTAATAAGAAATAACTACCTTAAAGAGAATTACAGAAGAAGGGTAATTACAGAAAAATTATAATAAAGTGCTTAATTTTACATGAAATAAAAAAAGTGTAGCTTGTCTTTTCATTTTTCTTCTTTATGGTTAACTCCAAAAGCTAACCAACAGACAGTTAACCAACAGCTTTAACTTGTCCTTTATCTTTCCCTCTTCTATCCCTACTGAGCCACTAAGGCTGTTTCTCTGAAATTTTCTCTCCTCTGGTTGTGTATCACACTGACTGAATCAAGTCACAATGATTTAACTGACTGGCATCAAGTGACCAGTGCAGTAAAGGCAAGAAAAGCTGCATCACTTAAATTAGAGAGACTCTCAATCAATTATAAGTTATATGTCTGGTCCAAATCTGGACTGCAGTCCGCCTATTAGTGACCTCTCCTTTAGAATTTTTGGTTACACTTAATTTTGAAAAGTCTGCCTACCCAGAGTTATGGAGTTTTTGTAAAATTTCATTAATCTTTGCAGATGATAATGCTCAACTAATGTTCAACAATATATATGCAAGTCTTCTTATAATGGTTAGTTTTCGGGTGAGGGTTGGTGAAACAGTTGAATTGTTGAATCTCAACTAATAACCTTTTGAAATGTCACATATAATCTGTGAACTATCCGATTAAAGTATTACTGAATTTTCTATATTTCTGCATAAATACAACTGATTTTCACAAACGTCCTAAAAATAGATAAGGAGAACCCAATTAAACAAATGAACCAAACACAGTATACTTGATATTAATGTTTTGCAATGGCCAAGTCGAAGTCCTGACCTCAGTCTAATAGAAATGTTGTTGAAGGCCCTGAAGCGCTGCAGTTCATGTGAGGAAATCCACCAACATCCCAGGGTTGAATGTGTTCTGTACGATGCTGATGTGCAGGACTGATCAATAGTTACCAGAAATGTTTAATTGCAGTTATTATGGGTCACACCTCGCACTGGAATCAAAATGTATATTTTTGACACTCACATGTTCCTCAATGAAGACTGGAATGAAGGATGGAAAGTATCATATTTTCGACTCACTTGTTTATTGGGTTCTCTTTATCTTTAAGATGTGTGAAGATTGGATGAAGTTTTAGGTCTGATTTATGTAGACATATGGTAAATGCTAAAGGGATTTTGCCACTTGTGGCACGTTAACAAAACCTTCTAATTTGACCCACCTACCCCCATCCCCCTAACTCAACAAGATGTGAGAAGCCTGCGCCGGAACATGACTGACAAACTATATAAAAGAAAAAAGTACAAGAACAGTACAGTGAGGCAAAAGGCCAGACAAGGCCTGTTCCAAACTGACATTGAATCTTTCACCTGTTGGCAAGTAAGTATCAAGCAAGGAGATGATGAGGGTGAAGAACAATGTGGAGTTGGCCTGTTTTCTGTTGGACAGGTAGATGCCAGTTAGCTTTTCTACAACAACAAAGCCAGGCCAACAAGGGTAGCTAGGTGCCAGCTCACAACACACAGTAGCTGTGTCCAGAACTCCAGTTACTCTGTATCAGAGTACTGATACCGTAGCCAGCTTGGCTTTTAGATTATAAAGGCATTCAGCAGGTTCACCCACTGTTAAAACACTGACACTCGGAAACATCCCGAACACTCAGAATTAAGAAAATACAGGTGGAAGGCATGCTGTGTTGTGAAGCTGACAACATTTCCTTACACACAACCTTCCTCCTGTGTGTTGAATACATGGTTACAGTTCATGTATGTCATCTCTCTAAGCAATATTCACATCCTATTCAGAAACACTTCATGCAAATCAGATGAACTGTGACTCATTTACATAATCGAGGTTGGTAAAAGGCAT
Source organism: Seriola dumerili (assembly GCF_002260705.1). Lineage (NCBI taxonomy): Eukaryota > Metazoa > Chordata > Actinopteri > Carangiformes > Carangidae > Seriola > Seriola dumerili. The sequence continues at coordinate 2,005,868 of NW_019174900.1, forward strand.
TTGTTCGCCTTATGTAAATGACGTTGAACTTTCAATGTGTTTGAAAGGTGCTGTAGAAATAAGTTTGCCCTCCTCTCTCAAAATAATTAGACACCATTGACCATCAAGTCAGAACCAAGGCTGAGAGAAAACCAGACTAGCAGGTATGTACGTATGTCTGCGGCTGGTTAGAACTACCATGTATATTATTATTGTGTATCATTGTATTGGAGTTAAGTTTGCTGTGAACTACCCATGGGGACTGTGCAAAACACCAAAGCAAGCAAATCCTTCAATTTTAGAGGGGGATCACCAAAATAAAAAATACACCAGACAAGCATCGGTGAAGTGTGATTTATTTCAGTGACCTGTACGTGGGGTGAATTTTTATATAGCTCACCTGTTCAAATTTTACTAAGGCTTATAGTTCTGCATTATTCAGGGCGTACCCACTTTGAGTGACAGGTCAGTGAGTGAATGTTTGCCACAAACTGGCATGCACCAAAGTCTTGGCTCCATACACGCCCCACCTCTTTGACCAATTTTTCAGTTAGCCCAGAGTTAAGGGCGGAGTCAGACACTGCAAAGATGGCGATGGTGGAACAGCTCACTCTGAGCTTCAAAACCTTCAGAACCGGCTTTAGAAACCTGTTGGTGATGTTAGGTGATCTTTATTTACAGTCTATGCTTGTGACTAATAAGAAGTTGAGAAAAACCTGTGCTGAAGTCTCATACTTTATTAGATGAAACAATCATAGTAACATGTCGAGTTGTTTTTTTCTCAAAGAGGTTTTATTCTGGTTAGTCACCCAGCACAGTCAGTCATTCTGTCGGTTTGTCACCAGGTTCACTCACGTTAATTTGTCACTGTTCAGGTGTTCAAGCCTTGGGGAGATCACCTTATATAATATAGTTTAACTGAATTAAAGTATAACTGAATCAGTCTAAAACTAGGAGTAACGAGACAAATAAATGAAGGGAATCTAGAGATTTTGAGGCACCTGTGGCTGCATTATCAAAACAACACACAGTACGCTCAACACACTAGCCTGTTCCTTACAGCAATGCTGCACAGTAAGTAACACTAGCCAACATTTTGTCACACCACAAACAGACACTGTGGGATAGTGATTTAATAAACTACACACATCACAGATGAGCAGATGGTGCACACACACAAATGTAAATCACAAGAAATAAAGGACGTTTCTGAATCATGGCACTTTTAATACGGTCCGATGGCACTCGGCCCTAAGTCACCAAATGTAATTATCTTGAATGGAGAAATCTGCGACAGGAAGTGAACAAAGTTGAATGAAAAAGAGGCCAGATTTAGGGAGTAATGAGCAGGTAAAGTTGCAACGTTACTAATATGGAGCAATGATTTCAGAAGATATAGCTGACTGTGGAGTGTGGGAGGCAAAAGCTGCTTTTGATAAGGTCAACAGTGACAGCACTGTGAGGCTTTCTAATTAGGAAAAGGCTAGTTGATGCTGCGAGACGGACTGATCACTTTAAGAAAATCCATAAATGGCGGATTTTACTGCACCCTGTAAAAAAAAATATATGAAAAGATCCTCAAAAATATCATGGCTGTCTTTTGTTGCAGTCTTCTTATTCTCCACATTGCCGCACGGGTCAGATAGGTAAGTGAAAGAGAACATGGAAAGATCAGTGTAATGCTGACATACAATCCTGTGGAAATCTGTGTTTGGGCACTGTCATGTGAAATTGTAGGGTTACAATGCAAACAGTAGAAAATATTTCAGTTTCGAGTCAAAGCTTGTGGAAGCTGGGCCGCCAAAACAAAAACAAACAAACAAACCAATTGACCAGTTAAGTGGAGCCAGAAGGGCAGAGAGTTGTGGTGGCAATCTCACTGAAGCTTTCTGCCAAGGTCATCTCTCCTGTTGAGATCATATTAAGGCCTTATATATTATTTATTGTTTTTTTTTTGTTTGTTTATTTAATAGGGACATTACATGTTAATGAACATCAGTACAAAATATAAAATAGAGTATACTAAAAATAAAAAGACATACATTTTGTTGCATTCTGGGTTAAAAATGATCACAGATCTGGTTTGACTTGATGTTTGAGATATGTCTTAAAGGTGGGATATGTAGGACACGAATATTAACTTCCCTTTACTGACAGCACAGTTAGTCTAAATGTGTGCCTTACAGTCCACTCTAGCGAGCCAATGTCCAAGCAAACCTTATAAATAAAACAAGCACATTTCATTTTTTTAAAATTCTCACAACTCAATAGATTATATTTTTCCAGTATATTGCAATGATATAATGAAGGTGTTTTGTTTTCTTTGTCTAAAACTTTCATGTCTTTCTTGAAAGGCAATTCTAATGATTTAAGTGTTGTTGACCAGCTGGTAAAACAGTACTCAATGTGTGAAAAATCATTCTGACAGCATTAACTGAGATAACCTGTCTGATTTGTTTAAAACTTTAAATTAAATTCATGGTATTTGACACCTTTTCCACATGACTTTTAAAGGATAATGTGAAGTTCAGTGTAATCCCCAGATACCTGAACTTATGTACAATGTCAAGCTCCTCCACTTTCAGGAACACATTGGAATGTGTCACCTTTACAGGTTGTTTTGTGAGCATCATACACACCTTTTTTATAGTATTCAATAAGAGACAAGATTTAGTAAGCAGTCCTGCACACGGCTCATTGCAGATGTAAGAAGTAAGGAGACTTCTTGGATGTCTTTAGCACATGTAAAAAATTACAGCATCATCAGCACGTCTGGATCCATTAGGTAAGTTGTTAAAGTTGAAATAGCTAAGATGCTGTGTAATGATGAACAGTTAATTATCTATTTACACATCTAGTAGTAGTACAGGAGTGTTGTGTTTACCTGATGAATTTAAGCTCTGTTTTTTGTCTCCACCAGCTCCTGAGGGAAATATCCGGCTATGTAGCTGCTAAATGCCCCACTATGTTCACCATCTCGGCTCTGTCTGTGTTAGGCTGCTGTTTGGTTCACAGCAGCTAGTGAAAAGTGGATTTATCAGAGGTTTTTCACTTTCATTTTGGCACTGAGAGTGAACCAAACAATCAAAAAATAAATGTATGGGCCATAAAACGAAAAAGTGAGCCGAAAGAAACTGAAATGCTCCGCAGGGCTGAAGGAAAACGCATCTTTACAAATTTCATATTGTCACATTTTCTATTTGTTAATATAGAAAACTTTGAAAAGTGCAGCTTTAAGGTTGATATAGGCTGATATATCCCAGTAGTAGAAATAATTCTTCAAGGTTAATTTACCACTGAATGTTTGTTAAACTTCCTCAAGAAGACTCAAAGTTGTAATTGCTGCCAAAGGGCACCTTACACAATACTGAATGAAGGCTCTGAATACTTTAGTAAATGAGAGATTTCAGTTTTCAATGTGCAATGATTTTGCAAAGATGTGTGGGAAAAAAAACCCAAAAAACATTGAGTTATGAAAGTCAAGAACGAGAGCATTTTGTGTTTTTGCTCGGTGTGGAAGTCATGCTGAAGACGTCAAAGATCATTCATGTTCCAGTGGTATCCTCTGGTATCATTTCTTTAATTTCTGCTCTTTGTGTTTGAGTCTCTGGCTGGTTAGTGGACAGAAAGAAACTGACTTTACTGTTCTTCTCTTGTTGAGACGAGGGCAGCTGTCTGTGTGGTGGAGCTTGTCATACACTGATACGTACGTCAGTAGGCATGGATACCTGAACCCAGTATTAAAATGGGCCCCAAGGCTACATTTGTAAAGACCGGAGTATGGAATATAAGGGGGTCAGCCCTATGTTCCCACAGCCCTATGTTCCCACAGCCCTATGTTCCCACATTTCTAAGAATGTTTTGAAAATTAGGCCCTATTTTCCCACAGTCTTATATGTTCCCATAAGCCCATGTCCACACTAACCCGGGTAATATTTATCCGGTTAGCCCTTCTGTCCACATTAGAACGGTGAATTCCGTTGTATGCTTTACAAAAACCATCGCTGAGGTGGATAAATGTGAAGACGCCGTGGAACGTGGATGCAAAGCGTTCTGAGAGGGTATAAAAGGGGAATATAGGGCTGTGGGAACACAGACACGCTCCCTGGATAAGCACCGACGTCATCGGTTCTGCTCTCGGTACTGAAGAAATTAAGAAAAAAGATTTCCTATTCATTGCTACATAAAAGTTCTCTCTCAACATTTTATCTCACCAACTCCATCTATGATACATTTTCGCTGTTTCCAATGCAGAAGACATATCTCTCTTTATCTCTCTCTCTCTCTATCTGTCTCTCTCTCTCTCTGTCTGTCTCTCTCTCTCTCTCTCTCTCTGACCCTGTGTGTGATGAAGTAACCGTTAACCAGCGAATTGTACTGGATATGTTCTTAAATTCAATCTGAAATGGACAGAGCATCATCTGAACTGTTCAGAAATTCAGGTTCAGGTCAAGTTTCCTACTCAAGAATATTAATTGCGTACATGTTAGAAAATAAAGAAATGTTAATTCTCTTACAAAATAAAGTACCAATAAGATAACTGTTAAAGTACCGGATAGATGAGCAGTATCTGTACAAGTAGTTACTGTTAAAATCCAAGAAAAACACTGTTGGTGCTTGGTCCCCTAATAATAATAATAATAATAATAATAATAATGAAAATAATATAACAGCCTAGTTAGTAAATATCTGGAGCTGCAGGAAAAATAAGCAGGAGGACCTCCTGCAGAACAGGAAGGTATTTTTTGTGGCTGCTCCTTTGTCCTGTGTTGTGGTGCAGGGTAGAAAGCTCTGTTTAATATTATAGTTAATTCATCTTTCAATTTCTCTGTAAAAGTTTTTCAAATGTTTGTTTTTCTGCTGCGGTGGTCAGTGTGCTGTGATAAATCAGGTGTTTTCCCTCCTCTCTGAACAGAAACACCTTCAAGTACATATATGATCAGAACAAACATGCAGTTTTCAATGGTGCTGTTTTTCTTTCATTTCACCGGCACAACACCTCAGGGCAGGGCTTTAGTAAATAAGGACAAACACACTTTAACTATTTACCTCCTACAAAGGGCTGCAAATCCTCAGTAAATATCCCTTTGGGAATTCAGTTTTTCACTTCAATTCAGTGCAGTAATAAGCTGTCCCAAACTTAGTGATGGCAGGAGTGAGTTCTTAATAAATATGTGTCATCCTTCAGTTTCAGGGAAGAACTCTTTGACTCTTAAGTTCTCTGGAGCTGTGTAATGCTCAGACTTTTGATAACCGCATCCACAGATCTGTCCATTTTCCCGGCTGTTCTCCTAAAACTTGTGATGTTGGTCGAGCTTGATCGTTTTAAGCTCTTCTTTTCCACCTTGACAGTCTTAGAAACAAACAGCGTGTCTGTGTATGCGCCACACAGGCATGCAAACAAATGCTGTCCCCTGACAAGCGTGCACATGTGGCAGCCACATCTACTCGCTAAGATAATGTGTCTCTGCAGGCACAGAAAACATTAGAAGGTAAACACATTACAGAGCCGCGCTCCAGCAGCAGGGAAACCTCCTGAGCCACCAACAAAGAGAGAAAACACAAATATGGAACTTTCCCTCCTACATCCAACAATACACTGGAACATCAGATATACTGAGGATTGTTATTGGGAATAACTCGCTTTGAATTTTCATAACAAATGATTGAAATAAACATATTTAAAGTCATGCTGCTACAGTTACTAAATGATATACAGAAAGTATTTTGGGCAAGTGGGTTTTAAAACTTGGCTATTGTTTTATAACAAACTGTGATGAAGTGAGTGAGGACACACCACTTGTCACCATTGTCATATTGCCATTTAGTGTTAATTGTGTTTACCTTAGTTCCATCATAAGAAAGAGTTCACAGACACATAACTATCCCAGGTTTGTTTGGGTTTTTTTATTTTGTTTCGTTACAGTTCACACACCATCATTATGGTCTACAAATGATTTTCTTTCTCTGTTGCTTACTCTACCTATGTGTTCTGGGGACTAAAGGACGAAATGCCCAAACACTTCCTGTATCTATACACTGGGTTACATCATCAGCGATGTCACTGGGGTAGACTAAATATGGTGGTGGTTTATTTAGTGAGTATTTGGTTTGACTTAATTTTGAATAGTTGCAAATGGTGGATGGAAGTGTTCCTGTTTTCAGGACACATGGTTGGCAGGTATGGTAGAGGCCAGGTTGGCTCCAGTCGATGGAAGGTTTTGTTGAGTTAAGCCTACTTTACTGTGTTTTTTGGTTTTGTACATATTTTGGGTTACACGTACCCTGTATATCATGGTGCTACTTGTTATGTAAATAAATCACTACTTGTGAAACATGGATACAGTTTCTTTAGTCTGCCTCTTACAATTAGGGATGGGTAGTGAAACCCCGTATTAAACAGGCCCGGAGCGGGGGCTGCTTTGTGTCAGACGCTGGAGCGCAGTGCAGCACAGAGACACAGGCCCTGCTCTTAGTGTCAATGGCAGGAAGAGCTAAACGTTTTTAAGTGTGGTTCAGTCTTTTGCATGTAAGAGCGGAAACACGAGCGATCTCTGGAAACATCCAATGAAAGTCTGTCACACACAGACAGAAAAATGTACAGTTTACAGTTTTCGACCGACCCGACGAGCTTGTAGTTCATCCGTCATTGTGTCATGTGTGTTCTGTATGCTGCAGCATCAGCTGCTTACAACAACTGCAGGTTAAGGATGAAAAGTAACCAGTAGCCATCTGACTGTTATGGGCACGTTCTTTGTTCGTTTGTTAAGCAATGCTGTGAGAAAATAAGCAATGTTAATTCTGTTTTTCATTTGTTTTGTTATTTTCTTACAAAATAACAAAGAAGTACGGATAACAGTACCGTTAAAGTACCGGGTATCCATAAAAGTAGTAGTACCGTTGAATAAATGAGTTTAGCATAAGGCTGCAAGACAACAAAATGTGAAAGAATTGTAGGGTGTCTGAGTACTTTCTGCATGCACTGTAGCCATTAACCAGGAAGCTGTTAACTATTGGTAAAACTGTGAGCCCAACAATTTCCAGGACTTCTTTAAGTAGTTGTGAGGGAATAATGTTTAAGAGACATGTACTAGGTTTCATTATGTGAAACTGAGGAGAGAGAAATAGGCTCATAGTTGATGAGAACCCAGTACCATGAATTTAAGTCTGATGGGACTAGTTCACATGAATCAGGTCTTGTCAGCAAATAAGAACATCCCTACAGTAAAATGGTAAGATTAGTACAGGTAAGCTGTATTCTCATGATATACCCACATGTATTATATTATAAAATTGGAGGTTTTAAAGTTAGATTTAAAGTTTTAAAGTTGCCACTGTCATTATTTCTAAGAGTATAAGTTGGGATCTTTGCTTTGACTTAAGGCATTTTTATGCTAATTGGAAAACAATATGCATAAAAATGGCATATGGGAACATTCTCATTAAGAATTAAATGTTGAAAAGTTTAACAGCCTACTTTGTGTGTGTGGACAAAGTAGAAGTTAAACAGAAGAAAATTCAGATTCAGATTAATTTAATCTTAAACAAGATTTATTTTGCTTGGGGTCACCTCCAGGTTCTCCAGTATCAGCTCAAGGACCCCTAGAACTGCCTGTATGGATCTGAACCCGGTGGCTTACTGGATCCTACACTTTTTAGCAGAGTTCAACAGTTCTGTTTTCAACAGTGTGTAGGAGGAAAAAGCCTTGTAGGAGGTCGGTATGGGGCAGGATGAGCCCCTTCACTTGACCCCCTGGGCAAAAGTGAGCTGTGGTCCCACCGACTCAGTCTGTCTCATATATATTCCCCCCCCATATAGAAAGCATTGTATTCCTGCTGGAACACTGCCACATTTTCTTTAATAAGGAAATGCACCATGTAACATTTGACAGATATTAAACTGAAATACTGAAGATACTAAAACAATGGCCACTCAGTAAGACAGGGCCAAAAAAGGTTGGGTAAAAAATTACAGCAGTCACCTCAAGTCCCTTCCTATTTCAGTTTTTAATTGTGCTTCAATGATACAAATTAACAAACAAACGTCTGTTACACAGACGACCTGGGACCCCGGGGCAGAATAGAAAAGTAAAATGTTAAAAACAATTCCATTAGTAAAAGGCTGAAAATGTAGTTTATTATAATTCTGCTATTCTGACATATTGGATGTGGGATGTTGTTCCACAGGGTTGTCATGATGATAGATATGATAATGGATTTGACACATTATGAAAACAAAAACTTGTGTTATTTTTAAAACTGAGGATGTCAGTGAATGACTTCCTGCCAGTGTCAGCCCAGCTCAGTCATGACTGGTATTTCCCAGAACTGCCATATGGTCGTACTAGGCTTGGTTACAACATTCACATTCTGTCCTGTTTACTCAATTCATTTATTTCCCCTAGTTTTAGACTGTTTCAATTATACTTTAATTCAGTTAAGCTAAATCATATAATTTGATCTTGTTTGGTAATATCCCCAAGGCTTGAACACCTGAACAGTGACAAATTAAAGTGAATGAACCTGGTGACAAACCAACAGAATGTGTTGGGTGACTAACCAGAATAAAACTTGAAAATTCAATGTCTTTATTACGTGAAACAAATGATAGGAACGTGTCAAGATTGTTTTTTTTTTTTTTTTCCCCCTCAAAGTAGGAGGCTTCAGCACAGTTTTTTCTTAACATCCTGTTAGTCACAAGCATAGACTGTAAATAAAGATGGACGTGGACGTCACCTCCAGGTTTCTGAAGAGCAGTTCTGAAGCTCAGGCTGTGGTCGAAAAGTCTTTTTCTTATCAAAGTTCAAACTGAGCAAAATGAGCTGAAGTAGCAGCAGCCATGATCAGAGCTGGTTCACTTCTCTGAATGATAAAGAAAGGAGCTTTAATTCTTCCTATCTTATCTCCTTTAGCACAGGAAACACTGGTCCTTCCTTTACGAACGGAAAGGAGAAATGCCATCCCACAATTCTTTGCTGCAGCAACATTTAAAGTGACGCATGATTGTAGTTTCACCTCGGCAGAGCAACATAAATGTAGAAACAACAGAAACAGCCGTTTTATGTTTGTGACAGAACTGATGGAAATCCTTGTGTGATCGACTGAAGCCCAAATCCATTAATACAGATTTATTCTGTCAGATCGGTCCAGTCAGGAATCATCTTGAAGAACAAGCAGATTGAATCTCTAGTTAACAAGATCATCATCATAACAAAATACTAGACTATTCATTAATGTCACTTTTACTAAATCCCCTCCCATTGTATAAATCATTAAAAATGAATTTTCTCTACTTGTATACAAATTTCAAAAGTACCTATGACAGGAAACTATAAACTTATGTCTGAGTATAATGTGTTCTGATCTCTTGCTTGTCAGGCCTGGACTATAAAGAGGACTCAGATGCAGAGTATCCAATAAGGCAGACTTTTTTTATTAATATTCCAACCTCAGCTGTGAGTGACAAAATAAACCAGCTATGGAATTTATACTGTCAAGTCAAGACTAAACTTATCAGGGAAAAAATCTAATAGACAAAAACCACTCCAAATGGAGGGACAAAACTGCAGAAACAAAAAGGAATAAACCAACAAAAAAATCACTCCACAAGGAGGAAGACAAAAGCTCAACACTATGAACACTACACTATAAACACCAACTAAAAAATGCTCTCAAAAAACAGAGGCTCTACAATTACACCTAAGCATCAACAACTAGAACAAAAATTCACTCCAAAAGGAGGCTACAAAAACTGCTATAAACTTGACAAAACAGATGACTCTAAACTATGAAAATACAAACAAAAAAATCACTCGCATGGAGGTAAAGAATACATACGACACAGCAAAGACAAGGCAAGGCAAGATCTGTGACGACCGGCTGGGGTGCACGAACTGAACGAAACACTCTGGCACAAGACAAAGGGAGACGCAGACTGTAAGAGACATGAGGGCAAATGGGAAACAGGTGGACACAATCGGGAATCAGGGAAGACACTCCGACAGGTGACACATGAGGAAGGGGGAGTGACCTGAAACGAGAGGAGAGTTAACCTTTCAAAATAAAACAGGAAATGACAAGACATGGAGACAGGACAAAAAACCCCAACTTGACCTCACCGCGTGACATTGCTCAGTTCCTTTTTTCTATATCATTATTATTTTAATGACTTAACTTCCTCTATTTGTGTGTTTCTTTCGTATTTTATTATTTATTGTTATTTATGAATAAGTTAGCTATAGAGACCAAAACTGTTTTTGTACCAGGCTGTAAACAACAACAAACATTGACTCACTGCTTGAGCCAGACTCTAGTGGTCATTAGAGGAACTGCAGTTTTTGGTTCTTCAGTGTAGGCTTCATTTTTTCAGCCCTGAAGGTTGATGCTTGGTCCCATGTATTGCCTTTGTGTTGATGTTCCACTAAAGAACATAAGGTCAGGAATTTCAGACCTTAATATTTTTTGATACACACATATTTTGGACTCTTACAATATAGATTCAAGATGAAAAATGACAATTTTTTACTTTTTCGTGGTCCAGTATTTTATTACAAAGACCCTAATGACCTTTTCTATTGTATTCCCATGGGACTTTCAGTATGAATAAAATGTCTGTGTATGTGACTAATGACTAAATATAGTGAGGTACAGAAATCCCAAACACTTCACAATCATATCAAATGCTTGTTAAGTGTTTCCACCTCTAACAAAAAAAAATCATCATGAATGTGTTATTGTTGTCTGATGTTGTTGCCGCCTCTCTAAAGGCAGGTGTCTAAGGTGGCACTATATTTGTGTGTGTGTGTGTGTGTGTGTGTGTGTGTGTGTGTGTGCGCGTGTGTGTGTGTGTGTGTGTGTGTGCATGCGTGCGCGCATGTGCGTGGGTCTGTAAGAGACAGACTTTGGTTCAAGACTTGCTGGTGAGCACAGTGAAGATTTGAGCAGCTGAAAAGTCAGATATTTCTCTCAGGAGTTGCTTGAGACCAAACCAGATTTCAACCAACTCCTTAGAGAGTGAATAATGGACTTACATTCATTAGGCAGACACAAACACGACTCTGTGAATGCTAATCTCGTTCTGTGTCTGCTAGATGTGTAAATAGGCAGCTGTTTACTTCCATGTTCGCCATATCAAATTTGTAAGGTGATAATTTGTTTATATTCTCTTTACTTCTTCCCCAAAAAACAATTAATGCAGCTTTAAGTCAAACAGGCAAAGATCCTGAACAATTAAGTTCAAACTCTTCATACTACATTAATAAACAGAAGCCTAATGAAGTCCACAGCTCCATCATTTGAGTCAGAGTACAGATCCTCCTGGTCAAATATTTTTCCAATACAAGTGAAAGTTGTTCAGTCAGATTTTCACTTGGGTTAAAGTACTGAAGTTGTTGCTTTTAAAAATACTGAAGGATTCAAAAGTTTTTACATCAACTCATTGTTGTAACCTAATGACTCTGAAACGACCTACTGACTGACTGACTGACTGACTGACTGACTGACTGACTGTAGAACCTGTAGAATAAAAAGTTTGGAGGATATCAAACAAAGACTGTAGACATGGACATAACACAACTGAATCAAGAAAAGGAGCCATTGTTGTATTTCTTTTTTTTAAGGCAGTGATGAAGTGTGGTCGTGGTAAACGCAGTAAACACTTAAACTAAATGAATCTTTCTTTATTTCTAAACCTTCAACAGACCTCAGGTCAGACCTGATCAGATCTGGTGAAGAATCTTCTGCCTCATCTTTATCTAACGTCGCCATCGTTAGGACACTGACAGGTTCAAACGTGACTGACAGTGGAGGAGTTGGCTGTGATTATTTTTTTTTTCCTATGATGAACACTGTGTATGGTTTATTACATTTTCAGAATAAAAGAAAATTTATTCTGTGGTGGGAATTCAATAAAGCTGGTTGAGACCAAGATGTCTTGCATGCGCACATACTTCTGATGAGGGGTGCTGCGCAGTAACGAAATGTGCGCATGACTATGTATGTATGTGCATGCAGTTGGACACTTTCCCCAGACACACGATACAAGTTATTTTCTCTTCCTCCTGTCCACAACCTGACCGCCATAATCAAGTGAAATATGAAATATTTTTCAAATTGAAGCAAACAATGTGAGACTGTGACCAGAAACACAAAGTATATTGAGAGGTTGTGTGAGGCACACACTTTCATGAAAGGCTCAATGTCCAACCCATTACAAAATGTCCTGATGAACGTGCAGCAAAGCCATGTGTGTTAGTCTTTTTTGTGTCATGGTACTTCTTAACCATGTTTTTAGTCGCCGAAGTGTGGAGAATGATCTCTCCGAAGAGGCGACAGACACAGGCAGGCAGAGACAAAGTTCCATAAACTTTTCCATCTCTCGTAGAAGTTCCTGAGTTTGTGGATGCAGCCCCCCCCCTGAAAAATCAGCAATGTCAGGGACTGTTTTCAGTCCTTTCTCTTTAGTAAGCTCACCCAAAAGAGTGAGCTGCATGTGCAGGCGAGAAGAGATGGTCAGCGATGTCATCCAAACCTGAATAGAGGCCATTTACAGCATCTATTTTAGTTTTGTCTTACAACTCCGAAATGGCCAGACAATTGCTTGCACCATCAAAACAAAATCCTTGAAGGCGATCCATGGTTCCAAGTTCAGATGCATAAAGATGTCTCTAATGCAGGAAAAAAGTGTCTCTGCCGTGGTGTCAGGAGCACTGTAGAACCCAAGAAAAACATTTGCAACTGATAAGTTTTTCGTCCACATACTGTAAGCTACAGGAAAACTGCTCAGACACACTTACATCGTGGTTCCATCAACCTTTAGTCCAAAGAATGTGTGCGCTCCCTCACCTCAGACACAATTTCCCTCTAATTTCTAATTTTTCATTTTGAATGGTATGAGACATCCAGTTGTGTCGTCGCTGCAGCCACTCACGTGCCCTGGTCAAATCAACGACCACTCCATCATTAGCTGCCATAGAACTCAATCCTGATGGCTTGACAACATTCTCAATCATTCCAGATGCATGTCCTGCAGTTACCCTAATGGCCACTAGAGTCTGGCTCCAACAGTGAGTCAATGCCCACAGACTCCCATGTTAAAATGTTCAACTTTACAGCAGGAATGAACATGTTTACAGCCTGGTACAAAAACTGTTTTGGTCTCTAGAGCTAATTTCCTCTTTCATAACAACTGTTTATATAACTCACCTGTTTATATTTTATTAAGTGTTAGCTCCATTAAATGATGTGTAATTGATGGCGTGGCCTATTTCAGTGACAGGTGGGTGAGCGTATGCTTGCACCAACCGGCATGCACCAAAGTATCGGCTCCACACGCCCCACATCTTTGACCATTTTTGGATTAACTGGGAGTTAGGGGTGGAGTCAGACACTGCCAAGATGGCGGGCAGCTCACTCTGAGCTTCAAAACCACTCTTCAGAAACCTGTGGGTGACATCACAGAGGCTATGTCCATCTTTATTACAGTCTATGGTTTGCGGGTCTAAATAACCTGTCAAGTGGAAACCACTGGAATTGTTTAACACTAGGACCGCCAACATTCGAACACCCCCTTTAAGCGCCGCGAGGTCCGCCAGGCCGCTATACGTATTTTCATTGATTGTGTGTTTTAACCTTGCAGGTGTACGGGGATATAGGAAACAACTTACTGTCACATAGTCAGGTAATCAGTCATTATTTAGTGTAAGCTACCTGTTCAACAGTTAAACACGAGATAATTACTAGGAAAAGGAGATAAATGAGACAAGGATCAAAGAGAATGGCTGCGGGGGATACTGCTGCTGCACGTGTTTCGCGAATTTGCTGCACAATACTAAAATATATTAAGCCTACACTTAAAACGTGTAACTTACCTCATTGCAGGCAGGCTATATGTATTTTAATAAACACACGCTCAATAAAAGAGATAAACTCAGAAACAATGGGGGATAATAATAATATTTTAATATAACAACAACAACAACAACAATATATATAAATAATACAATTATTCACAATGTAATACAATACAATATCAGGCTATATAATAACAATGGTAATAATAACAAGAACAATAATAATAATAATAATAATAATAATAATAATGATAATTAATTAATTTTCCAACCCGCTTGTCCTCGGTTGCGGGGGCTGAAGCCAATGTTACTGGGAAAGAGGTGATAATAATAATATTGATAATAATGATTATTTATTTTATGCGTCAAATAAACAAACGTATAAACAGACATAGAAACAACAAACCAGGAATACCCTAAACAAAAATAAGTCTAAAAACAATAACTAGGCTATCTATACTAAATACTATAACTATATCTAGGGCAGTGGCACACAGTTGGAGCAAAAGCTCTCCACCCTCACTGTGCACTTCCCACACACAGGTCGCTCGCATCCGTGACAGCACACCTTTGTTTTGTTCTGCCGGCAGTGGCTGTTGATCTGACACTGCCTTCTCTGTTGTGACTCTGTTGCGGCTCTGTGGGTAGACCTGCTGGACCGGACATGGCGCAAACGTGTTCCGCTCGCAGTTCCTTTGCCAACTGCAAGATAAATGCTCGTCTGGCGATGTTGATGGACATGCACTTTTGGTATAAGATGTGGGCGTTTATTGCAGCCCTTGTAACGTGAGAAGGTGTAGGCGGAGAGGCTAGCAGGTTTAGCCGTTAGCTCAGTCAGTCGACAGACAACGAAGTAGGGATTTCCACACGGTATTTTAATTAATAATATTCTAGAATTCAACATAGACCATATTATGCCAGGTCTCCACGGCGCTACATTCACAGTTCATACATGAGCGGTAATATGTAGACAGCTTAACCGTCACCTTCGTGTTACAGAGAATCTTAGTGCGTGTCTTTCGTTGTGGAAGTCCGGAGGTCAAGAACATGGCGGACAAGAAGGCCGCTGCGTATACACTGCGCCACAAAAAGGAGGTAACACCACCTTGTGGCGTTATTCGGTATTGCAGTAAGCACATTTAAACTCTGACTGTTACACCATGTCCAGGAGATTGAAGAACACGGCTACTGGCCATCTTCGTGTTGCCCCTTTCACTGAATAGAGCCGTGCCATTTGGTCGAGCACGTCAACCCCGACCTATAATGATAGAAATTAGTGCAAGCAAGGGAAATACGTTTGTATTAACAGTAGCTTACTATAACAACAGCAATTGTCACAGCCTACATGCAATGCAGCCCAAAGTGCTTCACAATATCAACATAATGGCATCACAGCAATAATTTATTTAAAAACAAATCATGAATAATTATTCCTATGATAAAACCCATCACATATACCTTTGTGGTGTTATAATAGGTGACTGTCTCCGGCTTTTTTTTCTGATCACTCCCGATGGACACACACTGGTGCATGGAGCTGAGGAGTGCGACGCTCTTTCGAGGTTTCCCTTGATAAATAGTCAGAGTGGTACGTTCATGCCTCGGGACCTTGGTGGTATACAGCTCTCCTCTCTGCTGCTGGACTGAAGGAGGAAGTTCCCTTCTGGCTTTGTTCACTGTGCCAACCAAGCTGGTGTTCCTCTTCAGCAGGTTCTCCAACGATAAATCACAAAGCTTCTTCTTCTCTCTCTCTCTCCGCTGGATATGTTTCTTGTCAAATGTAGCTAAATAATAGACCCGCGAATCATAAAGCGCGAAAACAAACCCTGCAAAATGTATATAATATGTAACAATTCAGCTGCGGTACTTGTGACCGCAGGGCGGCGAGAGGTATAAATGCTCAAAAATCCTTTGTCTTTTATTGTAGCACCTTATGGGCTTCAGAAAATATTAAAAACACATATTTAGGAAAAGTCATGGGCTGAAAGGCTTGTAGCTTTTATTTAAACCCAGTTATTTACATTTTAACAACCCAAACGGTCTGTCAGACCGTCTCCACGGTTCTAGTGTTAAATGTGAATGAAAGACAAGCCAAACAGCATCTAGTAGCGTCTTCCCAAAACACCCCTAAGATCTTTGAAAAGACTTACACATCAACAATTATAATCAGAGACAGTGGTTTCAACTAACATTGTGACCACATAGTTTATAAATTGCTTTAATCTTGTCAAAGGTTGCATGCTGTCACTTTAAACAAAATAAATCAATATAATCAAGTGCATCAGTAACTGGCTGGAGCTGCAGAATTGAAATCTTTAAAAGAAAAGTGTGTACACATCTCATTAAGTTTCAAGCCTGTCATTAATTTATTCGCTCAATTAGTTTGCACAAAATTATGAAAATGAGGGCATGTATTAACCAAAGCAAGGGCACCAGGATCTTGCATTATCATCTTGTGGTGCTTCAATATAATAACATGAGGATTTTGGAATATATATTTTAATTCCCTACACCCACTCACAGACTCAGTACAAAGTAGAGTTTTGTATATTACAACAATCTGAGATTGTGACACAGCGGCTGCCTGCTCCACAGCCATGTTTGTCATGTAGTTTTTTTTTTTTATAGTTTTCTACAGAAATTACTCCTCATCTGAACTTTCAAGTTTCAAGTGTTCGTTTATAATCATGAGTAACAACTTTACACTCCAAATGTCATGAAGGATACTGTGATTGAGTGTGTGCAAATTGAGATCACCAAGGACTCGAGATGAGATGCACCATTCTTAAAATCCGAAAGGAAAAAAAAGAAAGAAAAAAAAAAGAAACTGAGTGCATGCTTGTGCAGAAGCAGCTCGTGTGTAAGGACAAATGTTTTCATACAGGATGCCACAAGAAATCACGTCTGAAAGCAGCGGAGTAATGAAGTTGAGGCAAGTTGATATTAAGATAAACTGCAGTATATTAAAACATATAGCAAAGGCTGAGAATAATACATCTCAATTCAAATTCTGAAAGTATCTATTGCCTCAGCGCTCCTCCCTCTTCTGGGCCAGCATATATCTCCAAATGTTATTAAAGCTTTGCGAGACAGAGACAGATATTGGAAAAAGGGAACTGTGATGTTGGCTTGACTTTATAAGGACTGTCTCGCAGGAATGTAGATGAGTATGAATGACACTGGCCTGTGTTGGAGGGGGCTACAGATTGGATATGCAGTGAAGATCTTCCACTGAAGATATTATATTATATAGTAGTATATGATACATATTGTATACCTACTGATATGCTTTGGAAAAAGCCCACTGGAAGAATTTTTTTTATTTTTTTTTTTTACATCAAAGATGAACTGCCTCTCATGTGTTTTCAGATTTAGATAAAGGCCACTGAAACACTTAGCTAAGGGTTAGTCCAGCGATTTAATTTCACACTTTCAACATGTTGGGGGACTACAAGTGACAGATTAAACAAGACTAGCTCCAAACCTAGTATATGTCTGGACCGCCTCTGGTCTAATCCTGATTTTATAACTGTGATGTCGTCTGACAAAATCACCAAACACATAAATGAAAGACAGACTGAGGCCACCACAGCGAGACTAAGACCAAATGTCCTGCACTCCACCAGGTGAACCATGGATGTGGATCCACAATAGTTCAGTCTTTATTTACTTAACTCCAGAACGTCACAGACTCCACTGACCAGTTATGGAAATATCATCAGTCAGATTATAGTGCAGGCCCCGCTGTTATGGTCCAGCCAAAGAGAAAATGACTTTAAGTCTCTAGTATGGGTCAAGCTTGAAAATATATGGGATACACTCCCTATAATGCATCTTGATAGCAGTGTTAATCCTGGCATTTGAATTTGATTTAGCCTTGTATGTAAACATTTTGGTCAACGTTATTTAATATAACTTTTGTTAGTTTTAGTCAAAAACAGAACACCTCGCACATCTATTTAATGAGGCAGGTGCGTAGGAGCAGGCTGAATGGATCCGAAGTAGCAATTAAAAATCTGTTTTGACAAAACGTTACAAATAAAGTAAGACAGTGTTATTTTGCCAGAAGGAAAAAGTAACATAACATTTTAGTCTAGATTTTCACACCTTAATTTCATGTCTTCTAAACAGCTGTTGCCATCTTTGTTGTTTACAGTTACTGTGGATACAAGTGTCATTCTCCTTTATCGCAAGGTTAATGGAAAAAGCTCTGTTTACTCGTTCATGCACACAGTGACCATGTCACTCTGTTCTGCAGTAACACAACTGACTGACACTTTTCAGTAAATCCACTTCTAAACATTGTTTACTTGAACACTGTCAATGTGTGTTTCGCTCTCCTACCATCACCACAGGTACCTGTGTCTGGAGTTTTACTGTCTTTCAATTTGAGAACATGCTTTCCCTCAAAACCCTGCCCTCTCTCTCTGACTGTCCCTGCTCTGTTTGTCTGCACTTAGATCAACTGTTGCTGCACAAATGTCCTGAGCTTCAGTTTGCATGTCATTCTCCTTCTCTATGTCCCTCAATTTACTCTCTCAGTTTACTCTCTCTACATTGTCCTGTCAAATAAAGGCATGAAATACTTAACTTAAAAAAGAAAACAAAAACATTTTACAGTGTTCCTTACAGATGGTTACTGTTTAACTGGATTCACCCACTCCTGCCCTCCATGGCCTTTATATGTACTTCACTTGTTTTCTTGTAGGATTTCATTTTAAAATGAACAACTCTAAAATAGCTGATGTATCCTGTCCTGTACCATCCAAACACAAATTTTCACTTATTGAGCCAAGCAAGCCTGATTCTGAGAAAACATACGGTGAAGCCACAAGACAAACTTGTTTTGAAGAACAAATTAAGAAAAAGGAAACAGGTTGGTGGTTGCAATCAATTGTTTCAACACACAGTGCTCTATGTTGACAAAGGGTTCAGCACCACTGTTGATGGACAGCGACAGACATTGAAAACCATGAATATAAAATAGACATGGTGGTCTAGCTGGAACTTGGTGGAGTCCATTCTTGAAGATTTGTCAGACCATAAAACGTTCACTCTAAATCATTTACTGCGTCTCTTACCACTTGCTATGGTACTTAAATTGCAACATTGTTTGCGCTGCGAATAAGCGACTTACAAGTTATCAAGCAAGGACGTAGGAAAATCATCAGGACCACTGTTACTGCGAGAGTAGTCAAGAATCTAAACAAGCTGAATCAAGACCCCAATACATTTGAGAGATCTCCATCTAAAGCCATGATTAATATGCAGTTCTTTGATACCTGATGCTGTGTCATCGACCAACTTCTTCTGTTGCGTCAGCGATGGAGGAGCAACATTCAGTACCACTGTTTTTATATGTTCCTCCCTGAGGTGCTAACAGGAGAAGTGCCATATGCTTCTGTAAAGCTACAGTTTTAACTTCTCGTGAGTACTTATAATTGGGCTTGTTGATGGTTCTTGTCTGATTTAGTGAACCAGCTTTCGTTAGCCATATGTGACTTTCATGCCATTAATCTGCAAGTTACCAGCGGCCCATCTGGACCTGATAATGATTTATTAGCTTGATCACTATTGAAATGTAAAGGGAATTATATCCTCCTCTTGTATGCCCACCTCCTCAGAAGTACCCTCTTTTTCTTTTTATGGGACAAAGTATATTTCCTCTCTACGTCAGTCTGCTCATTACTGGCTGGTGTCAATAGAAAAGGTTTCAAAGGTTATCCTGAATCCCCAAAAGCCGGACAATAAACCTCACTTAGGTAAGTGTTGATGTCACTGTAAATGGGGTATCACACAAAGCATTAGTCTGGTTCTGCAAATTAAGACTCTTCCTACCTACAAGCCCACCGACCTAGTGTTGAAGATGAACAAATCATGGTTGGATCCAGGTCACTTTGGCACCAGATGTCAAAGGACAATGTTTAAGTCACCAATGGCCTTCACATTAATGGCATGAAAGTCTTTATGGCTAACAAAAGCTGGTTCATCAGATCCACTCTGCACCTTAATTGGAAAAAGCAAACCATCAACAAACCCAATTACCCCCGGCATCCCGCTCTGTCTGTTCAATTTGTAGAATATCTTCTCTCTGTGGGAAACATATATAGGCCTATAATGTGGCACCAGATTACAGACAGATTGGGTGACCTCTGTGAGGTTGCGACAAGACAAAAGGCAATGATTTTAAAGATAGATTTCCAACCTCAGTCTGGAAGTCACCCTTGGTAAAAACAAAACAAAAACAAACCTGCCAGAGCCCCATGCCTCTGGCAGTCGATATAAACCTATTAATACATGATCCAGGAAATTTCTATCATCAGTTGAAGTAACTTTTTTATCATTATAGTTCTGTGTCCATGCTCCTCAGCTTCATTGCCATACAGACGTAACAAGAGGGAGTTAGGGTGCCATTTTTAAATTTAGAACAGGGCCTATGCCAGGATTCTCAGCATTCCTAATTTGGCGAATCTCTAAATTAGGATGGTTCTGTAAAAGCTAAATTCCCATCCTAAGATTAGGATTTTTTCCTAAATGCAGTTAGATAACATGCTTCTGTAAAACCAAAAATCCTATATATGATCCTAAAATGAGATAAGATAAGATTTCAGATTTACAAAGTTTCTGTAATAAGGCCCCTGGTATTTCAGGACTGCATCAGACACCACTTGTGTGTGTGGGAGATGATGTTAACATGGAGCATCAGATGGAGTTTCATTGATCCTGTTCTGAAAAAAATTAAATATTGAACACGATTGTTTGACAATTCCTTCCACATAACTTCCATTTAGAAGCTTTGAACAGAGGAAATTCAAAGATTAAGATTGATAGGAGATAAATCTGATTTTTTAAGATATGGCCATTTTATGCCAGTTGATAATATTAATTAAATTTAAAAATGAGAGATGGTTTTCCATCATACAATTACTGTCAGCCCTATTAACTCTATCGTTTGTAGGTGTATGCAAGTCCATTTCCAGGGGAACATCCTCAATACTAGACAGTCCAACATCACATATCACGTGCATTCTGTTGTCCATCTCTATGAGACTCACCCTTGACCCCCTCCTGTTGCAGTCATCGATTGCCCTGCCATGGCAGGATGTTGTTTTGAAGCCATTTTCATATCGAGCCATTTCCTCTTCACTTCAGTGACAGTACAACCCTCAGCTCACACGGCAGTAACCTTGTTGGTGAGAGAGGTCAGAGGAGAATGGATAGACTGGTTGGAGCTGACAGAAAAGCTACGGTCAGTCAGATAACCACTCTTTACAACTGTGCTGAGCAGAAAAGCTTCAGAGTGAACAACACATCCAAACTTGAAGTAGATGGACCACAACAGCAGAAGACCACATCAGGTTCCACTTCCTGTCACCAAGACCAGAAACCTGAGGCTGCAGTGGACACAGACTCACCAATACTGGACAGTTGAAGACCTGGTCTGATGGATCTGGATTTGTGCTGAGGCAGCAGGTGGTCGGGTCAGAGTTGTAATTCATGGACCCTACCTGCCTTGTGTCGACAGTCCAGGCGGGTGGCGGTGTTGTGATAGTAAGGAGTTGGAGTGTTTTCTTTGCATACTTTTGTACAGCAAGAGTTCAACGCACTGCAAATTAAGAAAGGACATTCAAACAGACAAAATAGATTTTTATAGCGCCTCTCAAGTTATCCAAGGACGCTTTACAGAGTAAGAAGACATAATGTCATTAAATAAAACAAATAAATGAAAACAAGACAGGACAGAATAAGGATCTCTGCCTGGAGAGAGTTCCAGAGGGTGGAGGCTGCCACACTGAATGCTCTGTCACTGAAAGATCGCAGGCTGGTGTAGGGGGTGGAGAGCAGACCTGTGTCCGAGGACCGTAGGTTCCGGGATGGGGTATAGGGGTGGAGGTGGTCAGACAGGTACTGGGGTGCGAGACCATGGAGGGATTTGTAGGTGAGGGAGAGGATTTTGTACTGGATGTGGGGTTTGACCGGAAGCCAATGAAGTTAGATTAGGGTAGGGGTGATGTGCTGGAGTTCTGAACACAGACGCAAATTCAGAAAACATCATCAATTTGACAACACACCCAAATACACAGACACACTGCGAGTGGCACAGACGAAATGGAAGTGTTGTAAGAGGACACAAAAAAAAGCTATGATGCATGGGTGTATTATAAAACATCGACGTGCACTTGTTGTTCTATGCTTTTAATTTCAAAAGTCCAAAGCATTGGACATGTGCTGCCAGGCTCATCATTTTCCTGTGTTCCCTGGAAACACTTCCATTGTCATCTGTGCTGCTTGCAGTGTGTCTGTGTATTTGGTTGTGCTGTGAGTATTTCCCACACATGTTGTCAAATTGATTTTTTCAGATTTTGTTTTATCTGCTTGCAAGTCTTTTCCTAAGTTGCAGTGCATTGAGCTCTCAGGGCCACCATACTTTGGGCCCTTTGATACCAATCAATCATGGTCTGAATGCCACAGTCACAGTGTTGTTGCTGACCATGTTCATCCCTTCATGGTCACAGTTTACTATCTTCTAATGGCGACTTCCAGCAGGATAATGCTCCATGTTACAAAGCTGAAGTCTCAAACTGCTTTCATCAACATGACAGAGAGTTCAGTGAACTTCAGTGACATCACACCTGAATCCAGCTGAACAGCTTTGGGATGTGGTAGAATAGGAGATTGGCAGCATGAATGGAGCAAAATCTCAGCATTTCCTACATCCTGTGGGATCCATACCATGAAGAATCAAGGCTGATCCGAAAGCAAACAGAGCACCCAGTTTCAGGACGGTGTTCCTAACAAAGTATTCAGAGAGTATATTTGCTAATGCAAAGTTATACCTGAACATAATTTTGTGGAAACGGTGTTGTCTATTGCTGTGACTTGCACTTGCATGTGGTTATTTTCTGTCATGCGTTGGTCTCTTCGAGTGTGACTGATTCAAATCCTCTGATCTCTGCCGTGAAATGCATAAGCAAAGCTGTGTGTGTTCGTATCCTGGAGGGATGTGTTGAAAGGTGATTTCTGCAGACATACCGACCTGAGTTAGTCCTCCTCCTCCTTCTTATACACTCCTCCACTATTCCGTTGACCGTTGACATCACCATCCACTGCTCCTTTCTTCCCTCCGTGTCTTGGCCCTACACTGCATATTTAAAGCAATAGTTGCCTCTGGTGAAACACCTTGGCGTTTTAGCAGACGAGTGTTTGCCTGTGTGTCAGTTGAAGTGTGATTACACCAGGGAGATGCTGATAGTGGTTATGTGCGAGACAACTCCAGTCCTGATGTGTGTCTTTGATTATTGAAATGTAATTATTGTGGGGAAGAGCAACAGCATATACAGCTGATGTGCCGTCCCCCCTTCTTCTTTCTCATCTCTTTTTTTCTCTCCTCCTCAGTGACTGAATGCTTCGTAGAGAAATCTTCCATCCACAGGGAGGGACAGTTGTGCTAGCGTCCATCACTGCCCTAATGGTGATATATGCCCTTTCATTAACATGGCCCACACGTACCACGCTCCCCACTCCAACCACCATAGATTTTTCCTTCCCCCACCCTCCCCTCACCTCTGCTCCTTCTTGCCTCTGTTTTCTTATGGGTGCTTTTATCATTCATTAATGCACTGCAGCTTCAGGTGTGCAGTATATCAGGATTTGCCGATATGTGCCAATGCACTGTGGCAGTGTCACACTGCCGGTTCATTTGACGGATTAGGATCCCACCCACTGATCTCCTTCAGTTAGGCTGTCACCTGACTGAACGTTTTTTTTCCATCTCTTTTTATTTCACAATAATCAATGTGCAATAATCAGCAATCACCAATGGATTGAACCCACAAACACAATGAATACACAAAATGTACATGTACTGTATATGTATATACTGTATGTACATATTGATATAGAAATACATAAACACACAGACCAACACATATACATTCTGAAGTATACCTTAGCAAATAAACAGAACAATGATAACAGCAACATCATATGTCCTTAATTTATGATGAGCCTCTTGTATGTCCATCATGGTTCAGTACCAGAAATTGTCCAGGTTTTTTATTGGTTATTTCTAGAAGAAAATTCTAAACCAGAGGATAGTGGGAACCACAGGTCCTGAAAAATACAATAGCAGTGTATGTTTTTCCAAAGTTATTTCCAAAGTCTATTTTCAAGCCTGACTTTGGGTATTAAACAATTCAAAGATCTTTTTCAGAAAAACCTGACATTAAAATGATTCATCAATTTTAAGAACAGAATATGGCAACCTAACACAGATTTTTTTGAAATACCTGCAAATTTGAAAGGCTGTCTGTTCACTAGTCAAGGAAAATAGATGAAAGTTTGGACTAACTGATGTAGATATTAATATCATTAGGTACAATCAAAGGTTAAATTCAAGAATTTTATGATATTCTCTCCAAAGAAGGGCATTTATCTTTCCAAGCTCCATTAAAGATTTGGGAAAAAGATCTAAGGATGGATCTAAATTAAAATATCTGGTTAAACGTTTGTGGAGTAATACACTTTTCATTTACAAGTAATGAAATCAAGGAAGCTAATTTTAAGTTTATTCATAAATTCTACCTCACTCCCAGAAAGATGCATAAGATCTCTTAATATAATTCATTCAACTGTCCCAGATGCAAGACAAGAAAAGAAGGAACATTTATGCATCTATGATCTATTAAAACTTGGAAACCTCTGGGAGTCAATTCACTCCTGAACAATTTAAAGAAATGCTGTTTTCATTTTACTGACAGCAAGATGAAAAGATGGATATTTGTTTCGTAGAGATCTGGAACCAGGACATTGCTATGATTAGCCTAGCTTAGCATAAGGACTGGAAGCAGGGGCCTTTAGTAGTAACTGCGTTCTAGAACTATTTCTTGGCAATTGACAGTTGAGTGCAGCCACTGTGTATAGCTTCTTTGAGTCTTGTTATCTCAGTGAGCTCGCCAGGTTTGGTGCCATCATGTCTGTAGAAAGAGCCTGTGCTCACCAGCGGTATCTGGCAACCCATCCTGTAGCTGGAGACACTGCACAACAACACTTGGTGGAAGGATAAATTGTTGTTTGTCAACAGATTAAACAAACAAGAGCCAACATGTAAATGAGGTTTAGTGTGTTAGTGAGCTGGAGAGGAGATGGGAGTCGTATTTTTGAACTTCAGGCACAGTAGCTGTTTCCACTGGTTACGCTGAGCTAGACTCCAGCTTGGTACTTCACCACACACTAACATTTAGATTCAGAGCCACTCATCTCACTTGCTGAACTATTACTGAACAAAGCCCTATTCATGCAGGCTTTGAAAGCATACATTGATATTGCCAAGATTAATGAAGAGTGGTGTGCAGGGATGTAATGATAGAAGAATATAAGGTTTGTAAAACTCCAGAAATGATATAGACGAGAGGCAATCATGAGGAGAATGAAAGTGGTGTAGAACAAAGCTACTTTGGGTCTATGCAGTGTGTGTCTTTGACCCTGTCGGGGTTGTAAGATACAAAGATACAGACAGGCTCACTGTGCTTTGGCCCCTTTTTATTGCTTTTCCCCGATTTCCCTTGAATCTCTTTGTCTAATCCGTTATAGATATTTAGTGCAAAGGGCAAACACTGAAGCAGTGTTCATGGTTAACTTAGAAGGGATGTGGAAACACACACACACACAAACACACACACAACTGTCCTAAGCTAGTGTGGGAATAATAATGTTGTATATTGGAATATTTTTAGTTATTGTTTGTCACATACAAATGTTGTTTGTCTTCTTTCACTCTGACATTGTGAAAACAGTTGAGGTGAAGCAGAGAAATATACTGTACATGTCATGATATGAGCTGACCATAATCTCCAAGAGGACATGAGAAAAAGCACCAGCCGGCTGGTCCTCACTAGCAACAGGAAGAAAACTACACACTATAATTTTTTATAGCTGTCTCTTACTAAAGATGCCTTATTATATCATGTCTTCTCAAGTTTAAAACTACCATTCACTATTATTTGTTACGGACATATAATATGCTGGAATAATAAAGCCCCTGCCCACTTGTTCTTTTTTATCTCATCTCTTCCTCGCACAAGTTGTTTGTCAAGGATTTCTGCTGTAAACGTAACCACCAACTGTGGCTTCAAACAAAAACAACACAACACATACAGTAGGCATTGGAAAGTTTAGTACTATGGACATGTAGTTCCTGCATGTCACATGTTTACAGTCACATGTAACTGTGACTGGATGGATCATTTCAATGATTTCAGATTGGTGAACCCAATATAAAAAAGAGACTTCATCTTTCCTTGACATCACATTTGAAGTGGTGTAATGCAGCCATGCAGCTCCTGGGCCAGAATGTCATATTCCTCTGGTGGGAGGAGCCTGGACTCTGCACCCTCTATATTTACAACTGACAGTATAAAACCTGTCAGGTCAGGTGAGATCGTCCCATTCTGCACCTTGAATAAAAAGGGGGCCTTACATGGTAACCTTGAGTCTAGTACCGATAACTTGTAAACTGTTCAATTCAATCAAACAGTTGTATTAGTAAAATAAAGACTCTACAATAGACTCTTATTTACTCACTTAGACTTTTTGTGAAACATTGAGGCTGATTTGAGAGAAAAGAGAAAGAGGGGTCCTACGCAGTGTATGATCCTGCTAATAAAGTGCTTCATGAGTGTAGATTTCATCATAGCAAAATAGGAGCATTACCTGCTTCTGCAAGTGTCAGCTCCTTCCTGTGTGCAAGCTCTGACACTAGAGCAGTCGTCAGTCAAGCCTACTCGAGGACTGCTATAGGTTATCAGTCATCTGCACTCTGTTCCCACTTATTATTCTTAAAATCCGGTTTTGTATGTTACATGTTGCTCATGTTAATGTTGAATTAAAGGGCTACTCCAGCAATTTATTATTGCCCTTTCAGGGAATGGTGAAAATGTGACCAGCAGAGGCTTAGCTGTTCTGTGTTTCAGTCCTTAGTGTAGGTAAAGCTCCAGATACACTGGATCCTGAGCATTACATAATGCAAGGTTAACAGCATCTGTCATTAGAAGTGATGATACAACACAGCAGCTTCACCACGTTCAATAGACACAAGAAGGAAACTAAAATATTTGTTTGCTTGTGGGGGAGTGCCAAAGTTAATGTCTGAACCAAATTTCATGGCAATGCATTGAAAGGTTGTTGAAGTATTTAGACCAAAGTGGTGGACCAACACGCCCACCATGGCTAAAAAGAGAGACAAGGTCAAACTCCGCCCACTTTCTCAGCTGGAAAATCACTGTGTAAACTGAGTGTGATTGTCAGATTGTCTGTACTCAACATGTACCTTTTTTGAAACAAACCTTTTCCTCATGAGAACAAACAGTTGTAGACTTTTAAAACCCAGTGGTTACAAAGTCACAATTCTGGGAATACATTGTCTTTGAACCAGTCCCTTGGCTGTGCTGGTTCTTTGTCATGTCTGAGGAACACCACTGCCACACTGCACTGTATAATATTGAGTCTGCCATTGATTTTACTCTGTCACATACCATAACCTTTTTTGTGATGCTGCATTCTCTCTAAGCAAGGTCTCACACTGAATCAATAATCAATAATGCTTACACTTTGGACCATGTTGCTACTCACAGACTTTTAAAGGAGCTATTGAGATATGCACCACACAACCACTGCAATTGAAATGAAAATGAGGGCCATTTCACAGATATAGATAATATTGATTACATATTTATGTACACAACACTTGTGTCCAGTATGTGTCAATACACATGACTGTGGGATATAGCAGTTTTGAAAGTTAAATCTTGACAGGCCTCTATTAAGGATATCACACATGAAAAATTGCACTTAATATCTACCCTTCCACGTCTGAAAGAATACTCCCCCTACAACCTGCTGTCAAGTATTAAAAGGGCCGTTTGTAAGTTTTCTCTGCTGCCAAATGTGGTTTCTTTCACGGAGCGGGTGGAGGTGATTGTCGCCCGACAAGAGCTATGGCCATTGTTGTCTTTATAATACAAGAGGTTATAATACACCCTGTGAGCAGTACTAAGTCTTCAGGGCAGACTGAAGGCTACAGTGAGTCACTGCTGGAGTCACGAGATGGGCCGAGGCTAGCTGGTTAGCATGCTAACTTCAGTAGAAGAAGAGACGTGATAGAGACGAGTTAACATTGGTGTTTTTTTTTTCCACCTCTGGAGTCAGCTATTGGTGAGTAAAGGAATTAACTTTGATGCTGAACTTCTAATGTTTGTTCTGAACTGGTAAGTAAACGGCTGTTAATGCTAATGTTGACTATGTAGCAATAGCAAAATTACAAATAGCGCCTTTAAAGGAATACTCTACTGACAGTCCTCTATCAAAAATATAAGGATTTCTCCACCAACCTTTAGTATCAAACAGTCACTCCTGCAGGCTTGGATGTGGTTTTGAAAGGTTTTTGTTTGCACCTGTGTGAAAGACAGCAGCTGTAGTCTGCACATAATAATAATAATAATAATAATAATGATAATAACTTAGATTTTTATAGTGCCTTTCAAGGTACCCAAGGCCGCTTTACAGAGTAAGAAACACAAAGTAAATAAACAAAATAAATAAATGAAAACAAGATGAGACAGAATAAGGATGGCAGAGATTGTAGGAGATTGTAGTAGATGAGTGAGCTAGAGGCCAGAGGCGTTGGTGAACAGGTGGGTTTTCAGCAGTCTTTTGAAAATGTCCAGAGATGCGGATCTCCTCTGGGAGAGAGTTCCAGAGGGTGGGGGCTGCCACACTGAATGTTCTGTCACTGAAAGATTGCAGGCCAGGCAAGCCAGTGAAATTGGCACATACTTTACCTGTTAGCGTTATTTGACTTTGAAAAAACATGTAGCGTGTTTCAAGAAAGCAAAGAAATCCTGTTTTCCGTAATTCTACGCTGATATCGATTTGGTCATCTAGAGAAACCATTTGCATTGCGAATCCTCTCCTCGTTCACAATTAGTCTGAATGACAAAGTCAGTGAGAATGTCAACATGATTACTGTAAAAACATTTAAAAAATCAGCTGGCATTCAAATAATGTTGCATATTGTTTTCAGGTTGTCCGTCCATCCCATTCTTGTTGAACACAAGGAGAAACCAAATCCTGGAAGGTTGGATAGTGGGTTCAGGTGGGCGGGGCTTGGGGCTTGGCTGAGAGCAGTGACTGCTTTGTTGTGACATCACAAAGTTACAGAAGTCCTGACGGCTGGTTTTAAGGCTCAGTTTGTGCATACAAGCTCTGTGCATTTCTCTGTGGACTGAGGCTTTGATACTTTCACAGTGTTAATATAGAACCTAGACCTGATTTATAATCAAAGAAGACATGGACATCTTTGGGACCTTTAACAGTTGTAGCTTGCACAAAGAAATACAAGCTGATTGCTGAGGAGAAGTGGAATTCTCTAATTACCTGGCATATACTCAAAGCTGTATCATGTGTCTGAGCACATTAGCAGTCATGGTGGATCAGTAGGATAAGGTTCGTATCATGTGGGATAAACACAGACAGATCTGGCTCAAAGGTTGAGGTTTTGAACCTACAATATCATGGAAATGATGTACACACCTCAGTCCTGTGACTGTCCCAGTCCTTTCTAATAGTTTCATGTTGTCCCTATTACCTGTAGTCACATGCCATCCTCTGTATCTTGTCTCTATATGGTGCACTAACATGGAGGATAATAAAACAGACTTTGTCCACATTCTTGTTCACAGGAGGTGTGTCTCATTCACTGCTGTCAGGGGCGAAGGAGATTCTGAAGGAGGTCAGGAAAGAATGGATGGATGACGTTTAGAGGAAAAAGACTGAGAGCTAGATAGCTGACAGGTAAGACAGACAACAGTGGAAAGAAAAAGACAGACATAAGGATGAGATGTCAGAATGACAGGAAAAAAGACTGAAACGCCAACATTCCTGTCCAGTTGTCTTGTCGTCCAAAGGCGCTAAAATGTGTAACACACTGAGTATAGTCAATATGCAGAGTGATGTGCAGTCAAATTGTCAAGTGTTTTTGATATTTCAGTTATGCCAGGGACAGCAACATCAGCCATTCCACCTCTTTGGTTCATGCTGTAATATCTAAGCATCTAAGTTTGTATGTGGATGAAACAAACATGGCTCATCATGTTAATCAACATGTTGGTTGGTGTAGTTTTGAAGAGTCCCCCCCCAAGTTGTTTCACACTGATTCCTGTCAGCATTCTTAGCAATGGTAACCATGTCCGTAACATACAGACATGAGACTGATATCTATCTTCTCATCTGATCGATAAATTTGTACAGTACATGTATTTGTTTCTTTTATTTTTTATTCCTCCGCGCCGGCGACAGTCAGAGCCGGAGCCATATTGTGTTCAGGTTGTCTGTCCGTCCCATTCTTGTGGACACGATATCTCAGTAACGCCTTGATGGAATTTCTTCATATTTAGCACAAACATTTGCTTGACCTCAAGGATGAATTGATTAGACTTTGCGTGTCAAAGATCAAGGTCACGGGGACCTCACAAAGTGGTTTTGGCCTTGTGAATGCGATATCTCTGTAACACGTTGAGGGAATATCTTCAAATGTGGTTAAAACGTTCACCTGGACTGAAGGATGAACTGATTTTGGTGGTCAAAGGCCAAGGTCACGTTGACCTCAGAATACACTTAAATAGACTCGGATCAGTGTTAAGGTTAAAACATGTTTTTTCTGCTGACCCGTCCACAACAGCTCATCACTCAGCTTCTGTAGCAGTGCTCCTGCTGCTTCTCCAAACTGGGAGCTGATCTGAATCTACTGCTGGTTACACACTGAACCCCAAATAACCTGAATGATCACTTTAATTACATCATCATCCTCTGTACATTTTTTTTGTTTTCCTTTGATTGTGTATTGTTCAGCAGTAAATCTGTACTCTTCTACATTTCCTGTGTTTTTCTTTCTCAGTTGCGAGTCCCACCTCATGAGAGGAACTTTTTCGTTTCCCTCCATTTCTCCTCTGACTTTATGGCGGATGGTACAGACACGCAGTGTGAAATGACGTTGTCACCTCCACAGTTCTGACTCTCCATATGATGTGAGTTGCAGTTAGACTAGATAACACTAAAGTTCTCCACTGAAAGCCATTCAGTGGAGAACAATTACAGCTGCAATTTTGCAGCCTGGCACCAATCTAGTAATTTAGTCACTGGGGGTAAAAAGGGTGATTTTAAAGTTTTAGCATTTGGGTTGAAATCATTCTTGAGTTAGACAATTATTTTTCCTTGGAGGGAGGTTGTAAAAAAAAAAAGAAAAATTAATATTTAGACACTTGTAATAGTAGTACAATCAAGACAATTGCTCACTGCTGTGAGTGTGACTGGGTGACTGGATTTTCATAGATGGGATGTCAAAAAATGTGAAAAATAGTGGTAGGTGTAGAAAAATAAAGAAGAAAGGAAATCCATGAAAGTATGTATATTGTAGAAAGTGAGATTTTCAGTCTTTTGATATTAGAGCAGGTCTTGCTTCTATTTAAAGTCAATCTATGGAGAGATGCACACAGTCCATATTAAGCAACTGGAATCTGAGCCTTAAAAGGAGTCGTCTGGAATTCTGTAACTTTGTGATGTCACAACAAAACAGTCACTGCTCTCAGCCTCCAGTACGGCCCACCCAGAACCACCACCCAACCGTGTTTCCCTGAAATCTGCTATATCTTTATTGGATCTCTCTTAACGGCTCATATCAGTGTTTTGTTCGGATTCTCCAATGATCCCCTCAGCTATAATATTTTTCTGTGCCTCTACCAATTATTGGATACATTTGATCTGTTTTAAGTTTCCTATTTTATCAGTCATGTTGTTTTATGAGTTGCACTTGGACTGAAAACCAGCTATTATTATGGCTGTGTGTGTGGACTGCAAACTTGTGTACTCACAGTTAAGGGATGATAGCTGGAGTCAGAAATCCAAAAAAAAGGATAAGCTGCTTGACATCTTTGTCTCTGCAGCTCCTGCCCAGGCAAAGCATATTTCTGCCATAATTTTCCCCACATACCGCATATACACGCCACCATTGGTCGATGTTACTTCTATGCACTCGCCTTAATGTAATCCCATTCAAAACTCAACACGGTCTGGCGACAACAGATAATTCACTCACCATATTCCACTCTCGCTGTCCCAGCTGCCTGATTACCCGCCTCTCTGATGTCCTCGACAATCTCCGATTCTGTGGCCACACATGCTCCTGACCACGCTGGCTTGCCTGCACTGCCACCATACCATATATATTGCATTTTATCCTGACTGGCATGTATGTGTGGCTTAAATTAATGTCAACCAATCTAATGGTTTTTCCAGACATTACAGTCAGAACCTTTTTAAGTCCTGTTTTAAAATGTTATGTACAGTGGAATGAAAATATGGAAGAGTTTGCCATTAAATATTCAACATTTAACAAGATCATAAAAATAATATCTAATAGCAAACACCAGCCCCTCTACAAAAAGGACATGTTTACATAATATCTGACTATACGATCATTCTTGAAGGACTTGTAGCATTTTCTTTTCTTTTTTTTAAGTTATAATCTATATACAGTTGTGTGAAAAAGTGTTTGCCCCCTTCCTGATTTCTTATTTTTTTGCATGTTTGTCACACTTAAATATTTCAGATCAAACAAATTTAAATATTAGACAAAGATAACACAAGATAACACAAAATGCAGTTTTTAAATTAAGGTTTTTATTATTAAAGGGGAAAAAAAACCCCAAACCTAATAACTGGTTGGGCCACCCTTAGCAGCAACAACTGCAATCAAGCATTTGCGATAACTGACAATGAGTCTTTTACAGCGCTGTGGAGGAATTTTGGCCCACTCATCTTTGCAGAATTGTTGTAATTCAGCCACATTGGAGGGTTTTCGAGCATGAACCGCCTTTTTAAGGTCATGCCACAGCATCTCAAATCGGATTCAGGTCAGGACTTTGACTAGGCCACTCCAAAGTCTTCATTTTGTTTTTCTTAAGCCATTCAGAGGTGGACTTGCTGGTGTGTTTTGGATCATTGTCCTGCTGCAGAACCCAAGTGCGCTTCAGCTCGAGGTCACGAACAGATGGCCGGACATTCTCCTTCAGGATTTTTTGGTAGACAGCAGAATTCATGGTTCCATTTACCACAGCAAGTCTTCCAGGTCCTGAAGCAGCAAAACAGCCCCAGACCATCACACTACCACCACCATATTTTACTGTTGGTATGATGTTCCTTTTCTGAAATGCCGTGTTCTTTTACACCAGATGTAATGGGACATACACTTCCAAAAAGTTCAACTTTCTCGTCAGTCCACAGAGTATTTTCCCAAAAGTCTTGGGGATCATCAAGATGTTTTTCTGGCAAAACTAAGACGAGCCTTTATGTTCTTTTTGCTCAGCAGTGGTTTTCGTCTTGGAACTCTGCCATGCAGGCCATTTTTGCCCAGTTCCTTTCTTATGGTGGAGTCATGAACACTGACCTTAACTGAGGCAAGTGAGGCCTGCAGTTCTTTGGATGTTGTTCTGGGGTCTTTTGTGACTCTTGGATGAGTCGTCATACTGCGCTCTGGGGTAATTTTGGTCGCCGGCCTCCTGGGAAGGGTTCACGCTGTTCCATGTTTTTCGCCATTTGTGGATAATGAACTGGTGGTTTGCTGGAGTCCCCAAAGCTTTAGAAATGGCTTTGGTAACCTTTTCCAGACTGATAGATCTCAATTCTACTTTGTTTCTCTAATTTGTTCCTGAATTTCTTTGGATCGCAGCATGATGTCTAGCTTGTTTGAGGATCTTTTTGGTCTACTTCACTTTGCCAGGCAGGTCGTCTATTTAAGTGATTTCTTGATTGAGAACAGGTGTGGCAGTAATCAGGCCTGGGCGTGGCTAGAGGAAATTGAATCAGCTTTCCAAAGAATGTGATAAACCACAGTTAATTTTATGTTTTAACGGGGGGGGGGGCAATCACTTTTTCACACAGGGCCAATGTAGAGGTTTGGATTTTTTTTCCCCTTAATAATAAAAACCTTCATTTAAAAAACTGCATTTTGTGTGTTTACTTGTGTTATTCTTTGTCTAATATTTAATATTTGTTTGATCTGAAACATTTAAGTGTGGACCAACTGTATGTATATTATATATATATATATATATATATATATTATCTATTTTTTTTTTTTTTTTTTTTTTTTTTTTTAAATGTCTAAAAATGACTAGACCTATATTTATTTGAGTTGTGTTCTTACATTTTCCCTAATGTTTTCATCAATTCTCAAACCAGAGAAATCTGTGACTGTAATCATGGTAACGCTCCTTGTCATTGACATCATCCTGTCAATGACATCATATCCTCTATGATCATGTGTCAGTGTTGTGTTTGTCTAATAGAAGCTCAACATTGACTTTTATCTAGTTTTAAACCACATACACTTTTTACACCTTGGTGTTTTTAAAAAAAAAATTTTGGGGGCATTTTTGCCTTTATTCCTATAGCTGCAGAGAGACAGAGAGAGAGAGAGAGAGAGAGAGAGAGGAAAGTAAGGGAGAGGGGGGGTGACATGTGGGCCATGGGTTGTACTGGCGTTTTTTGCTGCTCTACTCATAATCATATGCCAACATAGATTTTTTGCGTATGATTTATTATTATTATTATCAATATTTTTATTTTTATTTTTATGTATTAAAACAACACAATTGTTTCTTGTATTTCTAAATTGTACCCTGTAATTCAGATATATACAGGCGATATGCTGGGATTATACCACAATTCTCTCTCTCACTCTCTCTCTCTCTCTCTCTCTCTTTCTTCCTCCAAAGATGGTAGGTCTATGTGTAAATGGCCCACTGCCATGTTGTACAACATGCTGGATTTGGCTGCCATCAGTACCTGTGTGCTGTACCAGAGCTGCATGAATGACAACATCCCTAGAGAGAACTTCATGCTTCAGATAGCCCATGAGCTGCGTGGCTGAGTGGATGGCATCAGAAGTGGCACTGCATGTGGACATGCCCCTCACCAATGCAGAAGAACAGTTTAAGTTTTATGTTTTTTTATGACATGGCTCATAATCTGTGGTGTAGCCAACATTTTGTCATATAATGAGTCTTGTGGCAAATGAGGAAATTTGGGGTTTATAGATTTAGCAAAATGTCGTACCTGAAAATAGAGGAACAGGTGAGATTGAAGGATGTTATTTCTCTCAAATACATCTCTGGAGCTTCCAAAAACCCAACCAATGCATAATTGTTTTTAAGCCATAGGGTGCATGCAGAGTCTATCTTAGGTGGAAGAAAAAGGTGATTATCATGAATAGGAGTTAGACTAGATGCTGTGGCCAACTTTTGTACAAAACTGTGAAATAATTTTCCATGTTGTGGTTACTATAGGGCTGGATGAGTATTGTCTTGAGGAAAGGGGTAAAGTTACTAACGATGTAAGGGAAGTAGACACCAGTTTTCTTGAGGAAGCTTAATCCAATATATTATTTTTCTGTATATTTGCCGCCCAGTAATAATGTCTGAAAATGGGAAGGGAAAGATCACTTTACTTATCCTTGGTTGCTTATCACCCCATACAAAGCCTGTAATAAGACTATCTAAAGTAGTAAAAAAGTTTGGGCAAGAATGCTGGCAAGCATTGAAAAATATACACTGTTGCTCATAAAGTTGGAATAAAATATGTTTTACCTCTTTCCATGAAATGATTGTGACAATGTGATTTATTCTTGACAGATAAAATGTATATTTTCTCAAAACTTTAGTTGTCAATCTCTTCCAAAGTGATTACTGATGCATTTAAATAGGAATAAACAGAGGATTGTGTCTGAAAACAAAATTATTCCAACTTTATGGGCAACAGTGTAAAAGAAACATGGTAATATATTCATCTTGATAGCGTTAACCCCGCCTGCTAATGTACAACATATGATTTTCCATCAGTCCGCCTTTGTCTCATTAATTGGGAGAAATTCCTGTCATATAATTGTTTGAATTTACAAGTGATATAAATACCCAGGTATTTAAACATGGATTTGGATTTATGAAATGGCATCTGTATTTCTGGAATTCCTATAGCCAAATTATTTAAAGGGAAACATTCACTTTTGGAAAAATTCAACTTATATCCCGATAATTACTGGCCAATGACGTTCAACTCATAGTATTGTGTTGCAGCAAAAAATAAAGCAAGGTCCAACATTTTTACTGGACAATCCTTTTATACTGGAGCCCTGTTGTCCCACTGTAGTGGTCTGATTTAGAATAAATAAATGAAGAACCAAAAACCAAAAAATCTTAGATATGAAGGAAAATATCAACTGTGGTTTCTATAATGAAACATTTGGTTAAACTATTTGGATTGTCTGCCAACAAACACCTTACTGAAGATCTGCAACACTTCTCACTAATCTTTGTTGAACATTCAATTGTTGAACAATGCGTACACAACTATTCAACCGACAATTACTCACACATTTAATGGTGAGTGTTGGGTTGAGGGTCAGAGAAACTGTTGAATTGTTGAATCTCAACCAAAAACTTGGGTTTACTTGGTCAAAATACAGTCAACATCAATTTAGGTAAAGGTTTGAAATGTGCTGTGTGACTTGTATTGTACATCCATAATGTTCAGGAAGTCACAAAAGACTCACAAAAGAGATTAAATAAAAAGAAGGCTCAAAAAATCATAGCAGCAGAAACCAAAATAACCCGGACTATCAGACCTAATTCTACATTTCCTATAATGCTTTTCATTAGAATTTTTTTATTTCTCTTTTTTTTGCAGTTGTAGTTTCCCTATGATGAGATAACCCTGATGACATCCTTATGACATCTTCAAGGTTATTTCCTCAGATGTGATTATTAGAGTTTATGTTATATGGCAGTGCTTTTAGCTGGTATCATATGAAGTTGTCTGGTAGATGAAAATATCAACGACAAAAGTGTCCTGTGGAAAAAAACGAGATAATTCAATTCCTTAATTTCATTTTAAATAGTGGGACCTAGAATCTGTTGCAAAGGCAACTTAAATATAAATATATCATGTTTGGTTTGGTTTTGCCTCCGCTGTTGATAGATTCACTGAGCGTTTGGTCATGTGACAAGGCTCGACTTTGCATATTCGCACAACTCTGACATGTCAACGCAGACATCACTTGGCCAGTTTGAAAAAGTTGGAAGGAGTTCAGTCGTGCTGACTACGAGCTAGCAAAAACTCTGGTGATCATGCTCTTTCAGAACCACACACAACTGTTTTCACAGGCTGATCAGAAGTCCTTGTGACTAGTAAACAAATCTTGATGTGTAGAATTACTGAAGTCTGCCATTCAAAGATTTATTTATCAGAAATAAAAAAATATATATCCACTTGAATGCAGTGTATAAAATATTCTCCTCATTTGCTTTACACTTATTCTTAGTTGAGTAGAATGTATTAGGCCTTCAGGCTCACTCACCTAATAAATGTATATACTTACATACTTAATCACAGTGTAGCATTAGGTTGAGGTGTTTCCATAGACAAGCAGTCTGCTCCTGATTAATGTTA
The DNA here is from genome assembly GCF_002260705.1 of Seriola dumerili. Lineage (NCBI taxonomy): Eukaryota > Metazoa > Chordata > Actinopteri > Carangiformes > Carangidae > Seriola > Seriola dumerili. The sequence goes on from NW_019174900.1 coordinate 2,043,253, forward strand.
GAATTAAAGTGTAATCAATCAGCCTGCGTCGTATCCATCATATGAGAGTAGGTTGGCTCTACCGGCTGATATCACCCTAATGGAAGAGACGATATCAGACTGATATACAGCTGTAATTCTGATCACACACTATTCATAAATGAATAAAACTCAGAAATATCGCAGTAGAAAAACACCTCTCTTTCATGATAAAATCTTTATTGGCTTTGGACTGGATCAGGCTATAAACTATCAAGGTTCATTTGTTTAACACTGACTCCTCACAGATGGGATGACACCCTCCACCACCACCAACACACACATACCTTATCTGCCTCTGGGGTATTTTATAACTCAGCAGTTTTGGGGGCGACGATCTCATTCATCACGCTGCTCATCAGCTTCTTTAAAGACCATTTGCTTCACAAATGAGAGAGCTCTGATAGCAGCAAGAACACATTTGTATGCAACAGAATATCAACACAAGTGCAGGGCAGCCTTGCAACGACTAACAGATGTGAATGATTATGTGATAACAAGCTATGTGCGTGCGCGCACGCGCGTGTGTGTATGTGATACTGAGTTAGTGTATGTTTTGTTGGAAGGAGTGTGAATGAGTGGGTGCTTGAGAGGACTCTGCATCATCAGTTAGTGCTGAATGTTGTTGAGTGATTCATCTGTCCTCCTATCTGTTTGTGGTAAATGTTAACTTCTCTCTAGTGTTGCTCACTCTGTGATAAATGAATTTACATTTATACAGCTCAGACAATTTTCTGCTGCGCATCACTGCTGAATAACTTTGCTTCAAGAGTTCATATATGTGCAAGGATGCAATCTAAATTCACACAGTGTTTATAATGTACTAAATCAAACATATAGTGAACCTTTTAGCCTAATGTGAACTAGACATCTTAAAATGTTTCATTTCATATTAATCTTTAGCAGTGGTGGAAGACGTATTCTTCAGCAGCTGGAAACCCAAATCTACGAGAGTTCTAACTATGTAATTTAGGGTCTTATGTATATTATAATAATAAGCAAGTAATTAGTTTCAATCCAAATGTGAAATATATATGTCAGTTGTCCCACCTCATGTATCTATGCTCTTTGTCCCGTTATACTTGTGTCGTTCCAGAGTGCACATCCACAGTGAAGATGACCTGTCATTCCTTTATTTTCCTGTGTTGAACTTGGAGAAACAGTGGACTGCGTTTTTGGTGAGCCGTGGTAGAGTCGTCCATAAAAACTCCCACATATGCAGCATTAATTTCCCCCAAGACTGCTTCACGAAAGCTATGGGTTTTGCAAAATGGCTACATCTTGCACCTGGAGCCTCTACCATGGAAATGTATCATTTAAGTTGCTAACCACAGATAAAGATAAGCAATATATTGTATGTAAACCTAACTGACTTATTAGCATTATTAGGTTATATTTAAGGTTATCAAACTTTTGGATGCTAACATGTTGCTAAATTATTTGTAGTTGAGTAGTTTGTGTTAGCTATGTTAATCTGTATAGCAGGAGAACACAAAGAAAGTGATTAATAGAGCAGATGTGTATGTTGTTGTAGACAAAAACTTAAACTTAAACTTAACATGAAAAACTTGGCCACAATAAAACTTTTTTTCTGTTTACTTTGTATTGAATGCTCATGTGAACAGACCTGTAGAAAGGAAGCACCATGGTACAAGTTCCACTAACACTGTGTGTGTGTGTGTGTGTGTGTGTGTGTGTGTGTGTGTGTGTGTGTGTGTGTGTGTGTGTGTTTGTGTGTGTGTCATTTTATATGGCAGCAATCACGTCTTAGTAAAACTGAAAACATTCTCTGATATTGATCCTCAGTATCTGATCAGTATACTTGGGCATTGAAAGAAAAACCAGCAATGAAAACAAAACAAACCAACAAAAAGAACATTTTCATTTGCAATTACTTGTGAAACCTGGCTCACTCGTTACAATCACACTGTATGCCCTGGTTGTGTGCATGTTCTCTGTAACACTGTGAAAGTGCTCTAGGCTATTGCTTTAATCAAACCAGACAGAAAATCAGACTAGATGATACTAGATGATAGTGTACTTGCCATAGCGGGTTTTGGCCACAGACCATCTTTGCAAATGCAGCATGAGGTAACAGTATTTCAGGTATCCGCTTGTTTATAAGTGTAGTAGACAGTACAGAATATGATAATGTGGATAATAAAATAAACTTTGTGGCCAAAAAAGATTTTGGTGGAGGGAGTTGAGTGGGCTCAGGGGTTGCAGTTTGTATCTGGGTGTGTGGCACTTGGCCAGTGGCCCTGCCAACTTCTGCTCGAACCCTTCACTTGACGGTTGAAAGTTTGTTTTTGTGTTAAGTGGCCCTTGTGACAGTTGAGGGAAAAAAAAACACCCACTACAACTGCAGTTCTCATCAACCTTCAAGTACCAGTGGGTGTTTTCTGCCCTCCGGCCTCGGGGAGCAGTAATGACCCCATTACAGCTTGGCGCACCGCAATGAGGCAAAGAAGCACTAGAAAACTTGGACAAACAACACAAATGTGAGATTTGTGTTTTAACACAAGTGTTTTTTCACTCGTGATACACACTAATACACTAATACACACTTTGTGTTTGTTGGCGAGTGAGCTGAGTCAGACTTGAAGAGCAGTGTGCAGCTGCTTGCCTTAACTTTTCTATGAGAACCATCTGGGATTGTCTCCACGCAGTGGATGAGACAGTCATGAACAGGGCTAATCCCAGCCTTGGATCCACAATTGGATTAAATTAATACATTTGAAATGCAGTTCACGTTGTACCCTGTTACCAATGTACCTGTGTTTTAGGGTGAGTATACACGTATTTACCTCATGCATAGGTCCATGTTGACTTAAAAGGCTGCAAATCATTTAGTGTCTGTTTTGTTCCTTATTTTTTGCAACAAGGAAAAGAGCTCAGACACTGTCTTAAGGCCCAGTCCCAATGTACACCCTCCCAGACTTTGAGACACATTCCAGTAGGTCCATTACGACTTTAGGACTGTCCCACTGTGAAACTATCAGGGGCATGAGGTCTCTGTCCTAGACATTTAGAGCCCTTAATGCACACTTTCCATAAGCATTTCTGCAGACTTTGCCTGAGGGAATTACCCAAAGTCCATAGCTTTGTGATGTTAAATACAGGGTTACTGTGGTTACCAGGGGGTGCCCGGAAACAAAAAAAAAAAACAGTAAATCAATGCCATAACACAGAAAAAGAATAAGATAGAAAAGGAGCAGTTAATAAACAAGCATGAAAGGAACAAACCCAAGTTAACGTTACAAGAAACTAGAATCACCTCCTTGTGGATGTCTGCCTCCTCCACTCAGACTGGATTCAGATTACATCCCTGTTTATCCAGTGTCATATAAAACATTAACTATTTGTGTGAAATTTTGTCATATTAACCGTCTAAAGTCTTCAGTAATGGCTAAAAAGTGTTTTGTGAGGTCACACTGACTTTGACCTTTGACCTTTGACCATAAAAATCCAATAGTTCGTCCCTGAGTCCAAGTGAATGTTTGTGCCAAATTTGAAGGAGTTCTTTGAAGGCGTTACTGAGATATTGTGCTACAAAGCCACAACCGTGTTTTGTGATGTCTCCAACGACCTTGACCTTTAACCTTTGACCTTTGACGACCAAAATCGAATCATTCTTTGCTTAAGTCTTAGTGAATGTTTGTGCCAATTTTTCCATAAAGTTCCATCAAGGCGATACTAAGATATCAGATAAGATATAAGAATGGGATGGACAGACAGACAGACAGACAACCTGAAAACAACATGACTGGCTCTGGCTGTCGCTGGCGCAGAGGCATAAAAGTAATTTCACATGTTTAAACACAGAGCTCATTGGTGATTGAGAGCCAGAATTGTGTGAAATGATTATAAATTCCAAATCTGCTGTCATCAGATCTGATCCAACTTTACTTTTTTGCAGACAAACAGGGAGCGAAGGAGTCCCAAACCCATAATTGTGCAACATTTTTTTTTTGGCAGGTAACGTGAGCCCTTGCAGCCTCTCACACTTAATCATTTTCCAGATGACGTCAATTAAGTCTGTGAGGGTTCAGGGCTGTGTTGCTAGCATGAAGTCCCAAAAACTTTATTTACCTCTTGAACCTTTGACATGTAATACAGAACTTGTAGACCGTCACTCCACCTGTTGGTCATCAATGACAGAGTCTCCCAGTGGGCTCTATGTGAAGCAGACACTGGTCCCCAGTCAGTGTTTGTTGATTTTTCTTCCAGGACCACCAACAGGTCCACATGTTTGGTTCTGTGTGAAACGTCTCAGCAACTATTTGATGGATTACTGTGGAATTCAGTATCATTCGTGTTCACATTCAGCTGTGATTATAACCTGTAAGGTGACATGCGATCCTTGATCATTGATGCGAAAGTTACAAGGCAGCCCATTCTTTGTCTTACTGGTTTGTTTCTTTCATTGCATGTATGAATTAGTATGTGTCTGTGTGCATGTGTATGTACATGTGTGTGTGTTCTTGATGACCTGTGAACACAGAGGGAATAGAACATGATGATTCCTCACCTGGCTATTAATTGAAAGCCTTAATAGCCTCCATAAGACAGACACTACTTGAACTACTGCTATAGAAACGGATAACTGTGTTTTGTCTGTGTGTATATGTGAAAGATTGTGAGGCAAATGGAAATGTGTGTGTGTGTGTGTGTGTGTGTGTGTGTGTGTGTGTGTGTGTGTTTGTGTGTGCGTGTGCATGTGTTTGCCAGGCAATCACTCCTGTCCTCATCAAGGCTTGGCTATTCACAGAAGTGTATAGCTGTGAATGGATGGCACAATAGCCTGAGATAATAGCCAATACTGTAGAGAGACTAGATCAAAGTAACAAGGAGGGATATTCATTTCAAACACATTTCAAAGACTGAGTTGATATAAAAAAAGGTATATCAAGAAAAAAAATCATCAAAGTGAGTCAGAATTGAAATGCAGATGATTGTGATGAGGGGGGAAACAGGGCCAAGTCATCCATTTGCAAATGTGCACCATTACTGAAAGAGGAAGTTCAAAGGTCAGAGTGGCTATAGTGGTAATAAAGCCTACATTAGTATAACATGAATGAGTGAGAGCTATCAAAGAGGCCCACATCACTGGCTGTGTTAATCATTACAGCAAGTCATAAATGAGTATGTCAATACCATGAATTAATTGAATCACTAAATTCAGCCATTTTTGAAATGGTTTTGATGAGGTTTAATAAGGAGAGTGTTTACAAATAGAAAGCACTGTTTATTAGATTCACATGCATATTCTATATTGGGATAATGCCAGATGAGTCAGCGACATCACCCGTCAAGACTGGCCAATATTTCACTAACTTTTGATGCTGATCTTGGGCTCGCTGGACAAGAGACAGCGTGGTACAAGTGCGGCTTCTTAGGACTAAAAAAGCATTCTGAATTATGTTTATCCGAGATATGTGGATTTAATGAGTGACTCAACTACCAACTGACTGTTGGCTGAGCCCCACCACCCACAGTTACTGTTGTTTAGTCTGCCAAGCTTTCCATTGTAGCAAAGCACGTATGCAGTTTACAGTGATAACAGCAGTGGATTCAGTCCAAAATTCATAGTCATTTTTTAAACTATGAGTCCTTGATTTGAGACACAGTGAGGCAGAGGGAGGCTTCTCAGCAGCCATTGTTTTTTTTTCGTCAATAGAAGATATATTAGCTATAATTAGCTAGATATTGAGGCTACCTGTAGCTCCCCGAGTTGGTTGAAGTCTTTCTTCAGGTGACTTTTATATGTTACCAGCTGAACCCTGTAAAAGCGTCTTCAGTGGCCACTTGGTGGCTAGATACTTCACATGATTTTGTCGATGACCCATGTAAAACACAGCACTGAGGCTGTTCGGACCCCAGTAATGACTGATAATGTTGGTGGAAAAAGCTATGTATATGGTTGCTAAGTTATGATTGCATAATTACTGTAGAGGAGGGCTTTGAGAATTTTGAGAATAAAGTCATAATATATCAAGAAAAAATGTTATAAAAATACGAGAATAAAGTCGTAGTTTTACGAAAAACTTATATTAAAATAAAAAAAGTTATAAAATTACAAGAATTCAGTGAGAAAAACATATTTTTTAGGGATATTACAATCAGCCAATCTACCTGGTGAAAGGACAGTCAGTGTCAGCCTGAGCTGCCTCTGGCAGCTGCTGTTTGTCTGTCTAACAATAGAATAGAAAACAATCTTTTCAATGAGCCAAAAGTTGAAGTATCTCATTATTTGTGAAACCTCTGCTAAAGTAAACTTTACAGGATGCTCCACGTTCCTCATTTTAGTTTCTGATATTTCCTCTCTAAAACAACACGCAACGCAAAATTACAACTTTATTCTTGTAATATTATGACTTTTTTCATGTAAGAGTATAACTTTTTTTTTAAATACTATATGACTGTATTCTCAAAATTACAATTAATTATAATTATCATTAATAATTAATTAATTATTATTATTATTGTAATATTATGACTTTATTCTTAAAATATATTATTAAAATTCTTTTTTTGATCAATGTGGCCCTAATACTATAGCAACGTGCCAATGATTTCCCTGGTTGTGTTAAAAAATGTTGAAAATGTTGGAAAGGACCTTTAAAGCTTCCCTGAGCCCAGAATCCTTGTTTTCTCCAATCAATAGACCAAAATTCACATTTTCATTATAACCAGTTGAGTGAACCTTGACCAAAATGTCCAGTTTCCCTGAGATAGATGCAGGATCGTGATACACAATATGATGGTCCTGGATCTGCTGTTGCTAGAAACAAAGCTGGAAATCTCAGAGCATCTAATCCTCTGAGGGTTTGTCTTTGTGAGTAAACCCTTTCACATCATAGCTAAAGGAACAGTATATATTTACTTTGTAATGAGAAGGTTTTAGAGTGTATTGTAATTCAATACAAGGAATGGGCAGGAACAGGCAATAGAAGCCTTCTCTGTTTCATGGATCACTCTGTCTTCGTGTAAATAGGAAGGCTGCACCATGGAGGGTCCTTAAAACACAGAACCTCTTCAAATGTTAATATTGTTCCTCCCCTCCCATTCTGCTACCAGCAGTTGTCTGCTGCTATTGTTCTCTGTGAACAAAGCAAAATGAAACAGTCTGACTAACCGTGCCAATATTATGAACCGTACCTCAACTGTGACAATCAACTATCTCCAGCCAGGGATCATGTGACATTTCCAAGTAAGCAAAGATTAGAGGTGCTAAACCTGCACATATAATTATCAAAGTAACTTATTTACAGTTTTTCAATTTGTAATTTTCTTTTGCTACCGTTATTTTATATATATTTTTTATTGACTCCCATTTTTTCTCCCTCCATCCTCTTCTTCTCCTTCCTCCTCCGCTCCCTGATGGCCGTATCCTACATACAAGCTGTGGTGCTTTGCTCATTTCCATGTTTTCTTTTTTTGCTGGAACAAAACTGGGGTGGGTTACTGAAGAGGTGTTTAAGGCCACAGTCACATGGTTTCTTTCATGGCTGTGTTGGGACATTATTTTATTTAATACTACATATTATGCTGCTTTGGCTTCAACATATTTCTGCTTTATCCATGAGTGTTGAACAGAGAAGCATTAGCTGGGCCCTGAGAGAAGCTTATAGTCTGTTAGAGCTTGTTAATGACCCAACAAAGCCGTCACATTAAAGTTGGTATAACTAGCAAATTAGCAAATGATTAGCTGCTTACACATTGAGCAGATAAAGCTGGTCACTGGCTTTCATCAGCCCCTGATAAAAATTATCTCTTATTTCTCTTTCCTTACCAGCTAGTTGCTAACATTGATTACTGTTTGTTTCTAGACAGCCAGTGTAGAGTGGATTGCTGCAATGCTTCTGCTACTCCTGATCCTCCAGTGTCATACAGTGTATCAGGGTTGTACATCAATATATCATGGAACATTTCACATCAGCTCATAAAATTTGTTAAAATGTTGTAAAACTGATCTTTTTTTTGGCCACTCGGGGGAAGAGGAACCAAGCTGTGAACACAATTTTGACATATCATGGCCTTTTAAATTGATATGGTAGACATGTGAGCAAACAGCTTATTTACCGATCCAGCAGTTCTGGAGCAACATTTCCATTCATCATCATTTGGCTCCTTATTCACTCTCCTTTCAGCTCTGAGTTTGGTCTCTACCGACTGATGCTAACTGTGTCTGTCTGCTGTTTGGTGCTGAGCAGGTAGTGGACAGTGGGTTTATCAGACAATGAGCTGCAGGTTCATATGATAACTCCTACTACGAGAGATCTCTTTCACCTCATTTTCAGTTTTTGGGGCAAAATCTTTGCAATCAGTCTACTTCTGAGTAAGAGTGGTATCCTGTTGTTTTTTATTTCCCTTGTTGATGCAAAATACTGATTCTCCAGTGATTTTCTCAACTGCATATTACTCCAGTGATGAAATAAATCCAGGTCATACCCATTTTAAAGTCAAGTTCTTCAGTAAAAAAATACTGATTCTCCAGTTCAGGAAAAATGGTTGCTATGACACAATTAATTAATTAATCTACACTCACATGCCAATTTATTAGGTACACCTGAATAAAACTAATGGAGTGTAATACAACAGACCAATAAATCCTCCCTTAATGAAGACAAACATTCATTAACAACTAAATATTAAAATTCTCATTAGGAGGGATTTATTGCCTGTTTTTATTTTACTGCATTACTTTCATGTAGATGTACTTAATAAATTGGCAAATGAGTGTATGTATCACAGCCTTTTGAATTCATGCTCCCGTATTTTCTGATTAGGTATCTGACAAATAAGGTTTATTAATAACATTATTAATACAGTAACAGTGACATAGAAGTTAGCAAACTGCACCCAGCTCTTAATCACCCAAGACGGCCAAGTTTCTGTCCCATTGTCATATGAATGGATCTATTTGATAATGGGTCAGCCATCAACACCTGCTTCCTGAATCAGAAACTGATATGTGTAACTTGTTCTTTTTGTTCCCCTCACATAGTTCTACAAAATAAATTCACTTTGTATCTATATATATTAAAGTAATTTGATGAAGGTTTCTTTATGTTTCTAGCTCAAAATCTCAGCAGTTTTACAAAATTTCTGTTTTATCCCGCCGGTGGGATTCAGAACCATAGAGAGTTCAAAAGAAAAAGCTTTCCTGTGCCTCCTCATGAAAACTAATAGTGTTTTGTATTTATTATTGGCTATGTTAACTCAGTGGACCAAGATTATTGATCATGATCTTCTACCAACCAAAACATTGTAATTAGAAATGCATAATTAATCGAAATATGATCAGAATTGCAAAATGGTCAAGTGCAATATCCAAATTGTAGGAGCTGAAATTTTTTGATAAAGGCAAAATGCGTCACATTGTTGTGCATTGTTAGCACCAAAAGTGTTGTGATGCTACAGAGACGTCCCGACCTACAAATCATATTCTCCAGATGTTGAGGAACATGTTTATTTGGTACAAGACCAACAAAAACCACATCATTCTTAAATATTTTTCAGTGAAAATGAAATGAAAAGGAACCATTCCAACTCAAATTGCATAACGCAATTGCATAACTGACAAAATAACTGCAATATGATCTTTATTTTATTTTTTTTGCATATCATGCAACCCTGATTATAATGATTAAAAGGAACGTTAGTGTAAATGTCCCAGTCTACAGGATTCTCTTTGTTCTCTGTATAATAAAGACTTTCTCTTTCAATTCTCACCAGTCACTTTTATTCTGATGTACCTGGTGTATCTATTTTTGATTCATTTTTGTTATTAAACTTCTTCTCCCAAATCCCTCTCCCATAACATTTCCACAAGGGAAGACTCATTGCTGAGGATGTGTCTGACTTGTAAGACTGCGTGGCCCTGGTTACTGTGATACCTTGTTCTTGCTGGGAGTTTATTCAAGTTTTTGCTGTGTCCTGTCATTATCTACCACTCTAACAACACAATGTCCCCACAGGGATCAATACAGTTTAGCTTTATCCTTGATGATGACAAATTCAGCCAGCAAAGTGTACTTAAGTCTTCGTCTGAGTACCCATTTTATGGATTGTATAGGCACAGTAATCGTATGTGATAGAAACTGATGAAACTACACAGCTGGATTGTAGTATCTCACATAATTACATCCCACATTACAATCTGGAGGAAAGTGTTAGTTTTAATATATTACATTTCAAAAGGGGCCTGATGAAGAGATCTAACAGGGGAGAGCAGTAGACTGAGACAGAGGGGTGATGAGAAATGAGCATGTGTGTGTTCCTGATGTGGTGTAATATGACAAGGAAATATATGAGTGCATACTTAGGAAATGTAAAAAAGAAAGTGATGGTCAGGTTACAGACGTCCATTCCATTAGTTTAAGTCATACATCGCTCCATCCACCATCCACTTAGTCATCCACTCATCCATCCATTCTTCTCACAATCAATCAAATCAGATCTAGATTTCAATTTCACACACAGTTTCACACAAAGTTTAAATCTATAGGATGTCTTTGTAAATGTATTAATAGATCTGCTGTACATCTTATGTTGTTCTAAGCAGCTGCATTTACCAATTCAGAATGGCTATATCTGGAAGTGGTCTTAGTCACATTGTGACTAAGTGTTGTATTGTGTAAATAGTATCTGCAAGGTTTGGCCACATTCTTGAGAAAAAAAAATCCACCAAACATATTAAAAGTTCACCTAACTCCACGTCTTCCTGTTATCTCCAGCCAAAACATAGACTGTATACAAAGATGGACGACATGACCGCTAACCATGACTGTGAAGCCAAAATATCTCAATCTGCACCTAGTGGTTGGTTGCAGTATAGTTCATAAACCCTGCCCCCTCCATGTTAGTGGATGGGACATGCTGAAAATTCCAGATACAGGTGATGATGACAGGTTTGGAGAAAATAATTCCCACTATTGTTTTTCATGACCAAACAGGTTTTATTTTTGGTCAATAATGTTTTTTCAGAGATGGTAAATATTATGTAGTAATTCATTTCTGAGCTTCAACCTAAAGTTACTGTTTCCCTTGTTGCAGAAAAGGCATTTGACAGAACTGGGTGGAGATATCTACTAATAGTGGGATCAAGATAATTTACTCAAGCCCAATGGCCTCTGTGCATACTAATGGTATTACCTTTGATTATATTCAAGATCTAGATCTCACAAGGGGATCCAGCAGATTGACAAGAGTGGAGCTATCCACAGACTAATCCTATGTGCAGATGACCTGCTTCCCTATATCACAGATCCAATCAATAGTCCCCCTCACCTCATGGACCCACTATATATTTTGGAAAGCTCTCAGGCTATAAATAAACCTGTCAAAAAGTATAATCTTCCCTGTTAACAAGGAAGCAAAGCAAACTACTTATAACCAATTATAACCAAAAAGTTGAACAGGAATGCTTCACGTACTTTGAAATTTGTTACAAGTTCAATCATAGCACTATAGTTTTCAAATCTACTTCAGATAATTCCCTGTCTTCTTCAAATGTTATTTTTTAAACAGTTGGACCATCATAGCTAGACGGTTATTTGGAATAAATCCCCCTCTTAGATCAGAAAAACAAGCCTAGAAAGTTCCAAAGCGAAACAGAGAAGGACCTCTATGGTCATCTATGGAATTACAATCAAGTCTTCCTGTCTGTCTGGTTTCCCTGCTGGCGTCCCTGCTACCTGCGAATCTAAAGACTCATAATCTAAATCCTGTGATTCAAAACTCAGTCAAAATATGGATCCAATTCAGGAAACATTTTAGTTTCACATAAACAACTGGCTTCTGTCCATTGACCTTTAACCACCTTTTTCCACCCTCCCAGTTGGATCTGGCATTTAAGGCCTGGCATAACCGTGGATTGGTCTTCTTTGCTGACCTATTCGATGATGACACATTCAGGTCATTCAGTTCTTTATTCTAGCACCATAACATCCACCCCCCATAGAGAATATATGCTTCTCAACTTAGAACAACACTAGGATACTTAAGAATTGGATATAGGCAGAAAAAAATCACAGCTGTACATACAGTGACTTGAACACAGTATATCAGGTTATGCCTGGTAAAGCTTCTTCTGTGTGATGCCTGGAATGATATATATATATATATATATATGTGTGTTCACATGCCATGATGATTATACTGTGGAAAAAAACTAAACAATAAAAATGCATGTGGCTTCTGACTTAATGTGTTCTTTGTAAAGTTCTGTTCTTTCCACTCATGAAAGAGGCACTATCATATTCTTGCCCTCCTAGGTGTTTCTTGTAGTCAAGGCCACAATACAATTTTCTGTTAAAGTGCTGCAGCGACTAGGTGCTCTGCTGCTTCAAGTGTGAGGAAACTTTTACATACTGTAATAGTATGAAATTACAGAGGTACATCTGTTCCTTCTTGCTAATGTCTTTGGTCTCGTCGACCATAATGCTTAAAGCCTGACTTTGTGCAAGTTCACTAATTATTGAAGTACGGACCATTTCAGCCAGGCAATTATTCTGTTTTGTACTATGCCCAAGATATGTTGCATTTCTTTGACTTGTCATTTTTCTTTTGATTATGGGATGCTTAGCTAGTAGCTTTGTAATGAAGAAGAATTTTCCTTTATTCTGACTTTCTATTTCTTGTGTTTGATGTGTATCTGTGAGGAGCAGGCTTGCTTCATCAGTTTTAATATACTCTTTATTTTCCCTCACTAATTTATCATATCCTGTGTTTAAGAAGGGTGAGAGAGCATTTGATTGCAGTCGCCTTTTTCATATTCTGCCAATGCTAACATAGCATTCATTGTGATTCTGTTTTGGCATGGCCTAAGAATCCTGCATATTTGTAAGTGGCTTTTTTTCTCCAGTTTTCAAACCCCTGTTCAGATGTAAACACTGAATTGCCTAAGGGGGGGGGGGGGGGGGGGGTGAAGTGCCAGCAGGCATAGCAGGAGGCAGAGTCTTTCTTGTGAGTATTCCAGCCATTCATGAGTCCTGTATCACTCTTTCATGATGCCTCTTCTAACCACCTGAAGGATTCAAGGGAAAAATCTCAGCTGTGGCTCATCCACTCTTCAGTGGGATAAATTTAGGATGTAAACAGAGGAAAACCAGTTATTCTGATTTTATTATTAAATTACAACAACAATAATAATAATGAAACATGAGTAGCTATCCCCTCCCCATAATAATTACTGATAACATTGGTAATATTAGCCTAGATACCTTATGACCATACATTTCTCCAGATAATGTTACTTTACTTTAGCCATCCATTTTTATCATGGACACATTGTCATAACTTCACCTGTTGCTGCCTGTTCCACTCTTTTTGTGTTAACCCTCTACTGTTTCTCCCCTCTAGTACTTTTCTTCTCAAAGTCCATGGAGTTTCTCTTCATTGTCTGCAAATTGACATAGACATTCACAGTGACTAATCGTAGCTAGTGAGCTAACATTATACCAGCCCATTATGACAGCCAGCTAAATGCTAACTAACATAAGCTATCTAGCTAGCTAGATAATCTGACACTGTCAAAACTCAAACAGAGGGCAGCAGACGGTCACCTGGCAGAGAAATGTCTGTGTTAAGGCTGCATCATCTAATGCTGCTCTCACTTGCACTTGGACAATGTTGTTGCATTCACTTGCACTTGGACATCGGAGTTTCAGTGAATGAATCAACTACCTATCGGATCTGGGGTAGCCATATTTGATTCCAAGGCTCAGGAGTGGGCAGATGACTGGTTCTTTGTACAGCAGTCTGATATCAGGACACGCTGATAGCCACAAGGTTTTGGAGGAGAGAATAAAAGACTTGGCGGTTCTCCAGCTGTCTGTGCAGGGCTGAGCTGCATCTGAACCTCAAACAGCAGCAACATGTTAGACTTTACTTTTATACTTTGTACAGAAACAAGAAGGATTAATTAGAACAGAATGGGCAGTTTACCACAGTGTGGGTTGACAGAACACATGTGCAGTTTAAAAATAGAGCTTTCTTTATGTTGCCTGCATCAAACTGATTTAGCACAAGCCATTTAACATGGCTACAGCATCCCACAGCATGACTCTGTGCATTTAATTCAAACAGAGAGAGAGAGAGAGAGAGAGAGAGAGAGAGACTAATGTGACTTACACAGTTTAGCAATGCCAACAAGCTGTAAAATGTGTGTGTGTGGTGTTAATTGCATAGTTAATGAAATGGTAAAAACACAGTATAACTTCCAATTTACAATTACTTTGTTGCAGAGTCAAAAAATGCCAAAAAATAAATTGTATTCTGGACTAAAATTACCTTGTTTATTCTAGTCCATTGAGCACTGTTGTCCTGTACTCACTCCTACCTGAAATCTGATCTGCATTTACTGTAAATATACTTTTATTGGTCAGTGAGAGGTTTACAGTGGCTGATAATCCCATTTAATTTGGCTTCTTATAGACATACTGTACATCTCTTTTGGCATCTGCTGAAAAAGAAAAAAAAAACATTTACTCCTATACACTGCTATAATCAGGGGTTCCAACTCCCGATTAATTGTCTGAATGATCAAAGATCTGTCTGCTACACAATGGGATGGATGCCTGACTGGTCAGTCAGTCTGCAGCTTTAAATTTCCTTGATTAAATGACCTGTCATAAAGGGTAGTGAATGTGTTAGTCAGCACTAGCAGCATAGCTCAAAGTTTCACTTATGCTGTAAAATATATCAGCAACTGGATTACAGCACATGGTATCCGGAGGATGAACACTACTGGCTCCTGAAGCATCACTGTGAGGTTGAAATGTCTCAACAACTATTGGATGTTTTTTTTTCATAAGAGACAGGAAATTCAGGGAGAGAAAGAGAGAGAGGGGATGACATGCAGCAAAGGGCCACGGGTCAGACTTGAAACCACGGCCACCTACTGGAGTTAGCACATAGTAAACAGATATTAAACATACTGAACTACTGAGGTGAACATGGGAAACACAATATTTGCTAAATCAGCATGTTTTGCATTGCCACTTCTCATAATATTAGCATACTTGAGTATGGCTTAGAGGGCCAGGGGGTACAGCCTCTGCTGCTGGAGGAGTATCTTACCTGGTTTGTCTCACTGTGGTTTTGACTGAGACGTTGCTGTGTGTCTTTCCTAAATGTTTGTCTTCCATTCAAAGTGGAATTGCACAAAGTACCACTGGTTTCAATAAACTTACAGTCATTCATTTTGAGCAGCCGTGTTGTGACTGTCTGAACCAACTGTGCAGTCGGAGCATAGAGGTTGTACATTTAGGCAGCACAGAAAGTGCTTAATGTAGGTACAGTGTGGTTTAATGTTATGTGCAAGATTACGATGGTTAAGCATGTATGACTGACAAAGTCCAGCCTGTGTTTCCTGTTCTATTGCCACATGGTGTGATATCCTTTGTCCCGTGAATTCACAGCTGGTGCTGTGTTTGGAAAAAGGTGATGTCATTTTGCTAGTGATGAACCATCATCTAGTTTTGTGTGATACTACACTACCAGACTACAAACTTCACCATCACTCATATCAACAGTTTATCCCATGAATGTTGTTGCATCTTATTTCGGGGACCAATTTTCTTCTTTCTTGCATTTTTGTGCTCATGTGACCATAAAGTCAAGACTGTGAGTTTCCTACAGACTTGAGGCTTTCTGAAACCCCCCCAAATAAATCTATTCCTCTATTCACTTTCTCATCTTCTGAGGTTCATCTGTCCAAACCCACCCACCCATGCAATCAAGCTAACAGGCATACAGGCAGATCCAC
This sequence comes from Seriola dumerili, assembly GCF_002260705.1. Taxonomy (NCBI): domain Eukaryota; kingdom Metazoa; phylum Chordata; class Actinopteri; order Carangiformes; family Carangidae; genus Seriola; species Seriola dumerili. The sequence continues at coordinate 2,059,046 of NW_019174900.1, forward strand.
ATACACACATGCACACACACAAGCACACCTACACCTACACACACACACACATACACACACACACACACACACACACACACACACACAAAGACATACCAACACACAGGCAATTTAAAATTGTTTTCATTGACGGCCTCTTTAAAAAGACATTGGCCTCTTTGTTCTCCTTTGCTAAATAGTATGGCAGCCTGGAGTGTGGGGTTTGGGGGGGGGGGGGTGTGGGGGGGGGGGGTACTGCAGAAGGAAAGATTTTCTTGTTCTGTTTTCTGCTGCTTCCCCAGAGATAGAGGGAGTAGGGAGGATGAGAGAGAAGGCAGGAAGAGTAACAACAGAAAAAGCTTTAACACATAATGTGTTATTAAATGTCAGAGAAAAGACAAAAGCAGAGGCAAGAGAGAGGGGGAATGAGTTTACTTCCAGCAGCTCGCTTTTCATTCAAATATATTTTGGTGAATTTCCCGAAAGTAACAAAGCTCAGAGGAAGTATCACAATCTAAAAAAAATCCCACAGTATCACCAGAAATATTTAAATCTCACTTTGTCTGATATTCACACTCAAAACCTTTTATATGACAACTCCACCGCTCATTTAGGATAACATATACTTTATTTTCCACTTAGGGAAATTTGTCTCGGCCTCAGTGTCGATGCATCACATTTATCTCCACACATGAATAAAAGCATCCTCATTCATAACTTGAAAACCCACACACAATAACACCAATTAAACTGACAAAATAAAAAAAAATACAACTTATAAAACCAAGAAAATAATATCACACAATAAACATAAAACCAACTAAAACATTGCACATGCTGATATCTTCTAAACTGCTCCCATTCACGTTGTGGAGACACCGTGATCACTGGCTGGATTATGTTCAGAGCTACTGAAGCATTAATCAAGTGTTTAATCTTGTTATCATCCATATGATGTTTTTATATAACACAAGACATATGATGAGTGAAATAATCATCAACACCATGACTGAGTGTTTCCACCTTGAACTGCAGTGAACCAATGACAGTCTCATAAACACAGCTTCAGACAGCCAGGGTTTCATACGTCACAAACCTAAGGAACCAATCCTGTCAACTTGTGGGGACAGGGGGCGGGGCTAAATAAACCTGAAACCTTGTCAGTACAGAGAGAGAGGGTAAGCATTAGCACAACCGCTAACCCATGTGTCAGCCACAAGCTAACAGACACATAAAAGATGCTAACTATGCTAACCGTTCTGACCCGTCTGCTAGTCTCTGGTTCTGGTCTCAGACTCCTCATGAGTCTTGGTCTGACTGAGGCTCAAACATGTGGCTGAGTCTCTCTGATGTTTCCTCCTCTAACCATCTTGATGCTCTCTGCTCTTTCACCTGTCCACCTGGAGCAAGCAGGTGGTGGGCGGGGCCAAAGGCCTGATCCAGAATTTCTCAATGAGGAAGTAAGAGTAGATGAGCTTCAGTCCCAGTTTTCCTTTTTTTTTTACTTTTCATGTGTGAAAAATATGAATTAAAGCAAAGTATTTTTACAGAGTTTAAAATTTTTAGTAGCAGAGAATTGTGCTGGGATGTTCCCGGACTATCATAAGCTGGTATCCAATTAATCAATATGCTTCATTATCACCAAAAAATATTAAGCTGTGGGTTACATAAAGCTGACATATTATGATATCTGTTAAGTGTTTTTACTTAACTTACTCTGACCATGATGTGCTGATGCTACATGTAGCCTATGCTTTCACAGTAAATAAACAAAACTCTGTGAACTCGTATGTTCGTGAGAATAGCAGAAATAAGAAATGAACAATTTTGAAGTTCTGTTACTTCACCAAACTGCAGAAGCGAGTCTCTCTGAAGTCCCCAGGCAGCAGGAATCAGGTGTAATATCCACAGGCTAAAAGGCCAAACTGAGTCTCAGCGCTGAAGCTCCTGAACAGTCACTTCTACAGTGGCCCTGAGAGCTCAATGCAATGCAAACTTCAGAAAACACATGCAAAGGGACAAAACACAAAGAAATTCAGAAAACATCTTCAACAATTTCACAACATGTGCTGCAAATACTTACAACACAACAGAAGTGTTAACAGTGGACACTAAAAAGTGATGAATCTTGCTGGGACTTGGTCAATGCCCAATTGTGACTTTTGAAATTAAAAGCATTGAACAACAAGTGCGTCCTGGCCTGGTTCATCACTTTTTCTCAGTTCTAGCCAGGAGACCAGGACTGCATCCACACTCCAATTAGAGGTTGGTTTTGGCAACAAAAGATCTTTGGTTCAGGTCAGGGAGAGATGGTGGTTTTGTTTAAATATGAATAAACATATTCAGACCAGGATCTTTCCTTAACCTGAGCCACGTGCTCTGAGGGTCTAAACAGAACCACAAAACAGTTTGTAATAATGCTGCAAGCACTAACCATGGATATTGTACTGCAAGATCGCAATTACATTTCCTACAGAAGATATTTGCTGTTGCAAATGAACATAATTTGTAGGACACGGGGGTTGATTGTAGACCTTGCTGTAAAGTGCCCTGTGACCATGTAATGCTCCATCATTGCAGCTTTTCACTGCGGCTGTTTAAAATCTTAATGGATGATGGGACAAACAGTTCAGTCTTCATTTTGTAAATCTAAACTTTCGGCCAGGAGCTAAACTCTCCTATTCAGAGTGAAAGATGTGAGATGGATCCGTTATTATTTCATGTGCCTCTTTGAGCACAGACTTCTCATACAAAGCCTGAAGGGAACGGCGTTCTTTCCTCCCAACAGAATCATAGCAGTCTGAACTAGATGAGCGAGCTTCAACTTGAGTTGCACTGGAGTTACAAAACAAGACCTGATTACACTGATAAAACAAAAACATCAGTCTGTCTTCACTGATGGGGCATTTTTTTGATTCTCAGCAGGAGCATGCAAAGTAAGACAACTGTCAATATAAACACCATGATATTTAAAACAGCGGACCAAACTGTGTTATGGATCACGTTTCATGTTACAGTATCTTTTTTGATCTTACTTGTGATACAAATAGATTCTCGATGAAGCTGCCGGAGCATCTTTGTGTCCGAGCATCTTTATATTTTTCAGGGTGTAACATATGTACGTTCCTACATTTGCCGTCCCATTCTCGTAGACATGATATTTCAGTAACGCAATGAAAGATCAAGGCTGTGGTGACCTCACAAAACACAGTTTTGGCCTTGTGAACACAATATCTCAGTAATGCTCTGAATGAATTTCTTTAAATTTGGCACAAGTGTTGAGGACTCAAGGACAAACTGATTAGAGTTTGTGGTCAAAGGTCAAAGGTGAATGTCAGTGTGACCTTAAAAAACACTTTTTTAGCCATTGCTCAAGACTTTTACACAGAATTTTACACAAATGGTTCATATTCTGGTTAAACAGGGATGTAAACCTCAATCTAGTGGCGGAGGCAGACAACCACGAGGAGGTGATTCTAGTTTTCACATCTATAATGAGATGGTGAGAATTACACCAATTCCCAAACTCTCCAGAGCTCTTCGATCATGTTTCCTTATTTCTGACCTGAAGCCCAGAAAGGATGGTGTCGTCAGAGGATTTCAGTTTTTAGTTGCAAGTGTCACTACTCACAAAGACTAATTTGTATCCTGTGTCAAGAGAAGTGGGGAACTCACATCCGTGGGGAGCATCCACACTTATCAGTTTAGGTTCAGAAATGGCATTATTTATTTTTACATACTTAACCCAATCATTTAAAAAAAAAGTGCTATTTGATAATGAAAAGATTTACATGCATCTGGATCTGTCTCCCAAGTAATAAATAAGGTTGCATAGTATAAAAAGCAGAACTAAAATCAATAAAAAGCAGGCCGATGTGTGCAGATGCTTAGTATCCTCCAGGTGCCTGAGGATAAGACGGGTGATGCTATTTACTGCATCCAGGAAGGGTTAAATTGAGGGCAGCTGGGCTTGATTGTAGATAGAGGACATGTTACTTATCATTCAAGAGGTTGCTTCAGTTCTGACTGACTGGTGAGGAGACCCAGGTATTTAACCTGGTTATCAAGGCCACTGATGTCACTTGGTGCATTAGCGCTGCTGTCTCTAGTAACCACAGTTGTTAGAGTCATTCGGCGAACGAAGCCAGCTGTGAATGGTTATTTAATTAGTTCATCAAAACAACTGGAGCTGCAGTAAAATGTCATCCCATGTTTATAGAAGAGTCTCTGGCATTTGTTTAATTAGTTAATGTTACTCTCAAGAATATGTGGGAAAATGTCCCGAATGTCTCACATGAGAAGAACAGATATAGCAGTAGTAGCAGTATAAAGTGTAGTATATACCAGTAGTTCCCAACCTCAAAACATCTCAAAAAGATTGGCAGCTCACAGCTGACGCCATAACAATATGGAGGATAAATTCCATTCTCAGAGCGCTTTTTATTTTAATTTAACGATCATTAACATGATTTGCCAATGATTTGTTGGCCCACCTGCAACACCTTTACTGGCACACAGGTTGGGAACTGGTGGTATTTATTGTATATAACCAAGTATATAATATAATGTATGGGTACTTGACTACAAAGGGCAACTTTACTTTTGATCCTCAACAACAAGCTTTTTATAGGTTCTGGTTTTGTAACTTGAGCCACTGGTTGTTTTCTCCTCTGTAAAATGTTGTACTATTCAATGCACTGCTTTTCAGTTTTCTTTCAGTAAATAAAATACAACTAACTCCTCTAAAACTTAGACCTTAACTCTTTCCAGATCCTGAACTTCAACTGACACTTCAACTCCTTTCAGCATGTAAGCATGTAAACATTTTCAGAGCAAAGTAATATTTCTGTTGAAATGTTACAACAGCCATAAGAGCCTTGATTCATGACAGAGTGCTGTCACACTCGATATATAGATAGATACTTATCCCCTAGGGACAGTTGATAATAAATAAACAATAATAATTAGATTAGTCTAGGATCTCCTGAACCTCTCTATTCTGCAGCGCAGTGAGATGAGACGTTTGTTGCAGCTGCTTCTCTCTCCTGCCAGAATGTTGTGGAGAGGATGGTTGGTATTGTCCAATATGGCCTCCATCTTACATTGCATGCGTCTCCACAACAATCCTGAGTGAGTCCAGACTCCTGCCAAGCACAGACCCAGCCTTTTTGACCAGCTTGTCCAGTCTCCTTGTGTTCATGTCTGACATGCTGCCGCCCCAGCAGACTGCAGCATAAAAGAGTACACTGGCCACCACTGCCTGATAAAACATGTGTAGCATTTAACTGCAGACATCAAAGGACCTGAGCCTCCTGAGGATAAAGAGCCAGCTCTGCCCCTTCTGGTAGATGGCATCTATGTTAAGGGACCAGTCCAGTTTACTGTCCAGGTGCACACCTAGGTATTTATAAGTGTGCACCACCTCAATGTCCTTCCCTTGAATGTGGACTGACTGAAGGGTGGGCCTAGACCTCCGAAAATCGATTACCATCTCCTTGGTCTTGGAGCTGTTCAGAAGGAGGCAGTTCTTGTTGCTCCATTTACTGAAGGCCATTGTCAGATCCCTGTACTCCTCTTCCTGCCCGTTCCTGATACGCGCCACAGTAGCTGTGTCATCTGAGTATTTCTGGATGTGGCAGGACTCAGAGTTGTATTTAAAGTCGGCCGTATACAGGGTGAACAGGAATGGAGCCAGAACAGTTCCCTGTGGAGCCCCAGTGCTGCTCATCACTGTCCCTGACACACAGTTACCCAGCCTGACGTACTGTGGTCGTCTTGTCAGGCAATCCACAATCCAGGACGTGAAGCAGGGATCTACCCCCATCCCCTCCATCTTGTCTTTAAGAATGGAGGGTTGGATGGTGTTCAAATCAAAGAACATAATCCTCATGTAACCACGTGGCTCATCCAGATGAAATTATCATCCAGATATGAATGAGAATTCAGTTATACTGTTTTCAGGGGAAAGAGACACAGCCTGGACATTGTGCAGAGTATAAAATTTGAAATCTTAATAATATCCACAGCACAAGCACTACATGTGTCACCATGTCAAGTGCGTTTGAACATTTAACAGGAGCCCTTTAACACTTGAACCACAATGGTCATTGTGAAAGTTTTCTTGCATGTGTAATAACTTTGTTAAATGAAGAAATACAGCACTGCTGGTTCCTGACTTTAACTAAAAGCACCTGTTTTTGCATTTACAATGGTTTTTATTTAAATTATAGAAGAGGCAAAGAAAATATAATCATTTTTACCTATTTTGGCCAGACACGGTCATATTGACCGCAGGGAATTTCGCGCTATTCTATTGTTTATCTGCTAGAGGCTTGGAGAAGCTTCAAGAGTTGGACAGTGATGATTCTGATGCAAGGGATCTGTCAAGTAGTGGAAACTGATGGGAACATTTCCTGGGTGGGTGAAAGCACTTCATGATTCAAAATCCAAAAATAGGCGGCTACTTTCATTAGAGATTCCGGATCCAGATGTTCTGTTCCCGGCTGACACACCGGGTGAGCTCCGCTGTCCTGTGATGTGCTGAGCCAACTGGAGTGCTCAGCCTGCCCTCAGAGTCATCTCAGCCAGAGGAGGCTGTGGAAAACTGAGGGATGGTACGTTGCGGATGGTCCTTCAGCCAACTGCATGTCCAGGGAGAGAGCACAGCCATAATATCCTGACTGAAGCTGCTGGCCCAACGGTGCACGGAAAGTGAAACAATGAAAATGGGATCACCGGGCACCCCAATGGCTCACCTGCTAGAGCGCATACCATGTAGGGTCAGTCCTTTCCGAAGTGGCCCAGGTCCGAGTCTGGCCCGAGGCGGTTTGCTGCTATCCTAACACAATAAATACATTAATATTACAAATGGGTATTTATCATGAGAGATTATAGAGTTTGGAGACTCGGGTCAAAATGACAGCTTACAGCAGTTCTAGTAGTTATGGAATGTCAGCACCTCTAGTGTTAATCTATCAATGCTGCCTCATACTGTATCTGTGCGTGTCTTCCTGGGTCCGGTTTGGTCCATTTACAGCCTATAATTTATGTGGCAATTCTTTCATGCTCCTGAAAATACAATAGTTCACTGAATTCTAATTCACATGACAAACTCAACCTCTCTAACACCACTGCAGTTGACTTCAGTATCAGATAAAATCCAATCAATTCATTTCAATCAGAAAAAAATCAAGCACGTAAACAAAGAGCGAGTGGATGAAATAATTAGCACTAAAGGAACAGCTCTGTTGCTGGGGCTGCCTCCCACTGAGCGTGGACAGTAATGGGGTTTCGGGTGAGAGATTGACAAAGTTGTCATAACAGCATCAGAATTCAGCTTCGCTAAAAGCTGCAGTTCAATAGCAGCTTGGTCACAGTGTAAGACGAGGCTATGTGTGTGTGTGTCTGTGCGTTGAGTTCACACCCTGTAAAATGTCTGTGAATGTGCAGCGTATTGGTAATGTGCCGCTTGCTTTGATCAAAGACCGGGTGATAGGATATGGTCATATTTGATTTTATCCACAACATCGTCTGAGCACATGAAGCAAGATTATGCAACTCGTGTCTCAGAAACAAAGTAGTGAAAGCTCCCGAGTCGTTACTACGAATATGCATCATGTGTTGCACCTTTAACTGCCACTTTTACTGTATTTACTCAGTTCATTAAAATGCAGCACCATTCCCTAGCAAAGTGTTGGTTGGTGTTTGTAGACAGCCGTCAGTCTGATCTAATGAGAGTCTAGCTTCTGTAGGGAAAAGGCTGATACCATAAGCCAAGTGTGTGGGAGTCCTTTTCAAGAAGCTACAGTGACCATCTATTAATTGTCAAGCTGCAGACACAGTCTCTATCTGCCTCGACCCAACCTCACCTCTTTGTCCATCCCTCATCTCTCCTCTCTTCATCTTCCCTTCACTCATTAGGATGAAGAGAGGCATCAGGAGTTGCCTAGGTTGAGAGTAGGCGGCAGCGCTCAGGGCGGAGATGAGAAAACAGTTAAGATTCCACTATCCTCTCCAATACTGTGATTAAGAGGAGGACGGATCATCACTCATCGCATCTCCCACTGACAGCGGCTCTTTCACCTTTCCATTACTTCATCAGCTCTGTCATGAGGCGAGGGAGAGGAAATACAGACATCTTCGCCAGTGCTGCAGTGCAAGTATTGACTCCTATCCACGCTACCGAGCAAACCGGATTAATTAGATTGGAGCTGATTCAGTTAAATGTTTCATGTTAATGTGTTTGCCACTGTTCAGAAAGTTATCTGACATAAATTGAGTGTGCTGAGGTTAGAACAATGCTGTAATCTGGAGGGAAAAACAGAGGGGGTATTAAAAAAGAAAATTTCTCGTTTTCATGGAGGACTCAGGGTTCTGAGATATTGAAATATCTCTCCTCTCATTATTCCCTGCTTCTCCCGTTCTCCCTGAATAGTAGTAATGTCATCTGTGTTTTCATGGTCAGCATGCATTCTTTCCATTTCCTTCCTTTCAGCAGCCCTAAAAAGTGTTTCAAACTCAATAAGCGGTTCAATATATCAGTGTGGGGGAGAAAATGTTCCCTTACAAATTTTATGGAAATTTCATTTTGTCTGCATAGCTTCTGGAGAAAATTAGATGTGCATATGCTTTAAAGTCAGCTGACATGATTGGATAAGTGCCAGGCATACCTCAGCATGTATCACTGCGCTGTATGTAGATTTTAATTTTACAAGGACAGATACAGCCGCGATGACAGATTACAGGCAACTAAAGGAAACTATATTCACCAACCAGAGAAACAGAAAAACTGCCCCTGCAGCAGAACTGGAGCATCCCCTCCATTTGTAAATGTGGTGCTACATATAGAGGCCGGATCAGAGGCATCCTGAGCGGTGGCTTTGAGCGTAACCTCGACTGTAAAGTTACTGGACTTCATTGAAAGCAGCAGGGTAGAAGCTGAAAGAACTCACTTCATCAAAACACTTGGTATGTGGGAGGTAAGCTCTCAGTAGTCAAACATGGGAGATGTCAGGGTGCACTGGCTTCAACAAGTGACCTGCACCAGAGTGCAGTTCTACCACGTGTCCCCTTGTGCACTTCCTGAAACTACAAGCTGCAACAAGTCCTCCAACTTAAACCACCGTACAGGCTGTTTGTCTCCGTTCTGTACTGGACCCTCATCATCATATGTTTTCAGTTTTATGTTAGCTGCCTAGGGGACTACGGATGTAAATTTTTGCTTCAATCCCGCATGTTTACATTGTGTATTTTGTACTGATGTTCATTAACATGTATTGTCCCTATCAAATAAACAAACAAATAGATAAATATATCATTATATCAATAATAAACATGTGTTTAAGGCAAAAACTCCTCCAACCTGAACGAACATACAGGTCATTATTTTCAACCCTCTGATATGACCCATTGGAGTGTCTCCTGAAATAGCACCCCTATTGCGGCAGGTGTACCGGACCTCAGTTGTCATGGTTACAGTAATAAAAACACAATATACACCTAGCAACAAAATGTAAGCAAAAGATATATCACAAAAGATGATGCATTTTGGTATAAATGTTGTGCAAGAGTACTCCCCAAAACATGTACACGGAATTTGATATGTAGAATCAGTGGAGTTCCACTTGAATGGAGAATTGGTTGAGATGCCCCCCACCCCAGTAGTTTGAACCCTGGTGTAAGGCATATTCAGTGTTAATTGACATCAGAATTCCCTGAAATCAGTTCTATTAAGGAACCTTTGTGTCTGCTTGCAATCAGTGCACCTGTAATATTCCTAATAATCCCTCTGTGCAGAAAACCATTCATGTGCATTCAAGTACAGTAAGTGAAAGTTGAAGCAGGAAGTAGGTCTGTAAACTGCGTTTATAGTTTGCTTTTCCAGATAAGTTTGACTGAACTGTTGGTTTGTTTCCAGCCTGTATGAGGATCAGATTGCTTGTGTTTCTTGTTTTCTTGTATCCCGTCATTTTCATACCCACAGCTTCATCTGCTGCTCTCTGGCATGGCACGAAAGAGTTTGTGTCAGCGGAAATATTTACAGCAACTTTTTTTTAATCCAGCAAGAAGCAAGAGCGACAGGGATATTGGACATCAATGGTGTTTGGGTTCCTGATAACTCACAGGAGAGGAGGCTGACTGATCCTGCTTGGAGAGGAGAGGAGGCTGCTACACATATGGGAGTAGAATGGGAATATAGCTGGTAGCCACATAGCTGGTAACCAATTAGCCTCACCAGGGGAGCAATAAATCACTTAGTTTTACTCAAAAAATGAGTGACAAGAAATGAGTAACACATGACTGCTTAGAGTCACAAACCCAACAGTGCTAATCAACCTGCTAATCTGCAGCCAAGTGCATTGGCAGTGACTCAGTATTATGTAAAACTATGTGACTAAGTGAATAATAAAAATATCTGTAAGTTCATTATTCTGTTAGCTCTTAATATTTTAGCATTGGTGGTACTATGAGTGTGTGTGTATGTGTGTGTGTGTGTGTGTGTGTGTGTGTGTGTATTTGCAATGTTTGACGCACTGGAACTGTAACTAGTGAGGTAATTATGAGGCAGGTGATCAGTATGGAAGGTAGCATCTCTGTCAGCAGATGGCAAGAGGACACACACAGACATACAGACTTGCTCCACTCAGCCCATGGGGACACTCCTTACCCTAACCTTAACCATCCTAAATAAATCCCAAACCCAGCTCTAACCCTTAAACTGGGTCTTAACCCAGTCTTAACCCTTAAACTGCCATTTAAACATGTGGGATGCAGCATTTTGGTCCCCACAAAGCTGTTGGACCTCCCAAGTATAGTGGGCTCCCAGTTTTCAGACTCACATGAATATAGGTAAAACAAGCCCCCCCCACCCACCCACCCCCCACCACACAACACACACACACACACAACACACACACACACACACACACACACACACACACACACACTCGATCCTCTCCATAGTGATTATATTCAACAACAAAATGAAACTCAGTATCTTGAAATAGAAATTTAATTCAGTTCATAAGGTGTGTCTCCATTTCTTGGGAGCAGGAAATGTTATCTTTTAATTTGTTTTGAGAAAATATACAAACTGGCATCTTAGTAATTGGCCCAGTTTGATCTGGAAAAGTTTTGACCTGTGTGAGGTTTTTGTTTCCTTGACTGTTCCAAAAAGGCTTTGGTGAGGAGGTTGGGTCACAAGGTTTGTGTAGTGTTGAAACGATGAGACTCTCCTCCCAAGAAAAACAAAAGCATCAGTTGTTTGTCCTAAAGCTGAAATAGTGGATTTTTTGTGTTAAACACAGACAGCCTCTAGAGTTGATTGTGATTGTCGTCTGTCAGGAGAATAAAATAGGATGACATTTTAATAAAGCTGCAATTGATGGATGGGTCAACCACAAAGGTGAATACTGCGTGCACAAACATATGATTTCTTTTAACTATGACCATAAGATTTCTTTAAGGTGTCCCATATAGTATATAAAGGAAGATGTCCATGTGTTGTTTGATTATAAAGCACGTCTAGGTTCTATATTAATACTGTGAAAGAATCAAAGCCTCAGTCCACTGAGAGAGGAGATTTAAAACTACATTGAGATGGTTTTTGGTTCTTAAAACTACAAATATATCTTCTTATGGATCAACACTCAGGCTGGAGGTGGAGGCATATTGTTTTCTGGTTGTCTCTCCATCTGTCTGTCCCATTCTCGTGGACATGTTATAATAAATAGTATAGTTATCAATAAAGAGGTGGCAGGTCAAGAAAGGGCCATACAAGTTTTTTTTGGCAATTCGAAAAAAAACACTGATATGGATTAATTATGGGTTACTTCCTGCCAGTGTATTCTGTGCCAGTGTGCAAAACATGTATGCACTCAACAATACAGACAAAAAATCTATTTGAAGGTCTGATCCGAAAATCAGACAGAAACATGTGAAAAAGACTGGGAGAAGAGTGGTGGACAGGGAGCCGGTGTGAATGTACAAACTTGTTGTTTTGACAGTTGACATTCACCACTCTGCTTTTGAACAGGACCTCTGATAAACAGTCATGCCAATAAAGCGGCAGAGATGAAATGGTAGAACGACGAGGTGTGTAGGGCGGCTGCGTCTCCTGCATTCTGACTAAGGGCCCCGCTCCTCCTTCACATTTAATGTTGCTGCAATCCATCAGAGCCTCCATCTGTTCACTGTCACCCTGCCATCCATCCGTCAGGACCCCCACCTCTCACACACACTCAGAAACACACACACACACACACACACCTTTCCCAGGTAGACAGCCACTGGCACTGCTATGAATCAGTACAGCAGCTCAGCTTTCTCTGGACACTGATGCTCCTGCACCAGGACAAACACTGCTCTTCCATGGGTCTTTGCAATGATAGTAGTTTTATATTTTCTAAAATGAGTAATGAATCCTGTGATGGGCTGGCAAGAAGAACAATCAACCTTTTCAGCATGTATAATCTTTTTCTTCACATATGCCATTGTTTACACAGAGTCCTGCTTGTATCTTTCACCTGACTGCATCAGGGCTTTTTGATGCATGGAGACATACTGAGGAATATCCTCATCTGGGTTTATCACAAAGTATGTGATATGATATACTGCATTGTGTAATATGTATAAATACATGAATTACTTTATTAATTCTTTATGTGAGCTACCTTTTTTAGTGATGATGCTCATTTTTACTATACTACTTATATACTTCATATGGACTTGGGTTATTTTTTGGCTAGACCACGACAGCAGGGCCAGCCCTATATTCTGGAATTTCCCTGACTGACTGACTGATGATGTTTCCACCATTGGTCAGCAGAGTGCTTCATCACTGAGTTGGAATATCTGGATCAAACTGGTTCTGTCAGGGATGTTTACAGCTGCAGTGTTGCCAACTTAATTCATTGTCTCTAGATTTAGAGACTGTTTTTCAAATATAGTATATAGTATAAATTTGGTTCAGGACTGGACTGTGTATGGATGCTGACCGCGGGTTTAGGGCTACACCTCTTGTTACAGACACGCTATCACACTGGACTGTGTGAGCCTCGCCTCCATTACAGCAAATATACTACTTTCATTCCATGTATCATTATTACTAAAGGAGGCAGAGGAATAACTAAACACAACACACAGCGAGCAGAGAGGGAGGGAGAGAGAGAAGTCATCAGTAAGAAACCAGCAGATCTGAACATGTAAACAACAGAAACACCAGGACTGGAGTTGGAGTAAATACAGAATAAACTATTGTGGATCCAGACGGAGGCTGTGCTCTATGTGAGAGACTAAATAACAAAGATATTAATTAATAAGTCTCTTCTACCTTTCTCTGTGAGTGATCATGTTACAGTAAATCCAGTTAAAATCCCAGCTCAGTCTTTGTCTTTCATTTATGTGTTTGGTGATTTTGTCAGACAATGTCACAGTTATAAAACCAGGATTAGACCAGAGGCGGTCCAGACATAGGTTTAGACCAAGTCTCGTTTGTAGTTTTGACCATAACTTCAATTAGTTATGATAACACTGTACTGATCAAAATAATAGATCAAACAAACTTAACATAATGTCTAAGTATTGTATGTTAAGAAGTCATACCTCAGGGGTAAAATATGGAGAGTGAAATTAGTAGAGAATGGGTGATAATACATTCTGCACCTTTAAGTCACCAAAGCTCCAAACTCTTAGCACTGCCTCTGAGGTTTCCAAGGTATTTACATTTATTCAGTTTGCTGTATGAAGTATGAATGTGGATGAAATACCGCAGTTACAAGATGTAAGGTTTAAATTCATGTGCTGATCTGTATGTGTGTGTTATTTGGTAACCGTGCGAACATGAATCCAAATTAGCTTGAGTGTGGGATCAACCAGAAAGGCATGAAGAATTATAATGTTTATGCTCATGAGATGAGCCCAAGAAAAACATCATCTTGAAAAACAAAAATGTTTGACAATTGAACTAGAATGAAAGGTCCATATTGAACCAACTGCAGCAAAATCCGTCAATCAAATCAGATTAGTTTCTTTTATTTTTTGAGTCTTTGAGTTGTGGTGGGCGGCGCCAGCATGTTCTTCCGGGTTCAATTCAAGGTGGTGTACTGCCAGTAGTAGTTTAGTATCGATCAGTGTTGCAGCGTCTGGAATAAGTTTCCCTCCTCTTTAATACTCATTCACATCCCCTTTTTAGTCACTAGGGTCAAACTAGTATTTCTTCCGTTGTAGACAGTTGGGCTGCAATGGTAAGAAGTGTTGAGATAGGATCTACGTCAACACATTATGCCGTCTCAGTCCCTTCAAGCGACTTAAAGTCCAGAGTGACGAGTGACAACCAGAGTGAAGTTATTTTTGGGGGGCATTTTTACCTTTATTTGACAGTAGAGATTGACAGAAAATGCAAAGACCGAGAGCATGTGAATGACATGAAGTCTGGCCAGCCAGGAGTCGAACCAGGAACTCGGTGCTCAGGGTATCTATGCCCACTTGGTATGCGCCCTAACTACTCGAATATCAAGTCATCCAATTCATAGGGTCATGGATGTGGATGGGCGGCAGGGTGTAGGTAATAAGGTAAATTGGTCTCTGTTGTACGTGTTTATGGACACAGGATTGGACATAACCAGAAAGAAAAAAGAAAAGCAACAGAGGGAAATACAACTTCCAAAAGTCTCATGCCAACCCCATCTTAACACATAAAATACAGACATTCTGGTCATGAGCAGAACCCATCGTTTGCTACATCGGGCTTTCACATCAACCCAATTTTCATTTCTGACCAAAGTGTAACGCCTGTCCGATGTTAGAGCCCAACACCTTCCTGATGTCACATTGAAGTACGGTGCCTGCTGGGTTGTGATGTCACAGTCTTGCCAGATCTCTGTAAGTGTAAAGGCATTGCTGACTTGGCCTCTGCCAGAGCCCTTCTTATTTGATTTGCTCGTCCAGTAAAAATGTTACTGTATGATCTAAGACAGTGGTTGTCAGCCGTTTCTTTTTTATTGACCAGCTTTTATCTAACATTTTATGGTTGTTTTTGACTACTTTATTTTCATGACTCATTCTTTAATATTTCTTGCCTTCTTTGTAATCGTGTTTAATGTTGTTTTCTGTTTCTTCATTGTTTCTGTTCTTCTTCGCGAGGGATTTTGTGGCTGTGTTTTATGGTAGTCACAGACCCAGAAATAAAGAGACATTAGGGCCACATACTCCATCTGATCAGATTTAGTGTCAAGCACCCACAGGAAAAAAAAATGAAAGTTCTTGTTTGTGTAGTGATAAAATGCAGAACCCTGGTTTCTGTTCATGGAGAGATAAACAGCGGAGCGTCATCTAAGATCACAATAAAAGTATTTTTTATTATTGGAGAGTGAAATTAAACAAGTCCTCATTTTATTGTTGTCCACTGTTGTAACCTCAGACAAAGGTCCCTGGACAGATCTGAGAAACACTGATCTATGACAGAGCTTCAGTAGTGCTGCCAGGTTCTGCAACACGAGCATGACTAATAGGAAGGCAACACCCATCCATAGAGCTACTATAGGTCAGTCCACCACTTTATGAAATATCTCAATAAATATGGGATGGATTGCCATTACATTTTGTAGAAACATTCAGGTCCCACAGAAGATGAATCCTAATGAATCTGGGATTCTAAAAGTAATCAGGTGTGCATCTTCAGTTGGACTGTGTGTGTAACATAAAGACAAAATTAAAATCACAGTTTTATCTGGTTTAAGAATTGATGGAAACATTTGGGAAAATGTAAGAACATAACTCAAATGTAAATGTAACTTTTGAATGTATAAAAGTTACATATCATAACTTTGACCCCAGGAACAGTAAGCAGGCCCACATCATAAGACCTACAGTAAATGTTAACATCACTTGGTCTGACTTACTGGTAGTACTGGTTACTCTCTCTCGTAATCACTTTGGTGGTTCCCAGACTTTCCCTCACTTTGTGCCATCATATCCAACGACCAAATTCCTGCAAAACTGACATTCCCATTAAACTAGCTCAGCTGTATTTTGTCTTTATAGTAATTATTATCAGTAATTATCAGCACAGCAATTGTTAGCACGGACGTGCAAGCATTGTTGTAGGTAAAGGTACTTGCTTCAATGTATAGAAGACGACCTGTGCTGTGAACATTTGGTGCTAAATGGACCAAAGCACTTTCTGTCCTTTCGTATTTGATATCACAACACATTGTTACTTACATGAATGTCAGCTTGTGTTGACTGAGAAGCAAAATCAGCTTCACCAGCATCTCTTTAATGGCATATACAATTAGAAAAGACCCATATATATGTGTGTGTGTGTATGTGTGTGTGTGTGTGTGTGTGTGTGTGTGTGCGTGCGTGTGTGTGTTTGCTTCATGCATGCCTGCAGTAGAATTGATCAGTGGGACTTATTGATTTCCATTTCCTCATGGCTTGTCCCATTCAGGAAAATTTAACAAGATGGATGTGTTTGAGGCTAAAGTTCAGACACTGGCTCTAATTGTGGGCAGTGTTAATTAGATGTAGTTAATTGGGAACGATGGTTGTTAGGGAAGTATCCTGGGTCCACACAGACGGGGGATCTGCTTAGAGACATTTGATTAATTCCCTTTGAAGAGTGGACCATGTGATGATCACAGCCACACATGGTAATATTCACTGGACTCACTCTCTCCCACCTCATTAGTCTCTTTTCACTCAACTGCACTAAAACAAATAACACCACACACTTCACCTCACATTGTTTTATATACGCAAATTAGTGCATATACACATATTTTAACACATACCCAGAGACAGCCCAAGGCTTTATGGGGCCCTAAGTAGAATTTCATTGATTCAAATACACACAAATACATAATCATATATATATATATGATTATATATATGATTATATATATGACTATGTATTTGAAGTGATAATATTGCTCATTGTTGATAACGAATAAGAAATTATAATACAGCCTAATAAATCTCAACAGGGCTGCCGGCTGCTGTGCAGTCCAGCCACACTGGTCTCTGAGAACTTGTGTCTCATCTCCAGGTAGAACAATTGTAAAAATGCAAACACCAGCATGCAATAAACAAAAAATAACAATCCAATGAGAGTTCACCTTCTACAGATGCCGCTGTGTGCCATAGGTATAGGCGTGTGTGCCGGGGGCGTCAGGCTATTTTATTATTTTTGTGTTGATAGTTTTTTTTCTGCAATGAGTTGAAATACATATGTAACATATGTATGGAGGTTTTCAATAAGCTTTCCATTAAAATACCGAATGCTGTGCTAATAGATGGGGTTAGTAAAGATGACAAAGAGGAAGTGGGGCAGTTTTTAGAACGTTATGGACCACTTAACAGGGCGTTTTTTGTCGACTCGCCTGAGTCTGAGTTCCATGGGATGTGGGTGGTGGAGTACGTGTCAGGGTCTGCTTTACCTTTATTAGATCCATTGCTACCATACACCTTTACAATGAGTGCAGGGAATCGGTGTTATATTAAAAATTTATCGAAAATTTACTCTGCAAAGGTAGGAAACTCAAAGACTAAGCTATATTTAGCTGACCTTAAACAAGTGGCTAAACTTTCTGGAAAGAATTATGCTGAGGTGCTGCAGGAGATGATGGCCCAGATCAGCGAGTCCATTGCAGAGCTTTTTCCGGTCGATCCTGCTAAAATGGAGGACACAACTGCGGAGCAGACAACCCCAGACCCACTCAAAATGGCCGCCACTGCATCACCACTAATGAATGCCATGCCTCCGGACGCTGTAGGACCCAAGGGGCGAACCTCTTCTATTAACATTGCTACCACTGATCTAAATCCACCTGAGGTCCAGAGATATGTGGTGGAGCATGCTGTTAAAAGTGAGGACACTGTTATGCACACACGTTCATTCCACAGACTCCGGGTTTTCTCTGGACGAGTGCCACGCCCACAACACGCGGTCTACTATGACACTTGGCGCTCTGGTGCTGACTATTATGAAGGATCCAGCCATCTCAGAAGTTCAATGGTCACGTCTTATCCTTGACAGCTTGCTGCCCCCTGCTGAAGACATCGTGAAACATCTGAGTCCTGAATTATCAGTTGACATCTACATCAAGAAGCTGGACTCAGCGTACGGTACAGTGCAAGATGGGGAGGAGTTATATGCTAAATTTATGGATACTCTTATGGACGCAGGAGAAAAGCCATCTACTTACCTGCAGTGGTTGCAGGTGGCGCTGATTCTTGCTGTGAGGAGAGGCGGAGTTCCTGAAAGTGAAGTAAATAAACATCTGCTGAATCAATTTTGTAGAGGCTGCTGGGATAATACCCTCATTTCTGAACTCCAGCTCCAACAGAAAAAGTCCAGCCCACCATCATTTGCCGAGCTTCTGTTGCTACTCAGAACTGAAGAGGATTGAGAAGCTGCAAAGATCCAGAGAATGAAGCAGCATCTAGGAATGACAAAACAAAGGGTCACTTCCCAAGTTCAATTTGCACATGAGGGAGAGGAGAAGGGGATGTGTGCAGCATTGACCACACTCACTAAGCAACTCACTCAGCAAATGGCAGCCATTCAACAACAGCTATCTGCCCTGACCGCAATCCAGTATCAAGGCCGACAGAGTTCATGCGCCCCCAGACCCAGTCATGCTACGAAGCCACATAGTAAGCCAAAGACTTCCGTTACTGCTGCTGCGAATCCAAAGCTTGGTTTCTGCTTTCGTTGCGGTGAAGATGGGCATATTAAGCCTCAATGCGACAATCCACCTAACTCTGCTCTGGTTAGTGCAAAGAGAAAACAATTCAACGACTAGAAGCAAAGATAGCAAAGACAATCTCCAAGTTCTGAACAGTTAAACTAGACTCAGTTTAACACAAACAGGGACAAACAGGAACTGCGCTGGAACCATCCTGTCCCGCCATGTCAAAAAGAACTGTTCAGTGTGCAGAGTTGCAGCATCCCAGACCCAGGGCAACAGCCAAACTGCCCAGAGGGCTGGTGGGATCTCGCTGTACAGCAGAAGTTACAATAACAGGCCACAACTGTCTGTGCCTGTTGGACACGGGGTCACAGGTGACCACTGTACCCGCATCATTTTTCAATCCGCCATCTTCACAATCAACCAATCCACTCACTGCATGATCTGTTGCAAATAGAGGGGGCTGCAGGCCAATCTGTTCCCTACCTGGGCTATATTGATTTATCAGTTACGTTCCCCAAAGACTTTCTGGGCTGAGACATTCAGGTTTCTACGCTGGCACTTGTGGTTCCTGATTCAAGCCCTGAGTCTTCATCAACTGTGCTGATTGGCATGAATACGCTTGAGCAATACATGTGTAATGAATCTTCAGTATTTCAACCAAGCACTCAAGGCTACAGAGCTGTATTAAAGACACTGCAACTTACACATCAGCAGCGAGACACTGGTAACATTGAAGTAGTGAGACTTTTAAGCAAAGTCCCAGTGCGAGTTCCGGCCGGCCGCACTTTGGTCATCGAGGGCACAGCTAGAACCTCCTCTCCAGCAGCCAGCCAGTCCGTCCTGCGTCAGCCCTGCCTGGTGGGTTGTGCGTCAGCAGCTGTTTAATCTCACTCCTGGCTCATGCTCCCTATGAAGTTACAGTGGTGGTAACCAACGAGTCAGAGCAAGATGCTTATATTCCATCCTTAAGTGTGATTGCAGAGCTTGAGACATATCACTGCATCCTGTCTCAGCATCATGTGACCGATCTTCCAGCTAAACAATCATCTCCCAACTTGAAGTTAAATTTTGGTAACTCCCCCATAACATCAGAGTGGAAGGAGCGAATCATTGAGAAGCTTAATGCGATATCTGAGGTCTTTTCCCACCACGACCTTGACTTTGGATCCAACAACCAAGTTAAACACCATATCACTCTTCATGATGAGACCCCGTTCAAACAACGTGCATGCCCTATCCATCCACAAGACATTGAAGCCGTACGTAGACATCTTTGCGACCTTCTGGATGCTGATGTGATTAGGGAGTCAACATCTCTGTTTTCATCCCCTATTGTGGTCGTCAAGAAGAAAAATGGTGATGTAAGGTTGTGTATCAACTATCGCAAGCTCAATCTCCAGACTATAAAGGATGCCTATGCCCTGCTGAATTTGGAAGAGTCTTTTACTGCGCTTACCGGTTGTAGATGGTTTTCTGTACTCGACTTGAAGTCAGGATACCATCAGATCGAGATGGATGAGGTCGACAAACCCAAGACTGCTTTTGTTTCTCCCTTAGGTTTTTGGGAGTTTAACAGAATGCCTCAAGGGGTCACTAACGCACCGAGCACATTTCAGCGGCTGATGGAGCGATGCATGGGGGACCTGCATCTTAAAGAGGTGCTGGTGTTTCTTGACGATCTGTTCATATTCTAACACAGACAGGAGCATGAGAGAAGACTCCTGCGAGTACTGAACCGGCTGAAGGAGTATAGGTTAAAGCTTTCCCCAGAAAAATGTAAATCGTGTCAGAGAGCGGTGTTGAAACAGATCCTGAAAATATTTCCACCATCAAATCCTGGCCAACTCCCACAAACGTAAAACAGCTAAGGGCGTGCCTGGGGTTCACAGGGTATTACTGTCGTTTTATTAAAGACTGTGCTGGTAGCGCCAAGCTTCTCAATAACTTAACTCAGGGCTACACCCCAGTTCGAAAGTCCCAGACCCAGGCATCCACCAGGCTACACTGCAGCCTGAACCAGCCTTTTGGCAAGCGATGGAGTCAAGGTTGCCAACGAGCCTTTGAGACCCTCATTGAGAAACTTTCTTCTGCATTAGTTCTCAGGTTTGCTGATCCTGCCCTCCCTTACATCTTACACACAGATGCAAGCACAACTGGGTTAGGTGCTGCATTGTATCAAGAACAGGATGGGAAGCTGCGGGTGATAGCTTTAGTCAGCCGTGGTCTTTCTCAGAGTGAGAGCAGATATCCAGCCCACAAACTAGAGTTCCTAGCACTTAAATGGAGTGTCACCGAAAAGTTCCAGGACTATCTGTATAGCTGAGTTTACGGTAGTGACAGACAGCAACCCCTTGACCTATGTCCTGACCACAGCCAAGCTGGATGCTGCTGGTCACCATTGGTTGGCTGCTCTTTCTACGTTCTCCTTTAAGCTGCTCTATTGGGCCGGAAAGCACAACTATGATGCAGATACGGTCTCCCGGCAACCTCACACAGCTCCCGTCGAAGACTCGCCCCAAGATCATGAGCTTATTCACCAGTTTGTGTCCTACCATCTTGCAGATGCTGACGTCCTTGCTCCTGAGGTTGTTGACGCAATCTGCCATAGTCAGCTGGTAAAAGCCTCTCAGCCAGATGATTCTGGTCAGTTTTGCATGCCCCTGATTGGGTCGCTTTCCTTCAAACCCGATCTGTTGTCCCAGCACTGTCTCACTCCAGCCTCAAAGAAAAACAGAGAGCAGACCCGAGCATCCGAGAACTGATTCATCAGATGGAGACTGGTGAAAAAGTCCCACCAACAGCTAGAGCGGAACTGCCCGAACTTCCTCTCTTGTTGCGAGAGTGGACAAGACTGGAGCTCATAGATGGTGTACTGTACCGCAAGCGGCACGATAATGCAACCTTGTCATATCAACTTGTTCTCCCTGATGAACTCCGGCCTTTTGTACTCAAGAGCCTTCACGATGATATGGGCCACCTTGGAATCGGTCGCACTCTTAACCTCGTTCGTGCACGGTTCTACTGCGCTAGGATGGCTGTGGACGAGAACAAAGGATCAGGACCTGTGGCCGCTGTGTGCGAAGGAAAGCCCTTCCTGAGAGGAGTGCACCACTTGTCAATATCACCACCTCACGTCCCCTTGAGTTACTCTGCATGGATTTCCTGAGCCTCGAGCCTGACGCAAGTAATACCAGAGACATTCTTGTTCCAACAGATCACTTTACCAAGTTTGCTGTGGCTCTTCCAACACCGAACCAGAAGGCAAAAACTGTTGCAAAGTGTTTATGGGACAATTTTATTGTCTATTATGGCATTCCCGAGCGTATCCACACCGATCAGGGAACAGATTTCGAGCCCAAATTGATCAAAGAGTTGTGTGAAGTTGCAGGAATCCAAAAGAGTCGTACCACACCGTATCATCCCAGAGGCAATCCCGTTGAGCGATTTAACCGGACGCTCTTGAACATGCTTGGTATGCTTGAAGAGAAGCAAAAGTCAAAATGGAAAGACTATGTGAAACCACTAGTTCATGCATATAACTGTACCAAGAACGACGTCACTGGTTATGCACCCTATGAATTAATGTTTGGGCGAACGCCCCGTCTGCCTGTCGACATGGTTTTTGGTCTACCACTGCAGGGGGCAAAGCATAAGAGTCATTCACAGTACGTTCAAGGGTTGAAGTCGCGCCTGGAGGAGAGTTTCAAAATAGCCTCAGAGAACGCTCTTAAATCAGCAGAACGAAACAAAGCACGTTTTGACCAGAGAGTCATACTAGCAGCATTGGAGGTGGGTGATCGAGTGCTTGTGAGGAATGTGCGTCTCAGGGGAAAACACAAACTGTCTGATAAATGGGAATGGGACATTTTTGTGGTGGTTAGCAGAGCTGGTGAGCTTCCAGTTTACAAAGTGAAGCCTGAGAACAAAGGTGGACCTGTTCGCACACTCCATAGAGACCTCCTTCTTCCCTGTGGTTTCCTTTCATCCAGGGAAGGCCATGAAGCATCATGTGAGAGTGTCCCTGCCACAAGGCCGTGCCACAAGGCACCCGTTCCAGTCAAAATGCTGATCGTCACAGTCAAGATGCTGGCAGTTCCTCAGACTATCTTGCTTGGGATGGTGACGTTGAGGCTGTTGTTCCATTAGACCTAAACTTACCTGCAGTACAGTTCACTGTGGAGAAAGATGTTCCTGTTCCTGTTCCTGCGGTGTCAGGGGCAGCTGACCAAAGCAGTCCTCCAACCCCTCCCTCTGTCAGCCCTGGGGAGGAATCGAATGTGGAGGATAATCTTGCTGCTGAGTCACAGAATGAGAACTTACCTGATCCTGCTGCTGAATCACAGAATGAGAACTTACCTGAAATCTTACCTGCAGACTTACCTGTCCCTGTCACTGAGATCTCCCCTGCTATGAGCCCATTGGGCAACATTCCACCTGAAGATCTGTGCCAACCAGTTGCCACTGACGTAGCTGACCATGACTTTACTCTTAGACGTTCAACCCGTCAACGAGTAGCTCCTGACTGACTCCGGTATACCGCGCTTGGTAAACCCTTGGTGTCTGTAGTTCAGATGTTGTTACACAGCTTGTCCGACATCCTAGGTGTCTCACCCTCCTCGGATTCTGTCGGGCTGTCTGTTGAAGTGGTTTAGTGTTTAGCATGCAACGGGGCGTGCATGGTTTAAGGCGGGGAGAGTGTAACTGGGGTGAAAATCATTCTGTTATCAAAGTTTGTTATTTGACGGTTATTTTATTTTATTTTGAAAGGCTGTCGGGTTCTGCCAGTAACTTCCGGTCACGTAGGGTTGCGTCATCACGCCACAGGCCGCGGCTGTCCAATCGCGTCGCTCGCGGCGCCTGTTACAAACTGTCCGCTCTGTCTCTCGTTCAGAAGGTGAGGGGAGGCACGCGGAGCAGCTGCTACAGGTCGGTCGCTACAAACAATTGCTGTTGTTACTCGTAGATTCTTGTTTATATCATCCTAAATGCTTTCGTTACATCATTCAACTGTTCAACCAGCGCCGAGGACGAATAAGTGGTCGCGTGGTGCGTTGGATATATTCCGGAATTGGTGAGACTGACTATTGTGATCGTTAGCATTTGCATTTGTCAATGTATTGGTGTGGATTAGCTATGGCACACCTAGCTTCTTTTTTATGCTAATGCTTGCGGTTGACAATAACGATGTATTGTATCATGAGAGTAATGTGTCATTGCAGTGCAATTATAGAATGTTTATTTTTATTTATACAAATGGGAGGAAAATTCGTCATGATTATGTGTGATTGCGTCTCATTCTCCATGAACTGTGCTTCGGCGTTACTTAATATTGTGTGTGTGGACCGTGGAACTATTGCCATATTAGTTCAACCTGGGACTGTGTGTTTTGCTTGATTTTGAATGTTGATGATGCATCAGAATTGTGAGTGCACTTTATTATCCAGTTAATTTAATCTGCAGACTGTAAATATTGGGGTTCACTGTATATATTGTCACATGCTAATATATGGTACCAGCCGCATTTGAAGTGCTGTTTGTGTGTATTTATTGTACCATTACCTCCAAGAATCGAACCTGTCTTCTGATTAATCTAGTCATAACATAACCCGCGCACTGGCTACACATATCTATAGTGTTGTATTTCAGCACTGTAGCCCAGAGAAGACTGTCCATTTTGATAGAAGACGTGCAGCAGCACTAAATAAATCCATGCGTAATATAACAATAAGGAAAAACAATAAATGGCAATTGCATTGTTATCAATCCTTCTCTTTACTCTGTGATGTCTACTTATTACTTCAGTAGGCCTACATTTAGGCGAAGTAGCCTGACAGTTTTAGCCTTCAGATAAATAAATATATATAATAAATATTAAAACTACCAAACAGTTTCCAAGCCAATACCAGTAGCACTTATCTATTTTTTCCACTACTTGAGAGCCCAAACAATTTAATTATCTATGATGGTCTGGCAGATGTATATATAAATATATATATAGATCTCGTGGGGCATTTCGAGCACCCTTAGGTCCCCCTGGTGGTAACAGGGGCCCTAAGCAGCCACTCAGTTTGCTTATACCTTGGGCCGGCCTTGCACATACCATTCCCTGTTATATTAATCATTTATTTTCTTATCTTTGAGTTACTGTGGCTGCTGGGGGACGTCCTCCCTGGTGGAGCAAAAGGTGTGGCTGAAGGTTGATGAACCTTAAAGGAGTTATTTTAAGTTTTGCCGCTGAACATGGTTTTCTTGTCAGTAACAGGTGGTGGTGATTGTTGCTTCAAGAGCTTCATTGATTTTTTTATAGATAAGAGGTTATAATACGTCCTCTGAGCAGTGCTACGTCTTTAGGGCAGACTGGAGGCTACAGTGAGTCGCTATCTGAAAGTGACTCACTTACTTTACTCTTTGTGCGAGAGAGAAAGTGGAGCGACCAAAAGAGCGAGCGCGTCCTGTTTTGTTCGCATGTGTCTCTCTTTTGCTCTTTCATGGAGTGATGACAGTCAGATGACAGATACATTTTATAGATATGTTGAAACAAAATCATCACAAATAATGAGTTCATTATTTATGTTTGATAAGCACAGTATTTCCAATATTGAGTCTAAATCAAGACGGGGAGGCACATAGAAACAGCTGTTTATGGCTTTAATCTCTCTCTCTCTCTCTCTCTCTCTCTCACTGACTCTCCTTAAGTTCTATTTACAACCATAACAAGCAGCAGGATAAGAAACCGAGCTAAATGACTTGTTTGTCAATCTCCGCTCTTAAATCACAGCGCTTGTGCACATGTCTGTGTTGCAAGCATCAGTTATATACATGAAACTGTGGCGGGGCAAATTAAATTTAACATAAATTTAGTTAGTATTTAGTCAGTTATCAGATATATTGTTAAATTATTTTTTGCACATGGCCTCACTGCTTAGTCCCTCACAGACCACATGTAAAGGGATAAACACTAGTATATACAGTATGTTCCTGCCAGGGTCAAAGGTCAAGAGAGGATCAGAAGCTCAGAGAATGAGCCTCTAGTAATAAGCTGTAGCATTTTTTTGGCATTTCATCTTGCTCACTGGTTTCACTGACTCAAATGAGGACATTCTCCTCCATGTTTTCACATACAGGAACCAAAGAGATTTGAATCAGAAAACAACACAAGTGTAGTCTGAAGTCCAACTTCAGCAACGAACACCAACTGAGAGTTCAGCTCACTTTTTTCCTTTTTTAATGTATATAATCTTTTTTCCCATGGCGTGTTTTGTCCACCTCACTCCATCCTCTCTGATATTTACGTAGTCTCTTCTTGTGCTTGTGAGAAAAGTTCAAATGTGAAAGTTGAGATGAAGAAATAATTCCGCCATAGGCAGGTTTTTAGGTGTCCTCCCACACTCATGCAAGTCAAGTGGAAACTTTAAATTGCCTGTAGGTGTGCATGTTTTCGTCCACATGTGTGTTAGAAATGTGATAACAATGTGTCCAGGATGTACTACTGTACCAGTGAATCCTGGGACAAGCTTCAACTCCTTGTAGCCCTCAACATAATGGATGGATAGAAACATACCAGAGTCTGACTGTGAGTGTTGCCTCACACTTACCATCACACATAGCCATCATTAACTTTTTATTCAGTATCGAAATTATTCCAAAGTATATATACGCACACACATATATTTACATGTGTGTACACACACACACACACACACACACACACACACACATATATATATATATATATATATATGAGGCTTGGCTTGTTATGCTCTGTTCAATTTACTTTATACTTAAAATCCTGTATTGAAGAGCATTCATGACTGACAATAGCATTTGTAGATGTTCAGTTTGATAGCATGTAGCTTGTAGCCTTTGTGAATGTGGATCATGTAGCATGTAGCCTATATCATTAGCATGTATAGTTATAGTTATTTTGTGTTTTTTCACATTTTTCTTTGTGTTTTTTCTTTTGTTCACTCGATCATTACTGAATGGTGTCTGGCTGGCTGTCAATCCATGTTCCACCACTTACATGTATACTGTATTACAGAACTCATTATGCCCCATCAACATGGTTCTCTTTGGATCCCACTGCATTTAGATATTCACTGTGTTTACTTTGTTCATAATCCCTCGGGAGATGGTGGCATGAGTGTGCTCAATTTAGATTTGAGCACATTTGGATAAACTGTGTAAACTGAGTCAAAACTCAATGATTCAACTCAAACTACAGTAACACGACTAAAGAGCTGCTCCAAACAGAAACAACATGACAAACAGAAACTTCTTCTGAATAACATTTGATCCAGTTTCCCTCTGATGATCTGGGGGAGGGCTTTGATTCTCACTCTTCTCAGAACCAAGCAAAGTGAAGCAGCTCTTAGTTTTTATCTGTGCTTCCTGAATACCTGAGGTCTACTGAAACTCTCCACTCATGTAAATCAGGGCTTAAAAGATCATTGTTTGCTGTGGCTTTCCATTAAATCACATATGTAACCTTTAACTATTTATTTGCTTGTTTCTGTCTTGTTATTGCCTTTAGAATGCAGTTTTAAAGTCTTCTTAATATTTTATTTTTAATGCCCCCCGCCAACTTTCCATCATGTAAACTCAAGCTCTTGTGTCTGTATCCTCTTACTCCTGTGTGGTAGGCACCAGCCCAAGGAATGGCATGTGACATCACCATCATTCTGTGGATACAGATCTATGATAGACATGCCTGTGTATCATCTTGTTGTGACGCTTGGTTTTATTTCAGACCGCAGCAGAAAGCTCTGCTGTGCTTGAGCTTTAGAACCGCTCACTTGTGTGGACACTACCTGATCAATAAAAGAGCTTCGCTACTGAAAAGCCATTTGAGTCAGAGAACAGTGAGGTTACCGCCACGGAAACTACTGTGAAATGTATTCAAACTATAACTACTACTACTTGTCGCGGCGCTACTGCTGAACACTAGGAAAACATGGTTGAGTCATAGTCCTGTCTCATGGTTTAACACAGTCTTCTGAGAGATGTCACACATGACTTCTGCCATTCCCATCAGTACGGTTGATCTCTTTATTACTTTCCTCCATATTATGGTAACCTGGCACTCTGATGAGAAAACGCCTCATAACCACAATGATGAGAAAATAACTCAATATAACAAGAGCAGATCTGAGCATAATAAGAAAAGATCAATGAAGGGAAGATTTTGATAGTATGAGTAATAACAGGGAAAGACCTCACGAGAGACGATGTAATGGGAAAAGGTCTCTTTGTTACTAGGAAACCTGATACAGTGTTGTTGTGGAGATGAATCCAGCAGTCTTTTCCAGGTAAACTCTCTGGGTGATGTTTGTGAAGTAATGAGAGGTATTTTGTTTAAGGTATTATCGTATCCAGTGAACATGCATTACAACACATATATGTTTACCGTGCCAGAGATGATTATTTCCTTTGTGCAGCAGAGAGGTAAAACCTGCGGCGGCGCATACTAAACAGGCCCAGCTCCGAGGACTCGGCCTCGGCCTCAGCGCCGCTCACACACTAAACTGTTCAGTGAGACAAACAATTACGTACATTTTTGTAATCTCTTGACAACGCCCAGGTGCCTTTCCTGCTGCTTCTGTAGTGATATAAATAAATATGAAATATACAGGCACTTACAAACAGTCAGTGCTGTAAAACAATTTAAGGTGGGAGAGCCTGGAATTGTCCTCGGCCGTAGTTATGAAATGTCACCTCCTTCTAGGCGAATGCTATTCATAACTCCCACATGTTTTAACAAGTCTTTCCTGGACACAGAAAGGTCAGTAAATACCTTCACTTTGACTGTCTGAGGACTGGGGTTTCTTGAATGTGGTAGATTCAATGTTTCAAATAACATTTGATAAAATTATAGTGTGTCCTAGTTGGTCTAATTCACCATGGTTTTCTTACGAAGTAGATCCAGAGCAAAATATCTTAACAACTAGATATAGATTTGTTTTGTTTTTTTTTGTTTCCAAATACTATTTCATGTTTAGTATGTCTTGTTATATCTAATGAATTTTTCCCACTTTGTTTTTTACGCTCTTTTGTCATGAACTTTTCTTTCTTAGTATTCCAAAACCAAGAAGTCTGTGCGCACAGTATCTCTCACGATGTAACAGGGAGATGAGAGCACATCCCTGTTCCTGAGGGAATAAAGTTTTAAAATGTGACTTTTCCACATCAAAAATGACGATCTATGTTCTATATGTTGTTGAGTTGTGTTCTTACATTATCCCAAATGTTTCCATCAATTCTGAAACCAGAGAAATCTGTGATTTTTATCTGTCAATGACATCAGATCCTCTATGATCATGTGTCAGTGTGTTTGTCTGAAGCTCAACATTGACTTTATCTAGTTTAAAGCCTAATACACTTTTTACACCTTGGTGGTTTTCAGCTCTATATTTGAACCAGATGAAGGATTTTAGTCGTCGGACGTCTGGATCTGAAGTTATCAGAGAAACAAGCTGAGGAAATGTTAGACAGCTCAGCTCCCAGCTGCTGGAGACGTCCTGTCCTGTGTCACTGAAGAGCGTTGGTGAATCCCTGATTTATAAACGTAAACTGCTTTCTGGGTGTTTCTACTGGTTTTAACCCTCTGGGCTGTTTGGTTTGGAGAGGAGGACACCTCTGTCGAGAATTTGGTTTGCGATAAAATGTCTGACACTGAAGGAATACAAACCAGGAGAAGCTGAAGCAAGGGTGGTGACAACAGCAACTCCCATGATCTCAGGCTATTCCACAACGTCTTTTGTTATTGTTTTGATTGAGAGACCCCTAGAGGCAGAAGTTACATGCACATTTCATAACTTTAACAACAGTCCAACAGCCATGTCCACTCTGGGACTACAGCCATGTGTGCTGATGTGAAGTAGGCGGGGTTTGAACTTCTCTCTCTAGCTCAGCTCCTTTGCACAATTAAATGTGTCTCACCCCTTTTCATGGTGGCAGGCTTCAGATATTTGGCCAATCAGAACAGCTATATATACTTTTCCCTATGAACCAGTTGATTGAAGCATACTAAACCTTTAGGCTTTATTGACACTTTCATTCTCTATAAGTGTTCAAAGTCTTGTTATGACAACACTACACAGTGTATGTTTCTTGTGAGGGTATAAACCATCATGTCTAGGATCCTACACTGAAACAAAACAAACAAATTGCTTCACTGGCAATTAGAATTACACGTCTAAGTCGAAATAGACTAGAATGTATGAAAATGTTTGAACTCAACAAAGCTTTTCAACAACAATTTCAATCTCTGTATCTCAGTCTACACAGAAGAGAACATGGTTTTGTTTGGTGGCTTTAGAAAGTGACAGAAAAGAGAAATGAAGCGACAGAGACAGACTGACAGAGAAGGACAAGAGTCACTCGTGTACATGCTTTTGTCAATGCCGATAGATTTTCAATGGCAGGATGTGGATGGCGAGGCAGTGCACTGAGGTTTCAGAAATATATTGACATGGTCATTACTGGGGAAATCAAGTGAGTTACCGAGTCAAAAATGTCTCTATCAATTTGTGGAAGTGTTCAGACGGCTGTGCAGCTGCATGTGTGTGTACGACTGTGTGTGTTGTTATGTGTGTTTCTATGCGCAACAAGAAGCCTTCAAGCGCCTGTGGGTAAGACAGGTTTTATAGCCGTGGTTTTCAAATCATTCTGATTCTGATCCGACAAGAATCCACAGATGCCTTAATTCATTAAAATTAGTAATTATAAGTTATTTTGTTTGATGCATTTATTTAATTATAATTAACGATAATGATTAGTCACATTTAAGCTATGTTTATGTGTTAAATTAAGTTTTATGTTTACGTGGATAAAGATACCATAAAGGTACAGTAGATGCTTATAAACTGTAAAAATCTGTAAGCTACGCTGATTTATGTCTATCATGTAATGAGATGAGGCGCTGTCAGAGTGGGCTGTATTTCAGTGTGGTGAAAAGGTTATAACCAGGGACTAGCATCAAGTTAATCTGTTTAGTTTAAGTTTTTTAGCGTTGCATTTGTTACCGTGTTCCCCTGACTTTATGAGCAGAGGTGGATACATCTGTTTTACCCTGGGTTTCATCTCTCAGGCTGCATACATGCAGGACCTGCAGGCAGCCTAAGGCTAGAGATACTGTCTGAGTAAAAACAAATTAAAACATTAACAACAATAATGATAATGCATGTTTTCATTTTAGAATTTAGAATTGAGCATCAAAGATAAGGCAGTAAAGCACAGTACTCTTTGTAGTAAAGATTGAGCTACAACACTGTCTATTATAAATTACCAAGTCTCAATCAATGAAATTAAACAGAAGAGTTTGTACAATGCAGGAGAAAACATTGAAGTTCCTCTCCAGACACGTTTCAAACTCTGTAAAAAAAAAACTAAAAATCCTCTGCTATGATTAATATTTAACATTAACATGATTTTCCCTCATAAAAGTAAAAGAAAAAAAAAAAATCGCCCACCACCTGCTCCGTCCAGGTGGACAGGTGAAAGAGCAGAGAGGATCAAGATGGTTAGAGGAGGAAACATCAGAGAGACTCAGCCACATGTTTGAGCCTCAGTCAGACCCAGACTCAGAG
The DNA here is from genome assembly GCF_002260705.1 of Seriola dumerili. Classification (NCBI taxonomy): domain Eukaryota; kingdom Metazoa; phylum Chordata; class Actinopteri; order Carangiformes; family Carangidae; genus Seriola; species Seriola dumerili. The sequence goes on from NW_019174900.1 coordinate 2,090,307, forward strand.
GAGGAGTCTGAGACCAGAATCAGAGACTAGCAGACGGATCAGAGCGGTTAGCGTAGTTAGCATCTTTTATTTGTTTATGCTGTTTGTTAGCTTGTAACTGGCAGTGGCTGACACAGTGTTAGTGGTAGTGCTAATGCTAACTCTCTCTCTCTCTCTCTCTGTACTGACAAAGTTTGAGGTTTATTTAGCCCCGCCCCTCGTCTCCACCAGTTGACAGGATTGGTTCCTGAGGTTTGTGGCATATGAAACCCTGGCTGTCTGACTGTCATTGGTTCACTGCAGTTCAAGGTGGAAACACTCAGTCATGGTTTTGATGATTATTTCACTCATCATATTGTATTATATATAAAATATATATATATATATATAATATGGATGTTAATAAGGTTAAACACTTGATTTTCATCAGAGGGGTCCTACCAACTTAATCTTTGTTGAAGAAGATTGTGAAAACTATTGCTGTGTAAAGGGTACACACAATAAGTTATACTTTAAGCCTTCACCTTTTTGGTCTGATGAAAATGTTTATACTATGTTGCATTGTTTTCTACACCACTCATTTCTTGAGTAACCTTTTTTAGTTTTCTTTCTTAATCCCAAATTTTAGGCAGACAAACATAAATTTTAATTCTGGGAGCTGTACAGTATTTTCAAATTAAAATGGAAGAAGGAAGTCCTCAAGCTATTTCATATTTTGAAGATGATTTTTGTCTCATGTTTCTTCATTTATGTTTATTATCAGGTATGTTAAAATGCCATTCATCTCTTACTGACTCAAATAGAGTCAGTGAAGTACCAGCTCTCTCTGTGTGTGAATATGCCCCGTGCGTAGAGGCTTAACTTGAAGCTGTTGTCAGGTTTAGTCGATCAGGTTGCTGTCATTCTGGTTTTGTTGCTATCCTCGAGTGAGACATTGCCTCTAGGGGTACAGAGTCTTTCTCATGTGGCATCTCTCCACATCAAGGGAATGCCATTCTTCATACAGATGTGAGCTAATTCCCGTAGACTGGAGCGATGGATTCTTTTATTTCCCCACACACGTCCTCTCCATCTCAATGGTGTGTTTTGCTCTGGAGAGAGAAAATGGAATTCCAAACTTTGCTGCAGGAAGACATGTATGTAGAACCACAAGCCTGTGGGCAACAGATAAGGAATAAATACTCACTTTGATGTTGATCACAAATTATTTCATGCTTTTAGTAAGTGCATGTTCATGCTCTGATACACACACACAGACACACACACACACACAGACACACACACACACACACACACACACACACACACACACACACACACACATGTGTGTGTAATGAAAGATAGGCACCAGTATGTGTCCCAGTTGTCACACAGGCACCCAGGATATACATATATGGGGTGTAACTGAATATGAATAAATTAGATACGAACAGCATAGAGTGTCCTCTCTCGTAGTGACACAGAGAAACTGATGCATGCTTTTATATCCAGCAGACTTGACCATTGTAATGCTCTATGAGTAATGCTTATAAACCAGCTTCAGCTGATTCAGAATCTACTGCCTGAGTCCTGACCAGGACCAGAAGGAGAGAACGCATCACACCTGTTTTAAAGTCCCTACATTGGTTACCTGTCAGCTTGAGTGATTGATTCATTTTAAAATTATTTTACGTTTTTTAAGGTCTTGCATTGTCACAGATGTCTCACATGCTGACACCATATGAACCAGCACTGCTCCTTAGGTCCTCAGGCAGCTTGTAGCTTGTATGCTTCGAACCGATGGAAGTCTTCCTGAATGTAAACTTAAAAAGTTCCTATGAAATAAAATGCTATAATAATAAAATTTGATTGATAAAGAGAAAGGTATGCAAAATGGAGCGTAAATGGAAGGCTTGACAACTCCACAATCACTCTGAACTTGACTTATGATTTAATGAAGAAGCACAACGCTGCAGTTAATGATGTGATGCGAGCAACTTACTTTTCCACCCTGATATGCCTACACGCCCATGATTCTTAAAGTACTGTTTAAAACACTTGACCGGATTGTTGGTGACCCCTCTGACATTCACTTGTATTCATCACCTGACCTCTGTGAGCAATTTAAAATATCTTTTATTGAGAAAATTGAAAAAAAATCTGATACCAGACTGATAGCACCTGTCCTCACAATTTTCCTGTCTGAGATATATTAACTCCCAGACCAGTTGATATTTCCTCCCTCAGCTCATTTACATCAGTGCCTCTGTCTGCACTCATTGAGATGGTTAAGCACATGAAGTCTTCCTCTCACCTATTCACTGTGGTCCCTGCAAATGACTGAAGGAAAATATGCTCACTACTGGTCCTTTCATTTTATCTAATGTGGCTCTGTCCCTGTCTATTTTAAAACTGCTCTATTTGAATGTCTCCTTTAAAAGCCAAACTGGTGAACTACAGTCCTGTCTGAAAACTTCCATTTTTATCTGAGATCCTAGAAAAAGTTGTGTTAAAACAGTTACTAGATAAATAAACAATAATAATTAGATTAGTCCACTTCCTTTGGCTGAGGTGTTTTATAGCCTGATGGCAGTGGGAACAAAGGATCTCCTGAACCTCTCTGTTCTGCAGTGCAGTGAGATGAAACGTTTGCTGCAGCTGTAGCTGCTTCTCTCTCCTGCCAGAATGTTGAGGAGAGGATGGTTGGTATTGTCCAAGATGGCCTCCATCTTACATTGCATGTGTCTCTCCACAACAGTCCTGAGTGAGTCCAGACTCCTACCAAGCACAGACCCAGCCTTTTTGACCAGCTTGTCCAGTCTCCTTGTGTTCATGTCTGACATGCTGCCGCCCCAGCAGACTGCAGCATGAAAGAGTACACTGGCCACCACTGACTGATAAAACATGTGCGGCATTTCACTGCAGACGTCAAAGGACCTGAGCCACCTGAGGAAAAAGAGCCGGCTCTGCCCCTTCAGGTAGATGGCATCCGTGTTCAGGGACCAGTCCAGTTTACTGTCCAGGTGCACACCTAGGTATTTATAAGTGTGAACCACCTCAATTATAAATACCTAGATGTGCACCTACTAGCATACTTAACAACAGATAATAATCTATTAGTTATTTATTAGTATTAATATTCTATTGCAATGACCTTTTAGTGGCTGAAGATACTGATGATCGCTTCATCTTAGTTCTTTTGGACCTCAGTGGACCTACTTTTGACACAGTAGATCACAACATACTCATTGACAGACTGTATATGAGTATATATATATATATATATA
>NW_019174900.1:2093636-2095634 GCF_002260705.1 Seriola dumerili
TATATATATATATATATATATATATATACAGATTAGTATCCCATTAATTTCCTCAATGCCTCTCTAAGCATTAACATCATGCATGTGTATTGTGCACAACCTGCAGGTAATATGAAACTGCACAGTACTGTGCAAGTTGTGCATGATATATGATATATATGATATATATATATATATATGATATATTGTATACACTATATACAGTGTGTATTGTGCACAACCTGCAGGTAATATGAAACTGCACAGTACTGTGCAAGTTGTGCATGATATATGATATATATGATATATATATATATATATATGATATATTGTATACACTATATACAGTGAGGTCCAGAGGTCTGAGACCATGGGGAATGCAAAAATGGTCTCAGACATTTGAACCCCAATATATACGTATATACATACTTTTCCATTAATAATTTTCCATTAATTTGTGACACATCTGTGTGTATATAATATTGAATGGGTGGCCTCACTTTTGGACCCCTCTGTCTACATGTTTGTGTATATGTATATAATATACTGTATATAAACCAAATGTCAATAAATGGAGGATAAACAGTTTGACATTCTCCTGTCTGTGCACCATGGACAGCGTGTTTCCTAGCAACGCTGAGTTGTCAGTCACCCGATGTTATGGGAACCTTTCACTAAGAAGCTCGAGGCTTAGACACTATTTGCACAAATATGTGTCAAAACTAGACAGAGGTGAATGAATAAAGAAATGTAGCTTGTTAACACACATAATCATATTTTCCCCTCTGCTGTACATTTCTAATCTAACTGTGTTGTGCACTTTCTCACTGATTACCCTTTGACCACACAAACACATCAGCAAGCAAGGCTGCCAAAAAGTAGCCTTGTGACGCCCTCGACTGTGTCCATCCGTCTTAAGGGACTGCTCAAGGTTCTTGTCCTTCTGAGTTTCTCGTTGCTGCAGAACTCCCCATGTAAACATCAGTCATGCAAGCCCTTCTTTTCACAAATACTCATACAGAACATATAGGGTACACACACATATCCACTCAGGTTTTTGATGTGCTGTTACCATATGTGAAATACCTATCTTAACACTTGCCCTCAAGTGTATGCTTCACTGCTAATATTGCACTATATTATACCACACATTTAATGCACAACTTGTATTACTTTGTCACACAAGAGTTACATTAGAGATGTTCATTCATGTGTTACACTTCTTCAAGTACTTTTATCTGTGTGTACTCTCTTTTTTCTTTCAAGTCTTTTCTTTTCCTGGCAATCAGAGAAGACAGCAAGCTAAGAATTTTAGCAGCATTTGAAAAAAGCCTTTTAATCTGATATGCTAAGAGTCATTGAGATAAATTAACAAATGGATTCTTTCTTCTTTCAGGTGAAAATATGTCTGATGTACATCGGTGCATCCATCTCCTCGGGTTATTTCACTACATCCTGAAGGGTGGATTGAACTACATTTTCAACGTCTTCAATAAAATTAAGATTAATCTCTATTCTCATGTTGGACATTTTCTAAATAAAATCTGACATCTGTGGATGCTGGTGTACTTACAGAATCTTGCTGCGCTGGTAAAACTACTCACACTGATGTAATATATGTACATCCACTGAATTTCCATATGTAAGAAAACATATATGTAAAAATTATAGATGGAACCTATTAGAAATCGGAATCAGTTTCATATATTGACATATATGTCTAACCCATACAAATATTATATGTATATGTATGTATGCTTATATTGTAGGCATACTGTATAAATATACTGTATATCCATCCCAAATCCTGTACATATATATGTACAGGTAACCAATATATGTACATATATATATATATATATATACTACCAGGAAGTCACAGTGAGTTCGAGATATAATTTACAAGTGAGAACAGAAAAATAAAAAAATTAAAAATATTAATTAGCAGAAATACAATTTTTTAGCTATTTAAATCTACATCCAGATGTGTATTCATACAAACAAGTGGACATGTGTTTA
>NW_019174900.1:2111785-2145301 GCF_002260705.1 Seriola dumerili
ACACACACACACACACACACACACACACACACACACACACACATGTGTGTGTAATGAAAGATAGGCACCAGTATGTGTCCCAGTTGTCACACAGGCACCCAGGATGTACATATATGGGGTGTAACTGAATATGAATAAATTAGATACGAACAGCATAGAGTGTCCTCTCTCGTAGTGACACAGAGAAACTGATGCATGCTTTTATATCCAGCAGACTTGACCATTGTAATGCTCTATGAGTAATGCTTATAAACCAGCTTCAGCTGATTCAGAATCTACTGCCTGAGTCCTGACCAGGACCAGAAGGAGAGAACGCATCACACCTGTTTTAAAGTCCCTACATTGGTTACCTGTCAGCTTGAGTGATTGATTCATTTTAAAATTATTTTACGTTTTTTAAGGTCTTGCATTGTCACAGATGTCTCACATGCTGACACCATATGAACCAGCACTGCTCCTTAGGTCCTCAGGCAGCTTGTAGCTTGTATGCTTCGAACCGATGGAAGTCTTCCTGAATGTAAACTTAAAAAGTTCCTATGAAATAAAATGCTATAATAATAAAATTTGATTGATAAAGAGAAAGGTATGCAAAATGGAGCGTAAATGGAAGGCTTGACAACTCCACAATCACTCTGAACTTGACTTATGATTTAATGAAGAAGCACAACGCTGCAGTTAATGATGTGATGCGAGCAACTTACTTTTCCACCCTGATATGCCTACACGCCCATGATTCTTAAAGTACTGTTTAAAACACTTGACCGGATTGTTGGTGACCCCTCTGACATTCACTTGTATTCATCACCTGACCTCTGTGAGCAATTTAAAATATCTTTTATTGAGAAAATTGAAAAAAAATCTGATACCAGACTGATAGCACCTGTCCTCACAATTTTCCTGTCTGAGATATATTAACTCCCAGACCAGTTGATATTTCCTCCCTCAGCTCATTTACATCAGTGCCTCTGTCTGCACTCATTGAGATGGTTAAGCACATGAAGTCTTCCTCTCACCTATTCACTGTGGTCCCTGCAAATGACTGAAGGAAAATATGCTCACTACTGGTCCTTTCATTTTATCTAATGTGGCTCTGTCCCTGTCTATTTTAAAACTGCTCTATTTGAATGTCTCCTTTAAAAGCCAAACTGGTGAACTACAGTCCTGTCTGAAAACTTCCATTTTTATCTGAGATCCTAGAAAAAGTTGTGTTAAAACAGTTACTAGATAAATAAACAATAATAATTAGATTAGTCCACTTCCTTTGGCTGAGGTGTTTTATAGCCTGATGGCAGTGGGAACAAAGGATCTCCTGAACCTCTCTGTTCTGCAGTGCAGTGAGATGAAACGTTTGCTGCAGCTGTAGCTGCTTCTCTCTCCTGCCAGAATGTTGAGGAGAGGATGGTTGGTATTGTCCAAGATGGCCTCCATCTTACATTGCATGTGTCTCTCCACAACAGTCCTGAGTGAGTCCAGACTCCTACCAAGCACAGACCCAGCCTTTTTGACCAGCTTGTCCAGTCTCCTTTTGTTCATGTCTGACATGCTGCCGCCCCAGCAGACTGCAGCATGAAAGAGTACACTGGCCACCACTGACTGATAAAACATGTGCGGCATTTCACTGCAGACGTCAAAGGACCTGAGCCACCTGAGGAAAAAGAGCCGGCTCTGCCCCTTCAGGTAGATGGCATCCGTGTTCAGGGACCAGTCCAGTTTACTGTCCAGGTGCACACCTAGGTATTTATAAGTGTGAACCACCTCAATTATAAATACCTAGATGTGCACCTACTAGCATACTTAACAACAGATAATAATCTATTAGTTATTTATTAGTATTAATATTCTATTGCAATGACCTTTTAGTGGCTGAAGATACTGATGATCGCTTCATCTTAGTTCTTTTGGACCTCAGTGGACCTACTTTTGACACAGTAGATCACAACATACTCATTGACAGACTGTATATGAGTATATATATATATATATATATGATATATTGTATACACTATATACAGTGAGGTCCAGAGGTCTGAGACCATGGGGAATGCAAAAATGGTCTCAGACATTTGAACCCCAATATATACGTATATACATACTTTTCCATTAATAATTTTCCATTAATTTGTGACACATCTGTGTGTATATAATATTGAATGGGTGGCCTCACTTTTGGACCCCTCTGTCTACATGTTTGTGTATATGTATATAATATACTGTATATAAACCAAATGTCAATAAATGGAGGATAAACAGTTTGACATTCTCCTGTCTGTGCACCATGGACAGCGTGTTTCCTAGCAACGCTGAGTTGTCAGTCACCCGATGTTATGGGAACCTTTCACTAAGAAGCTCGAGGCTTAGACACTATTTGCACAAATATGTGTCAAAACTAGACAGAGGTGAATGAATAAAGAAATGTAGCTTGTTAACACACATAATCATATTTTCCCCTCTGCTGTACATTTCTAATCTAACTGTGTTGTGCACTTTCTCACTGATTACCCTTTGACCACACAAACACATCAGCAAGCAAGGCTGCCAAAAAGTAGCCTTGTGACGCCCTCGACTGTGTCCATCCGTGTTAAGGGACTGCTCAAGGTTCTTGTCCTTCTGAGTTTCTCGTTGCTGCAGAACTCCCCATGTAAACATCAGTCATGCAAGCCCTTCTTTTCACAAATACTCATACAGAACATATAGGGTACACACACATATCCACTCAGGTTTTTGATGTGCTGTTACCATATGTGAAATACCTATCTTAACACTTGCCCTCAAGTGTATGCTTCACTGCTAATATTGCACTATATTATACCACACATTTAATGCACAACTTGTATTACTTTGTCACACAAGAGTTACATTAGAGATGTTCATTCATGTGTTACACTTCTTCAAGTACTTTTATCTGTGTGTACTCTCTTTTTTCTTTCAAGTCTTTTCTTTTCCTGGCAATCAGAGAAGACAGCAAGCTAAGAATTTTAGCAGCATTTGAAAAAAGCCTTTTAATCTGATATGCTAAGAGTCATTGAGATAAATTAACAAATGGATTCTTTCTTCTTTCAGGTGAAAATATGTCTGATGTACATCGGTGCATCCATCTCCTCGGGTTATTTCACTACATCCTGAAGGGTGGATTGAACTACATTTTCAACGTCTTCAATAAAATTAAGATTAATCTCTATTCTCATGTTGGACATTTTCTAAATAAAATCTGACATCTGTGGATGCTGGTGTACTTACAGAATCTTGCTGCGCTGGTAAAACTACTCACACTGATGTAATATATGTACATCCACTGAATTTCCATATGTAAGAAAACATATATGTAAAAATTATAGATGGAACCTATTAGAAATCGGAATCAGTTTCATATATTGACATATATGTCTAACCCATACAAATATTATATGTATATGTATGTATGCTTATATTGTAGGCATACTGTATAAATATACTGTATATCCATCCCAAATCCTGTACATATATATGTACAGGTAACCAATATATGTACATATATATATATATATATATACTACCAGGAAGTCACAGTGAGTTCGAGATATAATTTACAAGTGAGAACAGAAAAATAAAAAAATTAAAAATATTAATTAGCAGAAATACAATTTTTTAGCTATTTAAATCTACATCCAGATGTGTATTCATACAAACAAGTGGACATGTGTATAAACAGTGATCTGAGTGTACATTTAACTGCTTTTAAATATGCATTAAGACACACAACCAGGCAGACAATAAGAAGACAATAAACACTCATAACTCAAGAAAAAAGATTAAGTAAAACATTTAAGTAAAACAATTACACCCCAAGTTCAAATTTTTGAATTGGCCTATTGATATCAGTTGTTCCCCACAGATGGGGCATGATATTGATAAACTTGCATATAAAAATTAAATATATATATATTGTTCACATATATGGAACAAAACATTTTTTACAGTTAAATTTACAATTTCAAATGTAATGCAGTTATGTTATATAGAGAGGTATCTCGGTTAGTGGATGTTGGTGGATGTGTGTGTTTTATAGACTGCACCACACTCTCAGCATAACAATTATCCCACACAAAAACATGTGTGATCGCAGTGAATTGGATGGCATTGCCCACAGGGACACAACTAATCCTCACCATTTCCATTTATCAGCTGTGGGCAGAAGCTGCTCTCGGTGGATCACGGCCCATCACATCTAACAGTGTTTGAAAGGCTGTCGACCTGTTTCCCAACAAAACAAAACCCTTTCATTCGCTCCCTCTCCCTCCATTAATAGCATCTTATAAGGCCATGGGCCAACGTGTAATGCCTCCCAAACATATTCAATTTCATCATAATTAAGAATAGATTATCTATCCAGCTAAGCACGATTTATCATAATCATCATTCCGACCTTTTAGGGGTATAAATAATCTGATGCAGGGATCCATAACTCCTTGCGACACCACAATAATTTGTTTACAGCCACATCTATTTGGTATACCATCCTTTAATCAATAGCAGTAAATCTAAAGTCCATTTTGCTGCACATTTCTCGTCTTGGAGGGAAAAAAAAAAGCTTTCTTGGGAAAGGAGCTGCTCGGGCCTCAGGAACTGCGTGCACACCTGTCCTAGCTCATGCTCTCACAAGTTGGAATGAGATTATATCAGAGTGTTAATTGTAAACAGTGTGGAGTATAGCAGGGCAGTCCATGGGGCATCGATGGATTAAGATAACAGAAGTGATGGTGTCATAACTGGAGATAATCGACTGATTCATTAAGATAGGAGAAGGGAATGAAAGCTAGGGGGGATCTTATTCCACAGCACTTTTTTTTTACACAGCGTGTTCACCATCTCACTCATTAAATGGAAATGAAACAGCGAGCTCTTGTATCTGTTTGGCATTCCAGTATCAAACCTACAGGATGTCGACAGGCTGTCATAAAGCTGCCAAACATCCAGCGGGTACGTAGAGAAAGACGGCAGCTACCGACCCACAGAGCAGCACGGAGCCAAGCGGACGTCCACTAGTTTCCAAACAAGAAAAAGTGGCTGTTTTCACCAACATGTGACCTTTTACTCCAAACGATGGTGGTCGATGTTACATATAACCTGGGACCGCAACAAAGATGGACTTTTAAAGTAAACAGACACTGAACAGATGAAGCCTGATTTATTTTCTCTGAACTGCTCCTCAGCTAATTTCAGAGACCAAATCTTCACCAGATCTGCTGTTCATGCTCTTGCCTGAGTAATTGCCTGAGCAAGAGTAAACAGTCTGGGTTTCAGAAGATCAGTTATGTGTCTGGTAAACAGTAGTGAGCTGATTTTAACATTATTGGAGTAGAATAGTCAGTGCTGTGATAAACATAAAAGTGAACTTAGATGAGACAGACTGTACAGTCGAGGTCTTGTAGCTATCAGCAGGTTAGGATTCTTGCTCTCCATTCAGAGTAGATTTGTACAAAGTAGCTTTTCTTTTACTAAATTTTTTAGAGTGTGACCAAAAAAAAAAAGTTTTGTGAAGTAATCGTGACCTTGACCTTTGACCTTTAAGCACCAAAATCTAACCAGTTCATCCTTTAGCCCAAGTGAATGTTTCTGCCAAATTTGAAGAAGTTCCGTCAAGGCGTTACTGAGATAACGTGTCCATGAGAGTGGGACGGACCCGTGTGGTGCAAAAAGCATCTTAAAAGACAGATGATCAAAGAGTCTTTTGAGGACATAAGAACTACAAACAAGAGAATTTAAACCATGGCGGTTTAATATTTCTAAAACCTTCCCAGAGCCCAGAACAATGCATCATCCCAGTGGACCAAGTGGGAATGTCAGGGCAGGGGCAGGTGGAGAGGCAGACCCAGTTTATGGTCCGCCAGAGGGATGATGTCAAGATACCAAGAGTGAAAAAGCCAGTCATTATAGAGAGGCAACAGCACACGTTGTCATAGACTTTCCACTAAGTTGTGCATATGTGACACAAATAGTCGTGTAACTCGTGGAAAAAGACACCCAGAGAGAGTTCAAGCCTCGGCTCCTCGGTGATATCAGACAATTGAACAGTCAGTTTGACACAGACCCCCCCCATATCTGATGTCAGTTGGCTGTGGGGGGAGGGGGTTTCGGAAGCTGGTCAACCATCCAACCAGCAGTTCAGACGGAGTATAAAGCTTAAAAAGGATGTACAGAGGGCCACAGAAACACTGAAGTAAACCTGGATGCTAGATATGTTTTTTGGCTGAGGTTCTTATTATATATCTATGGTTTACATTTAGGTTTATTTCAAAAACTGATGCACACTTCAGACTGTTCAGTGATTGTCCAACAGTGTCTGAAATCCTCTCTGATGGCAAAAGTTTTCAGGTCTGAAACTTTCTGAAATCACCAATCCAACAATAATCCAACCCAACTCTCCACAGGAGTTAATCAGGTGTGTGCATGTACGAACACCGTCTGAACTCTCTTAGTCTCTCTTTTCATCTTTTTCACTTTTCAGGTTTTCTCTTTCTCTGGCCTCAGTAAATAACCCACTTGTGATTTTTTTTTAAAGCTTTTACATGTATTAAAAAAGGCAGTTGCTAACAAGTGGCTAAATGAGATATCAGAGGTTGTCAGGGAGATGATGGCAAAACATAAAAACTGATCTGCTCACCAGTATCTGAAAAAAAAAACATGACGAGAAGTGTGCATCTTTATGTCTCTCTGTACAACTTTTTGTGTCAGGACCGCAAAGATGGACAGAAGACGCAGTTCTTGGAGAGAGATGAGGTAGGCGGTGGGATGATGAAGCCAGGAGGATGCTGTAACCTTGAAGTACGGCCATTCAGAGCAGGTATAAACATTTTTGCCTTCAAGCAAAACACAGTGTGTCATCTTTAGAGCTGTTGGCAGGTGGATCTTTCTCTTCAGACAGAGCCAGGATAGCTGTTTATCCATGTTTCCAGTCTGAAGTGCTAAGCTCCACACTTAACACCAGATATGAGACAGATATTGATTGTCTCATCTTCCTCTCCATGAGAGAGTAAAGAAGCAAAATCTTGAGCTGCTTTCATGCATTTGTCTTTCCCGCTATTATGTTCTTATGTTTATGCCTCCTGCGCTGGCGACAGTCAGAGCCAGAGGCATATTGTTTTCAGGTTATACATCCATCCCATTTTCGTGGACACATATCACAGTAACACCTTTAAGGAACGTCTTCAAATTTGGCACAAACATTAACTAGGACTCATGGATGAAGTGATTAGATTTTGGTGGTCAAAGGTCAAAGGTCAAGGTCAGTGTGACATCACAGAACACTCTTAAGCCACAACTCAAGACTTCACACAGCAGTTATGAGTTATGGTAAAATTTCACACAAATGGCTGATATTTTCTATGACTGTGGATGAACAAGGATGTAACCTGAAACTAGTCTGAGGGGAGGAGGCAGACAACCATGAGGAGGTGATTCTAGTTTCTTCATATGGTGTTCAGATGTACAATAAATACCATCATCAAACATTTGTTTTAAATGATATGAGCAGTGTTTGTGGTTATTTTCTCTACTTTGCGTCATAAGCTTCTCTTCATCTGATGTTTGTTTGCGACTACATACTGTACGTCGCTGTGTTCGTGCCTGAGCCAGGATTATGGAGATAGTGAGGAGGACGGATGATGGATGGATACACTGATTGATTGAGCTATGAGAACCAACTGTGTATGTTTCTTTTGAAAGCTAATAATACCAAAATCAATATGTGCTGCAAGGCTGTGAGAAGAAGGTGTTAGAGGAGACGCGGGCAACTCGAGGAGGACACACGTGGGGGCAAATCTTTGTCTTGCTCAATCTCCTTCCACTCTTCCCGATTTCCATACAAGCGTTTGCACTGGTGTTGTTAGTATTTACCCAGCCCGTGCTGCCGCGGAGCTCCGCAGGCTCCACTGCCATCTAATTGCCTGTCACATGAAAAGCTTTGTCTTTTGTCACCACGGATCAACTGCAGATCAATACTGCCAACAGAGAGTGAGGCATGTGTGTATATGTGAGTGTGTGTGTGTGTGTGTGTGTGTGTGTGTGTGTGTGTGTGTGTGTGTGTGTGTGAGCGGGCGACAAATGAGTTTGAATACCTGTGAGGAAAGGGAAGCTTTGAAGGATGCAGCAGCATTAGTGTCATCTTGTTGCCTGGCGTGCGCTGGAGAGAGGGCTTATGCGCGCACACACACAAAAACACACACACACACACACACACACAGGAGTGCGCACAGAAGATTTTGACACACACGCAATCTGGCACATACACGTCGTGACACACTGCCTCGCAGCGCTGCCAAGTGCAGGGTTAAAAAGTGGGTGGACTCTAGCTGGAAAACCTCATTAAGTTTTAATTCCTTTCTGTATCCTATTTCTATAATGGGGAATTGATTTTTACTTAGTGCACTGGACCAGAAATAATTCTATTTCAAATCATTTTATTCTCCTCTGTTTGTCTTTGTGTGTGTGTGTGTGTGTGTGTGTGTGTGTGTGTGTGTGTGCGTCTGTGTGTGTTTGTTTGCCCACATTTAGCGGAGATGCTGATATTTTTTTTCCTTAATCTGTTTGGAGCAAGAATAAGAGTGTGTCAGTCTTTTTGAACACACAGCATTTAGCTGCTTTAATGGATGCACACTGCGCTCCACGCAGGGGGTTGTACATACACTTAATACCTTTACCATGATAACATATCAAGAATGACAGCATATCATTATTGAGTAATAACAGTGCGTTATTTGCTTCACATGATGATATCAGAGTAAATTCCTCCTTAAATCAACAAGCAATTCATAATTACTTCAAAATAACTTTCCGAGATGAAAGTCTTCAGATAGTGTTGTCAGAGAACGAGGGATAATGAGGCCTGGCTGAGCCACAAATGGCATATTGATTAGCTCTGTTGACTTTTTAGAGATACTTGGTTCTGATGAACATGTGATGATGTCACAGGATATGATGCATTGCTGTAGATTAAATTTATCCACAGTACAGAATTAGCTCAACCATAAGCATCTACAGCAGTAAGATGCAACATACGCATTAATGCAGCAGCAATATCATGCTGATCGATGCTGAGTAATGAGCTGCTGTGGATGGGGTCAGCAGAAAAACACTTGTTTTAGCCGCTTAAAAAATGCACTGAAACAAGCTAGTATCAGTGCAAGTGCACACTCTAAGTTTGATTATTTTTACCGCTTTATCTTGCCGTCAAACAGCCCTTTCCTCTGGAACTACACTTTCTCAACCAGCTTAAGTGAATTTGGTCATGTGACTAAAAATGAAAGGAGGTAAAGAAAAAGGTCAGAAGCTGCCAATGAGCAAGGCTAGAAGTAGCAAGACTAGTCTTTTTTTTTTTTACAGTCCTGGCTGCAGTGTTGACTTGATTTAACGGTGGCTACTTTAATCTGAGTGTCATGTAGAGCCCAGCTAATGTAATAATAGATAATAGTAGTTTTTATTTATATGTTGCCCAGATACTCAAAGATGTTTTACATAATAAATTAAATAAGGGAAAACTAAAACAAATAATGGCACAAGTGAGCATCTTAAACATTCAAAACAAAATGTCAGTTTTGACCATAGACTGTAAATAAAGATGAACATAGCCTCTGTGATGTCACCCAAAGGTTACTGAAGAGTGATGCTGCTCCTCCGTTGCCATCTTGGCAGTGCCTGACTCCGCCCCTAACTCCCAGCTAATCCAAATATGGACAAAGCGGTGGGGCATGTGTGGGGCCGAGACTTTGGTGCATGCTGGTTTGTGGCAAGCATATGCTCACCCACCTGTTACACAGAGGCCATGCCCTCAGGAGTAAATTAGCTACAGAGACCAAAACTGTTTTTGTACCAGGCTGTAAACATGTTTATTTCTGCTGTAAAGTTGGACATTTTAACATGGGAGTCTATGGGGATTGACTCACTGTTGGAGCCAGGCTCTAGTGGTCATTAGAGGAACTGCAGTTTTTGGTACTTCATTGTTGGCTTCAGGTTGTTGTCTGGTTTTGAATAACCTTAGTAACCATGGACAACATCCAACATATTCACTTGACTCCAGGTTGGGAAAGTTAAATGGTGAATATCATCTTTCACACATGTCAGTCTGAACTGGCACAATTTCGTAATGTCACAAATTTGGTGAATTAGTTATGAGTTTTATGCTCCCCACTACCTGCAAAACCAATACTAGATCATTATTTTCATAACACCTGCTCTTTTAAAGGACAGGATGTGTCTTAAATAATACTCAAATAATTTAGTTTTCTGTAATCATTCCCTCTTTTCATACTGGCCACGAAAGTGGCTTCAAATAAGTATAATTACATCTTCGTGTTTGTAGTGTTTGTCATCACTCTTATTGGAAATAACATGTTAATTGCAGAGAACCTGGAATGTTATAATGTGAGGTTAAACAATTCCTCAGTTTAGTCCAAAGAAAGGAAAAGAAAATGAAGTCAGATGGTTAAAATTATTACCCAGACTGTCAGTCGCAAACATCCTTTCATCCATTTCCCTTAATGTGTTTAACAAGATTTTTCCCTGTGTGCTCAGCGTTATATAAGTGCTATAAGCTTACCGTATGTGTATTAAAATGGCACTGCTTACGGGTATGATGAAGAAGATCACTGACACAATCAATCTTGATAGAGTTAAGGAGGCTTCCAGCTCCTCATCAGACATTTACTCTCTGTGGGTGTGAAAGTCTCCACAGGCTACAGCTCCGGCCCAGGAGTCTTCACCGGGTTCAATTACTAAGACGACTAATAGGCCGCTACCCTGGCACATCGTATTATGATCGATTGGGATTCATACTGTGCTGTTATATCAAATTCACAGTGATGATGGTCCTCTACTCCAGGTGAAGAATAACCGCTCTGTCTTATTTCCCCTCTGACATCAAAAACAGTCTTGGTTTTTATTATACAGGGCATCCAAAGCCTTCATCTTTTCACGTCACAGCTTTATGTTAAGGTAAAATAAAAAATCACTCAACACCCCATAATGACAAAATGAAACAGAATTTGACATTTTTGAAAATGTATTCAAAAGGAAAAAGTGAAATATCACATTGACATAAGTATTCAGACACTTCACCTCAGGTTCCTCCCATTTCTGTTGATCATCTTTGAAATCTTTCTACACCTTGATTGGAGTCCACCTGTAGTAAACTCAGTTGACTGGCCATCATTTGGAAAGGCATAATGCACATCTCATAATTCAAATCAGAGCTAAAACCTTGACCGTTTGGGCAAAAGAACTGCCTGCAGACCTCAGAGGCTACAAAAAAATCTGCTGCATTGAAGGTTCCCAACAGCACTGTGGCCTTGTTAATTCTTAAATAGAAGAAGTTTGGAACAACCAGGACTCTTCCTAGAGCTGGCTGCCCTGCCAAACTGAGCAAAGGGGTGAGAAGAACCTTGGTAAGAGAGGTGACCAAGAACCTGATGGTTAGTCTGGCTGAGCTCCAGGGATTCTGTGTGAAGATGGAAGAAACTTCCAGAAGAACAACCATCACTGCAGCACTCCACTGACTGTATGGTGTGTGGAGTGCCCAGATAGAACATTCTCCTCAAAAAAGCACCTAAAAGACTCTCAAACACTGAAACAACATTCTCTGGTCTAATGACCAAGATTGAACTCCTTGGACTCAATTCTAAGTGGCATGTCTGGAGGAAACCATGCACCACTCATCACCTGCCCAAAAACATCACAGTGGTGAAGCATGGTGGAGGCAGCATCAGGTTGTGGGGGTGTTTGTCAGAGGCAGGAACAGGGAGATGGGTTAGGGTTTAAGGAAGCTGAACAGAGCAAAGTACAGAGATATCCTCAATGAAAACCTGATCCAGAGCTCAGGACCTCAGACTGGGCTGAAGGTTCACCTTTCAACAGGACTGAGTGGCCCTGACTTAAACCCAATCGATCTTCTCTGAAGAGACCGGAAAATGTCTGTCCACCAACAGTACCCATTCAACCTGACCAGAGCCAGAGAGTCTGCAGAGAACAATGAGAGAAAATCTCCAAATCATCAAACCTAAGATTCAAGGCTGTAATCGCCTCCAAAGCTGCTTCACCTAAATACTGAGTAAAGTGTCTGAATACTTATGTGAATGTGATGTTTCAGTTTTTTCCTTTTCAATAAATTTGCAAACATTTCAGAAATTCTTTTTTCTCTTTGTCTATATGTCGTACTGAGAATATATTGAGAGGGGGAAAAAAAATGAATGTAAATGATTATAGCATGAGGCTGCAACATAACATGTGAACAAAGTGAAGGGTCTGAACACTTTCTGAATGCACTGTACTGTATATCTTGAGATCATTTTCTTCTTGCTGCTAAAGATTCTGCTTTCTCAACTCAACTTTTTCTCCCCCTTGAAACCTATTTCTCTTCTATTTCTCTCATCGAGTCTACCTGCCTCCCTCTCTCTCCATCGCCGACGAAACCAGACTCTCTTATTAAGGATGAACTCCTCCAAGGCCCCTGTATCTTCCTCCCTCTGCCTTCACCTTGCCCTCATCTGCTCCCACTGCTTCCTCTCCACCGCCCAATTTCACCAACCTGAGTTTCTGAGTTCCACCTTTGGTGCAGAGATCCCTTCTCTCGGGATCCCAAAGCAATAATACCGCATCAGAGGCAAAGGCAATAATCAAATCTAATGCACTAGCTGATCTGACTTCCCTAACCCCCCTTATTCCTTAATTTATTAGACATGGGAAAGAAGAGGGATTGAGGAATTCAATGTGTCTGGCTCCTGAGATGCTTTCAGAAGCTATATTGTTTATTGCTTTGGGTTTTTACCTGGTATAAAGCCCTCAACCTGTTAAAAGAAAAAAAAAAAAGAATTTTGAAGATCTTTTGGAGACAGAAGATAAAAATAAAAAATAAAAAAAATCAGCATTTAAGTGTTAAAAATGATTGAAAGCCTTGATCGGATGACACGACCTGACTGTTACTTAGTGATGGGCGTAAGTGGATAGAGGATGAACACTGGAACATTCTGTTCTCGCTACGTTTATCTGACATGACTCAGGAAATTCTGTGCTCTCAGCTTAATTGAAATCTTATGGTAGAGGGAGAGTAATAAATAAATAAAATTCAGGTTATAATAAATATAAATAAATTCAGGTTATAATAAATATAAATAAAGATAAAAAATACAATTTCATCTTGTACATACATAGACGCTTGTAGGTTTCTTGATATATTGGGCGATCTGACAGTTACAAACGCATCCATTTCCATCTCAGTGCCTTACCTATTAAACATCATTGGGTTTCCCTTCCAACCAAGATTTACTGTAGATGCATCAAGCTGCATCTAGATGTGTCCACAAGGATTCTGCTGTTTACCTGAGCTGTTTGTCATTATGGCAGTTTCTCTTTAATGGTTATTTTACTCAAACTCTGTACAATTGTTAGTATGAAATGGAAAATCTAGTTTATAGATAACATAAGCACGATTAGATACAAGTTCCTGGAAATCTAGGATACTGGTTAACAGAACAGTCTGACATTTCACTGTGCACGGTGGTACAGTGGTTAATGCTGTCACCTCACAGCAAGAAGGTTCTGGCCCAATTCACTCAGGGCCTTTCTACATGGAGTTTGCATGTCCTCCTCATTCCTGATTTAGATTTCGTTTAAAGGAGCTATATCTAAGTTTTGTTATTGCTACATAGTCAGCATTAGCAATAACAGCTAGAAGAAAGAGTTCAGCATCAAACTTGGTTCCTTTACACACCAAGAGCTGTCTCCAGCAGTGGAAGGCAACACCAATGTCAACTCTTATTTTGCTTCTATTTATTTCACTTCTTTTCTTGTACTGAAGCATGCTAACTAGCTAGCCCCTCTCTTTACTTTGTGTTAGCATCCGATGTAGCGTCCAGTCTGACCTTCATAAGTAGCGCTGCGGAAAGGACGTATTATAACCTCTTGTACTGTAAACACAGCGATGGCTGAAGCTCTTGGCAGGCAACTATCAACACCACCTGCTCCCGGCAAGAAACCACGTTCTGCAGCAGAGAAAACTTACATATAGGCCCTTTAATTGACAACAGTAATTTGCCAATTTATTGGGTACCATCTTCATGAAAGTGGAGTTATTTCAGTACTATTGTATTAGGCAGCATTTGTTTAAGCTAGGTGTACCTAATAAACTGGCAATTGACTGAATATCAAAGTAAAAAAATTCAAACAAAAAAAACAAAGTGGAGCCCTTTCCCACTGTGGTCTCAGACTTTTGGACCCCACTGTGTGTGTATATATATTTAATATAGGTGTGTATGAGTTATCTGTTTAAATACACATCAATAAAACTGAATTTCCAGCAGGCTTCCCTATCTGCTGACATAACCTGAATAATACGGAACCTGGAACATGTACACTAATCAAATGATCTCTCACAAAGCTGAAATATGAGACAACATCTTATTGAAATACAGAAAATGTGCCGGTGCTTTTTGGCTCAATGTAAAGACAAACAAGGCAAGAGCAAGATCACAGAGTGACAGCTTTTTATGCATTAAAGAGATTAGATCCATCATTGTCTAAATGAAATCAGATCTGACACATACACATAGAGTTTGCCCAAATAACTGAGCCTTGTGGGAAAGCACTGCAGGAGGAGTAATAATGTAATGTAATAAGTCTCTGTTGAAATGGGGGGGGGCAGCAAACTATGAGAAGTTCTGGCTGGTGTCCAGAGAGGTAGCATCAGTTGTTGAAATACAGCTGGATTAATGATACATCAGTACTCTCTCTCCATTCATATGTGTCTAGTCTCGCTGATCTCTCAA
This sequence comes from Seriola dumerili, assembly GCF_002260705.1. Taxonomy (NCBI): domain Eukaryota; kingdom Metazoa; phylum Chordata; class Actinopteri; order Carangiformes; family Carangidae; genus Seriola; species Seriola dumerili. The sequence continues at coordinate 2,126,575 of NW_019174900.1, forward strand.
TCTGTACAGATTTGTTTAGCAATAGATCACGGCTGCTACAAAGTGTCTGACTCAACACCATCCATCAGTGAGAAGACAGGCTGAGAGGGAAGTTTCCCAGGAAGATGAACACTTTCCTCTTTTACTGCTTTATGGCACAGTTAAAGTATTTGCTTTAAGTAATGGCAATATCAATACCATTAAATTTTTGACTGCCTTAAAGTCCAACTGAAATTACTTTTTTCTCTGCTACAGAATTCTAAAATTCATTTATATTTCATATTTTTTGGTTTTATTCTGGCATTTAAATAATTCAAAGTGAAGGTGAACTTTTGCTCTTTTTTTTTAATTGACAGGTGCGTCGGAGAAGACTGTGAGCTGACTGAGGCTAAGCAAAAAACTTACACTGTCTAGATTTGCAGTTAGAAAAATTGAATGGGAACTTTTGAGCACCAAAGCAGACCTTCAACACGTTATTTAAGGTTAAATAGTGAGGTCTTTTTGCAGGACTTTTTTTTGTTTTTTTGGGGCTTTTTATGCTTTTTTAAAAGTTCTGGTATCAGTGTACATACGTAGATGTATATTTTATTCCATCATTTTGAAAATTTGGTAAAGCCTTTCAGCCTCACCACCGGCCCACCACTTTTAAATTTAAGGTTACATCGTGAGACATGCATCTTTGTATTTCTAGACGACATCCGAATCTTTTCCCGGGACAAGGAGGCACACATCCAACATGCCAGGTTGCCTGATGTCATGTTCATGAAATCAGTCTTTTATTCATAACAGAGAAATGTGAATTTCATACAACGTCAGTAAGCTTCCTCGGTTTCATTATTGAAGGGGAGCAGATGAAGGCTGACCCAGCTAGGTGGCAGCAAAGTGGGAGAAAACCAAACACATGGAAAAAGCTTCACCAATTTCTACAGGAATCATTACAGTAGCGCTGTTCCAACCAACCAACTCACGTCTCCAACCATTCCCTTCTCATGGACGGTGGAAGCGGACTCTGCAGTCACCTCCTTGAAGCCTCTCTTCACCGTAGCTTAAATCCTAATGCATCCTGATCCCTCTTTACAGTTTGTGGCTGAGGTAGACGCTTCAGATTCTGGGATGGGGGCTGTACTTTCGCAGCGGTCACCAAAAGATCAAAAATGACATCCCTGCACCTTCTTCTCTCTGCACCTTTCCCCAGCTGAGCGTAATCATGATGTGGGAAATTGTCAACTGTCTGCAGTAGTTCTGGCATTAGAGGAGTGGAGGCCCTGGTTGGAGGGAAAAGAGCAACCATTTATTGTTTTGACTGATCACAAAAACCTCTCCTACCTCTGCTCAGCTAAATGGCTCCATTCTTGCCACGCTTGGTGGGCTGTGTTTTTGGGGAGGTTCTATTTAACTCTCGCTTATCGTCCAGGTTCTCATAACTGGAAACCCAATGCCCCACTGTCTATTTGTGAAAGGTGCCAAGTGTTACAGTGCAGACATTCATCTAATCTCACCTGTCACCCTGGTTACCATCACACTTAAACATTCATCAAACTTTTCTGGTTTCCAGAAAATCAAAGACATTTCATCGCTGTAAATTTTGTCACTTGTCTGCCTCCATACAAAAGGTAGCACACACAACTCATTTTTCTAAAGCTGTGCATTTTCCCCCTCTCTCCAAGTTACCTTCCACAGAGACGGCAGAACTCCTGATCCTCAATGTAATCAGACTTCATGGCATCCCTGGAGACACTGTGACAGAGTGGGGCCCTCAATTCTTCTCCCAGGTTAAAAAGGCCTTCTATCAGGTGTTGCTGCCTGTCACCGAACCCCCACGCCTGAATATCAGCCTGGTCAGAGGGTAGAATCCCATAAATAAATAAATCCCGTATTGGACCTTTTGAGTTTGTCAAACACATTAATCCCTCAATTGTTAAATCATTTAAAGGAGTTTTATATAGCCAACATTAGCATTAACAGCTGTTTACATACCAGTCTTGCCAAGAGCTTCAACCATCATTATATTCCATTACAAGAGGTTATAATATGTTAATATGTCCTCTGAGCAGCGCAGTTTCTTTAGGGCAGCCTACAGTGACTTGGTATCAAAACATTATGAGACAATCTGGCCGGGCTGTAGCTAGCTGGTTAGCATGCTAACTTAAGTAGAAGAAAAGAAGAGATAGAAATAGAAGCAAAACAAGAGGGAGACAGCTCTTGGTCAGTAAAGGAATGAAGTTTGATGCTGAACTTGCAATGTTTCTTCTCGACTGGTAAGTAAACAGCTGTAAATGCTAATGATGGAAATGTAGCAATAACACAACTTACAAATAGCTCCTTTAACAATATGCTATCTACTTTATGAATAATGTAAGCAGACAACGATGACCAAATGATGTAAATTGGTTTAAAAATATCTTTAATATGGTTGCAATATAATTACGAACAGTAAGTGAAGAGAATCAGCATATGTATGAAGACTAAATAAATTAAAAAAAAGAAAAAAAGAATAAAAAAATAAAAGATTCTGACCTGCTGGACCACATTAAACTGCACACCTTCTCAAAATAGTTAACAGAAATGTTCCTCTCTTTCCAGTCCAATTTCCCCCAAAAGTACTTAAAGATCTTCTCTTCGATTCTTCTGCCTCTCTGCTGTGCAGTTTAGTGGACTTTTGGCAGGCTGCACGCTGGCATGGCATCCCCATTTGTCTTGCCTGCTTTAACACAGTCTCTTGGTGCTTCCTCCCAGGACAGGGTTGGCCCCTCATTCTCCTCCTTTTCTAGATGTTCACTTTCCAGTTCTCTGGATTCCTGGACGAACCTCACCACCTGAGGAGTCATCCTCCACTCCTCCTCCGTCTAATTAAAAGAAAAACAGAGGAAAACATCCGGTAAATGGATTTTGTTCTCACACTCTATGTCCCAGTGTGTGTGTGTGTCTGAACACAAACAGTAGCGAGCTGACTAGCATACATGCAGCATTAACTCTACCACAACATTGCTGCATTAAACCTGTCATACACGTCTGTGTGCATCAGTGTCTGTTAATTAGAACTATTTTACTATTACTTCTTACTCCATTCTGATCTATGAAGCACTTTGAGCTGAAGTTTTTTTGCATGAAAAGTTCTATACAAATAAAGTGATTATTATTATTATTATTATTATTATTGTTATTGTTATACATTCCTTTTACAGATTCACCCTGGACAAAAGCACAAGAATCAACCTGCTCATTTTTGCACTGAAAAGTGTTGACATAATTCAATGTTGCTAAGAGTTTCCATCCTTTGCTCTGGCTAACTTAATCCTAGTTTACTTCACCGAGGCCTGTACTACGAAGCAGGATCTGAGGTTATCAAGGAAACCTCAGGTTTAACTCTGGGTTTTCAGTCCTACGACGGTGGTTCACTTGTTACCATGTAAATAACCATGGTAACTTATCCCTGAACTCCTGAACTTCAGAGGATCAGATCAAACCCTGTCAACAGCCAAACTACTGATCAATCAGATTACTGGAAAAAACTGAGTCATCATTCCTACAGGATCCTAATGGGAACAAGAGTTTATAATAAAGTGATCAATAATAATGAGCAGTAGACATTTATATAAATTTGTGGAATTGTTTTCCTGTTTGAGTATTTTCATGTGTCCGCTCTGGTGTCTTACATACGTGTCTTTTATTAGAAAAAATGATCTACTGTTATCACTGTTAAATGTTTCTCATTATTATAAAGGAACATTTCAGTCAGTCTGACTCATCACACATGAACTACCTCTCTGAAACATGATTGACTGAAACATTTTCTGTTATTGAGGAAACTGAATCTATATCTGAGAAGTGGTTTGAGCTGTACAATGACCAGACACTGTCCAGCCGTATATTAGGTTTTGATCTAGTCCTGTTCATAATCTGTCAAAGACATGAGTTCAAGAAGATGAAATTTAACTGCAATTTGTTGGTGCTTTAACAACATCAGGGAGTATAAAAAAAAATATTAACAAAAAATTTGTGCCCAAGCAGTGTATCATGTGTTAGGACAGCTGGACCCAAATGCTGGCAACAAACCAGGCAGGAAGGTGCTATGCAAGTTTTAATAAATAAGTAAGTCCAAACAAAACTCACCAGAGGGCTGTCAGGAACCAAACGCCAAGAGGAGATCTAACTCAAGGAAAAACAGGATCAGCTACAAACAGAAAATCTTAATGCCAAAAATATGAGAGTAACAGGACACAGGACAGAAAGCTTCCATGGTAACAAACAGACAAACTGACAAAGACAGATGGGAAGACATAGAGACTTAAATGCATAAGGAGGCAATGGTGATTGAACACAGGTGAAACACATTATTTTATTTTATTTAACTTAATTTCATGACTGTATAAAATATATATATATATAAGACACAGCAAATGTATACGCAATAAATTAGTTTTGCTAGGCTTGCATTTGCTCATGGCCTCTCTATGGCCATCTAGTGGTTCTGTTCACCATTATACTTCTTTCTTCTTCTTTTGATGTTCGTGTACTTGTGTACTTGTGTCTTAACTGTTGTGCGTTTTCCTGTGTTTTCATGTTTATTTGTATTGTATGTTCAGGACCCCCTCCAAAATGAGATGATTCATCTCAAGGGGTTTATCCTAAAGAATAAACTTATATCAATCAATCAGTCAATTAGGGCAGGGCAGACATTCACAAAGCAGGGAAACAGGGCAAAGACAGGAAGTCAAGCTAACATGAGACAAACAACAGAAGTGATTACAAAATAAAACAGGAAATGAGCAAATGATCAAACTTAAAGAGTCAACATTGATAGTCCTGTCCATGACACAGTGTCTGGATAAGATCAACCCTTTTGAATGTGACTGAATGTGAACATGATGACAGTTTGTGTCAGTCAGGTTCTTCACAATTTTATAATTCAGTCAAACAAAAACACATGATATATATACATATAATATATAACACAAACAGACATTAACACTCTACTCGACCTGTGCATAAACTGTACATATGTGTATAATATTACATGTGTGAGAGGGTGTGCGTAACTTTAGCACTCCTAACCATGTGTATGCAGATACCTTGTGAAGAACGCAAGCACGCGCATTGAACATAAGTGTTGGGAGCCTTGATGGCTCACCTGGTAGAGCCATACCACATGGACTTCGTCCTACCTGCAGGAGCCATGGGTTTGAGTCCGTCTCACGGCCCTTTGCTGCACGTCATCCCCTCAGTCTCTCTCCCTGACTTTCCTATCTATCTCTCACTGTACTATCAAAAATAAAGGCAAAAATATGAACTTTATTTGATGCCACCTTTGTTGGTATGATTCCAACAATTATGCTGATTTTTTAAAGTTATAAGTTAGAGATGGTTTAGGCTAATTTAATCAACGTAAAAATCATTTAAAAGGCAAAAGTACAGACTGAAATAATGCAGACAGTGACCGAGCTTGCCTTACTGAAGGACTGGCAAATGGAGCAGAGACTTTCATGCAGGGATCAATCAGTGGCTGACCAGGAGATTTCAATTAAATTAAATTCAAGAAACTTTATCTATCCCTGGGGGGCAATTTAAAATTTTGTTTGCAGCCAGTTACTTGAGCTGTGCCAGAAATTAAGAGGCAAACAAGGTGTACAGAGGTCTGTTGAGTGCACACAAGCCTTGTTGGTTCTTGGTTTTCTAGCAACAGGCACATTCCAGAGACATACTGAAGACAGGTCGGGAATTTCTCAGCTGACTATGAGCTGGATGATGGCACATTTCCAGATACGGCAGCAGAAAAGTTGTAATGAGGGATTTCCATGCCATCCCAGGATTAGCTAACATCATTGGAGCCAAAGATTGCACACACCTAACAATAAATTCACCCTGTTTCGAGGAATTTGCAAATGTTAAGAGAAAAGGATGGCACTCAGTGAATGTACAGGTAATCTACTGAAACTTGTGTCACTGCCAACCGGCCTGGCTGGACACAGGATGCACTCATCGTGCAGAATAGCATGCTGGGACTAAGACTTCAGCAAGCTGCTGTTGGAAATGGTTGGCTCATTGGTGAGCGCACAGTCAGTATCCAGGTTATGGTAGCCTTGTGTATAATTGCAGGATACTGAGGATATGCCCTTAAGCCCTGGCTGATAACTCCTGTGGCAAATCCCACAACTCCACAGGAGCAGAACTGAGCACGAGTGCACAGGAAGCACAGCGCTGCGCGCTATAGGACTGCTGAAGGGACGCTGTCAGTGTCCGTCTGACACTCAGGATTCATTGGATATTTTTGCACAATAACAATAATGCAATTTGGTTTAGGTATGTGACAGTGAGAGCATGCAGTGTGCCGGGATACCATTAGATCTTAGACATTTCACAACCTGGCGAGGACATGACTGCTGCTGAAGTATTTGATCCAGAACCCAGAATGTCACAGCGGTACATCAACATTAGGTTCATCTAATCTGAACAAAAAGTAAACAAGAGAACCAAAAAGCCAATTTTGCACTCCAACTTCCTCTGAGGTGAATTTTATTCTTTTGTAAAAAAAAAGGGAAATAATTTGAATTGAGTTATTTGAATTTACACATTCGATTCTTCTCTGATGCTGGTGATGCCTTCAATGACTTACTCCTGCTTCTCCACCACAGCTTCAGTCAGTAACCTCGGCTGATGTCCTGCCCATCTCTTGGGCCAGTGGAGAAGGGTCCTTGTATCATTGGTAAGACATAATTCATTCGTAATTAAAAAAAAAAACAAACAAACAAAAAAATCTTTTGCTTCGTTTCAAAACCAAAATGGCAAAAAAAAAGTTTTTGGGTGTCAGATTCAAAAAACGAAAAACCAATCAAAATAGTTTTTTACTGTTATTTAGCACCACTTCATTAATCAGTACCTCCACCAGGTCGTCAGTGAAGTTTTGTTTTGATGCCTCTTTTCCTCTTTCGATGATGGTGACATCAAGTGTGCCACCAGAGCCTTTTAAAGGAAGTGGGTTAACATACAGTGTAAGGTTGATTTGGGGTGTGTACTAATGTAAATGAGACTGGTTGTGCACGAGCACAGCCACATAGAGTGTTTGGGATTCATCACTGCTGATGGCGCCTTGCTGTGTGTACCGAGTGCATACATACATACATGTTTGATGAATGAGGCCTCTGGAGTCAGTGCAGTTTTCTGGGCTTCAAACACAAATAGAAACAAGAAAAAGAAAAAAACAATAGTGACGAATGTGACAAAATCACTGCATATTTGCTTCTTATCATTTTGCAATTTCTCTCTCTTTCTCCCTTTTTTGGTTGACCTCAACAGTGGTGCCACCCCTATGAATGTAGATGTCCGTCACTGACAGACTGAGTGATAGAGTTGAGTGATCAAATTACACCATTGGTCAGCGTGCCAAGTGTTGGAGTTTCCACATTGGCTGCTGTTCTTTCAAACTGAATTGGCACACACAGTTTCAGGTGGTTTACAGCAGCAGTGCTGCCAACTTAGCACATTAATCACTACATTTAGAATTTTTTTTTCTTTTCAAAAAGGCACCAAATCTAGCTTTCTGGACAACCCTTAGGTACTGTCAATAGAAAGGAGTCTCCAGTACTGCCCTGTAGCGTACATACCTGGCCTGGCATCAGTCACAAGCCATTAAGCAATGCAGAGTTACGGACCCACAATTGACACTTTGCGACTCTTCCCACCATCAAACTATCAAATTGATAGGAAACAGAGACAAAGGACCCCTCTTCCACAAACAGACCATGCTTTTAGCATGAACGACACAGAACCAGACCAAAGGTCAAAGGGTCGGCTCCAGAGGATCAACCAATGGACACCAGGCAACTGGAGAATATAGGCAAAATCTCCAGTTTGTAACAATAAGACTCTGTCTAATGATATTTGATTGTTTCTTGTATAGGACAAGTAACAACAAAAGGACTGATTAACACTAAGGTGTGAATCCTGGCCTGTCTGTGCCATGCATGAACACACACACACACCAACCTCCCTTCCTCTGTCCCTCTCTAGATAAGAGTCATAAACTACAACCCACATTCCAGTCCTGGGTAGTGACCAGCAGAACTCTCTTCACAGACACAGATCTGAGGAAGAAAATAAAATTAAATATCTAGCTGTTTTTTTTTTGTCCCCATAGAATGTTTGAAATGTAATTAATTATAATTATAATCTTCAAATTATAACTCTGATGAGTTACATGAAGACATTTTGAGGCAGAGAACCCCTTTCAGTCCAACATTAGGAGCTGCAATCAAATTTTGGCAAGTAAAAAACGGCATTGTATGTGTTGCATTGGCCCTTTACGGAGTTTTGAACTAGTGAAAAGTACTGGTTATGGTATAATCTTCAAATCATAATTGTGGTGAGTGATTTGAAGTAATTTTGGGGCAGAAAACCCTTTCAGTCCCAAATGTCTTTATTGCATACATAAGTCAGACATACATCATGTTAATTACAGTCTATTTAACAAGGATGTCAGACATAACAAACACACAAACATAAAAATAACATCATTGACTCTAATCACGTTAATATCATGCCTGATTACACTATAAACAGCAAACACGTTTATGGCCGCAAATTCTGTTGAAATAAACGTTATCGTCTCACACATACATAACATCACTATTAGCTCGGACACAGAGTTAGTGTATTTGTTCGTAATGGCTGTTTGATCCAGATGAAAGCAGCTGTAGAGGCATAGAAACTGCGCTTTTCAGCTTTAACAGGCTGCGCGCTCCTGCGGACAGAAATCACTTTTTGGCACAACACCGGCTCAAAGCCCGGCTCTGTAGCCATGTAAACTCTTAGCTCTAAGCTGCTCGCCACAAACTCATGGCTCTTAGTCATTTTTGCACTTTTCGTGTCTTTTATTTTTCTTTGCCACAAGCTCCAAGTAACGTCATATTTGTCTACATGCGCGATCTTTTATTTTTATAAGCCAAGTCAAGACCAACTGAACCAAAGCAACAGCAGTGCCTCAGAGTAATGTTTTAACTTTTAATCATCATCAAGTTTTCCTTTTTGAAGATTTTGACAACTTTAGAGTCATCTGGTCAACGCCAGTCTCCTCTAAAGTTATCCAGCCAAAGTGAAGAGCATTAGAGTTTATTTCGCATCAACTCACAAGAGACGCCAGCAGATAACATCTGCACGACCGCCTGCAGAGAAGCCGAGCAGAAATCAAGAGTTCCCGAGACATAAAGTCTCCTGGCAAACTCCACCAGAGCTGAACCGCTGAGACACCGGCAGAATCCGTCATCGTGATAACAGGACACGGCCTCCAGGAGAATCCACCTGGATCCCGCATCACCGGGGTTACCACGGCAACCACAGCCACCTGGGTTCCAGGCGAGGGTCTTCAGCTACAGCGCAAGTCACAGTAGGCCGGTCTTAACACTCTGCTCATGACTGGGTTGATGTCGAAATATAGCAATATTTAATCATCAAACCTAATTCGCAGCCCCATGAGCAAGAAAGTTTATCAGCTCAGTGAGTGTTAAAAAGGTGGAGCATCAGTCTGTTACCCAGACAGAGGGTGTGCGCTGTGTGAGAGGCCAAATAAGAAAGATAGTCTGTCTCTTCTAACTCTCTCTCTGAGGGATCATGTTACAGCAGATCCGGCTGAAATCACAGCTCAGTCTTTGTCTTTAACTCATGTGTTTGGTGATGTTGTCAGACGACGTCGTGGTTATAAAATCAGGATTTTAGCAGCAGCTTGAAGTGACTGCTGGTTAACATGTAGTCTTAATGGACCACGTTATAGTCATAGTTTCAAACTTGCTCCATTGTCGTGACAACAGAAACAGAAAAACATGTCAATGAGAACAGCTTTATTGTGAATTCCTCTGTATTAAAACTCTGTTTATGTGAGCACAGAGAAGAGGAGGGAAGAGAACAGATAAAGAGCTGAAACCGATGACACTGGACTGAATGTAAATATGATGTGATGATGTCAGTTGTTTAAAGCTGTTCCACAACAGTTTTCAACTACATTCACATATTGACCATATGCAGCCCAGCCATAGAGCAGGTTTTAACCTAGTGTGACCCATCAATGTGTTTCTTATGTCACTGGGACACAGACTTTCTTCTCTCCTCATTCACACAATGATGTTTACCGGACGTTTGTCGGACTGTTCACACGGCTGCAGCTCTGTCTGTAGTTTTTGTGGACTTCAGTAACCACACGTGCACAGATTTAAAAAGCGTACACAGAAAGTGACATCGTTTGTTTGCGCTTCCCCAAAACAACACAACATGTCCTCAGAACACAGCTGGAGCAGTCCTCCGCTCGAGTATCTGCAAAGCAAAGTTCAACTTGATTAACTCAGTTTAGTTGCGGCATAATCAGTCATAATAAGTATTTGGCTTATAAGTGTGCATGTTGTCATTTACTTAATAACTGTGTGTTTTGTCATAATTTGAAATCTTTGCCTAAGAGTGTGTGCTTGTTGAAGTGACCACAGCCCAAACACCAGAAAATGGCAGCGGGTGGGCTCATGCCTCTCAGAGTCTCTGGCTTAATCACAGCACTCAGCTCCAGAATGCACCCAGAAGCCTGTGAGTGTGGGCATGGTTGGGGGGGGACATCAGTGGGAATAAAAGGTTGACACAGGTGACTCCTCACACTTTTTACTTCAACAAAACACTCATTGCTCTTCATCTGCAAAAGAAAATGAGAAAAAAATGTTGCAATTCCCGTCCTGAGGGCCAAGTTTGATAAATCACATTTCAAGCCTTTGTTGATGGGTGTGTGTATGTTTGTCTGTGTGTGTGTGTGTGTGTGTGTGTGTGGTCATTGACAGACAGTCACTCTAACCTGAATGTGTACAGAACAAGACCATATACTGTGTTTCAAAGTTTACACAGACACACTCACACACACACCACGAACCTACACAACCACAGTAGCTATTAGTCAGTGTCTATGTGGCATGTCTGCTCAATGATCCTGCGAAAAGTGCTGATATCACCATGAACCATTCCTGAAAGATTTATAAATAGAATCATTTTCATTTCAGTTTATCCTTATTGCCATTTGAGTCAAGTTGTGTCATAGTTAGTGAATGAATTTGTGAGTTCTGGCCAAAAACGTGTTTTGTGAGGTCACAGTGTGACAGAAGTGATGAAAATCTCACTGGGCATAACTGATATATTGATTTCACAAGAACGTGAGATCGCTGTGACCTTGACCTTTGACCTTTGACCACCGACATCTAATCAGTTCACCCTTGAGTCCAAGTGAATGTTTGTGCCAAATGTGAAGGAGTTCCGTCAAAGCGTCTCTGAGATATTGCGTCAACGAGAATTGGATGGACATACACATCGAAAACAATATTCCTCTGGCTCTGGCTGTCGCCGGCGCAGAAGAATAAAAATACATAACGTAATGGAGAAATTGTTGGAATGGGGCTCAACTTATTTTTGTATTGCATTTGTCTGATCAACTCTTATTTCTTTCATTAATCATTTTTGTAGCAAAGTCACTATGTTGACAGGATTCAGCTGTTACTCTGGTGAATGCAGTTAGGCCTGAACCAATCAGACAACAGTGTTGTCAGTACCTGTGCCTGAGAGCCATCAGAGCTTGTGATTACATCAGGCCTTGTTAACAAAAAAAATTAAAAAATAAAATATAAATATAAAAATAAAATAATTAAAAACAGTTGTGATGCTACTTCCTTATAAAATTAATAAAGTGAAAGAAATAGAGTGAATGGTCCCCTATTGTAAGGAACAAGGAGATGCAATCTTCGGTCCCTCTTCCCCTTCACCCGTGGCCTTTGGTTGTACCGAGACAAACTTTAAAAGGAAGCTGTTCTTTGCCACTGCCGTCAGGCGCTTGCTCATGGTGGGAATGTTGAGTCGAAATAACTCCTTTTGTGATTTGATGCTGTATAAGTAAATTGAAATTGAACTCTTTGATATGTCCAAAATCTGTTTTATTGTCTTCTGAAAAAGTCTAAGCGCTGCAGCTGAATTTGAAAACTGACAAGATTTCAAATTCCGACTAAAAAAATACAACAGAACAACCACCAGCCTCAGTGTAACGATACGACCACAGACACAGGATATGAGATGAACACTTCTCCACTGCTGCTACAAAGAGGTTCCTCTCCCCCTCCTCCACAGGCAGATTGGAGACAAACTGAAGCAGTGGGGGAGATGTACAGTGAGGCCGGGCAAACAAAGTGGCAGACAGACATCGAGGCCAACACAGAGAGCTCACAGAGAGACAACAGGGAGACTCACTGATCAATTATTCAGTTCAGCACTAGGGTTTCCTGGAACGGGCAGCGAGCAGCGCGGCCTGTCAGGGGTGTCAGTGTGGTGGAGGGAGATACCACACTGAACCTAATACCACCACCACTACCACCACCAACCAGCAGCAGTAATACTCACACATGAACAAGCCACACACACTTCTGTTGGTCTGTGTGTGACCGGATCAGCTGCGGAAAAACAAAAGCAATGATTGTATCATGGCTTCAGAGATTGGAGAGTCCTAACTAAACAACATTAATTATCCTCCTTTGATCAAACATTTAATGAAGCCAAATGCCTGTTTATTTTTCTTTCTTTTTTTTTTTATTCCATTTGTTTTCCCCTCGCTCATTAATTTGACAAAAGATATGTTTTCCAATTAAATTATCCATTTCTGGCACAATCAAATATGCCCATGGAAGATGATAAAAGATTTAATTCACCTTTGTTTTTTTTTTTTGTTGTTTTTTTTTTCTCTGAAATTTCTAAACACTGATTCATGCAATTTTAAAATGTTTTATTTTTTTATGGATATCATGCAGAGCTGAGGTCCAAAGAAAAACCTTGATGGGTTGGTTTGTCTCTGCTCAGTCACTTGTTGTTAAACCTCATTTTAAGGCCAAAGACCCCCCCCCCCCATCGTTAGCCTAGATTTGGAACAAGAAGAACTGGGTCATAAGTGTTCATTCATGTAGGCCAGAAGATCCAGGATGTATCCAGGAACCCGACCCATACAAGCCTTTAACTGAATTGATTCCATTTTAAAATTAGAGACGCTCAGGGATGTCTTCACTTCTCCTGGTTCTGGTGCGGATGTGAGGATGTGAGCCGCTGCACTTGAATAAGCTGCAGCCGACTATTGATTTTTGAGCAAGGCCAGAGAAAGTGCAGTAATCCAGTCTGCATGAGACAGAGGCATGCATAAGCCTCTCTGCATTTGACAGGGCAGTGCTGCGCTCTGACCTTTGCAGTGTCTGCTCAGCTGATAAAAGGCAGTTTTAGTCGGGGGGAGGGGGAGTTTCAGGTCAGAGTGGAGAAGCACTTTGAGTTCTTTACCTGCCGATTCTAACAGAGACACAATGATTTCACAAGTGAAATGTATTTATTCTGGGCCAGATTTATTAAGGAAACAACATCGTGTTAATGTGCACTGCAGAGAGAGGGAGAGAGAGAGAGGGAGAGAGAGAGAGAGAGCAGGAACAGCAGTTCAGAGTGGAGATGGTTTTGATTTGATATGGAGGTTAATTCTGGGGTAAATGCAGCCAAACACACTTCAGTTCTTAGAAAAATATCATCAGGTAAAGTCTGTAATGATTTTACAGTTCACTGAAGGCCATGCTCAAATTCACGCATTTCAAGTCCTCATCCACTCTTTGTGTAATGAAGAAATTGTGTTCACGAATAAACATCTTTTCTTTTCTTCTTTTCTTTATCTGTTCATTTTTTTGGAACAATTTTTGTTTATTGAATTTTCCAAAATATAGAGCGGTCTACAAGGGAAAACACAGGAGTAAAGCATCAAAGATAATGAAAGGAAAAGAAATTGAATAAAAATTAAATTAAATCATTTAAAAAAATTAACATGTTAAAGTAATCCCTTTAAGGCCAGTCACCGCAACCCACCACCAGACTGGAGCCATTCCAAAGGTACAAAGGGGAACATTTAGTGAGGTTAATATAAATTCCATACATTCGTACAAAAATTCAACTATACATACACTGATGCTCATGTGCATGTGTCAAGTGCATCATGTTGTCTGCAGATTGTGAAAATTACCCATGTAGCCACTAAAATCAGCCTACTAATTACATAGTTAATCACTGAGATGTGGCTTTCTTTTGAGGTGAAACATAATTCTTTCTGATGCCATGTATGACAAAATTTGAGCACATGGAGACAGGGGGAGGGTCTTCACTTTTCCATAACAAAGCAACGCATTTGTTACCAGCAATCATGGCCAGGTTTATAAACCAGACCTTGTTTGTTATGGTGAGAGGGATGTCAGATATGTCACCAAAGTTACTAGCTTCTTTGAGGCTCATGTAAATCAAATCTATGTTTTAATTTATATGTAACCTCAGTAAATCAGCATCTCTAACATGTCTCCTTGTATTATTTGTGTGATCCTCTCTTAAAATCCATATACAACAAAAAAAAAAGACACAAAAAACACGTTTATGGCAGAATGTTGCATCTGCATCTGGAGAACAGCTGAAATATCTATAGAAAGCTCTGAGTGTTTGTTTTGAAATGTGTCAAACATGTGAGAAAATAATCTAAACTCAAGGTTGACTTACCCGCTTTTTCCAGAACGCCAGACCAAATGTTCAGCTTCAGCTTGCTCATGTGTCAATGTTTGAACTCCACATGGCACCTGTCTTGTCTCTGAGGTGCTTTATGTTCACTTTTTGGACCTTTTGTCTTTATCTCAGTTCCAAACAATATAGATAACATATATGACTGTATGATTGTGTCATTTGTTTTTTGTGATCAAGTAATTATTTGGAAAAATCAAGGACTAATTGAAAAGAAACAATGTTTTCATTGATTTTTATTATTTTGAACTGATATTGTCAATTGATTTTCACCCTTATAATATTACAATGACAATACAGGTGATGATAGAAACACGAAAACCAAGCCTCGATTGTTTTAGTCACTGTTGGTGAAACACAGTATATCTGAAAAATACATCTTGGTCCCGCCCATTTTTCAATTCTATTCACAGGCACGTCAGCACAAACTGTTATTAACCTCCATCGTCCCTCTCCAGCCCACACACCTCACTGTGCTGTGTATTGATGAAACCATTACGCTGTCCGTGGTGCTGAAGTTACAGATTCATACAAACTCCTCATCTGATAGTAAATTGTCTCCAAAGCAAATATCAAGTGCTCTTGTGGCATTTTAAGACATGTATTGTAGCAACAACACACACACACAACCCAGACTTAATCAACACTTAATCTAACCTAATCTCTACTCCTTGGCTCTTGTCCTACAACACCATATCAGTACAACTTCAAAATATAATCTGTACAATTATATACCAATCTTCTGTCATCTTATGTGTATTTATAGTCATTTTTTAGTTTTTGTGTTCACCATTATGCAATATGTTAAATACCTGTTTACTATGTCATCTTATATATGTTTGTCATTTTTTCTTTTGTTTTTTGTCACACTATGTACAGTAAAAAAAATGAAAATGAACAAGAAGAAAGTAAAAAAAAAAAAAAAAGTCACAGCCAAATAAATAAATATAAATGTAGATTTTTTTTTTTTTTTTTAAAGTGGCCATCGTTAGAGTTGAATTTTGCTTAACGATCTTTGATTTTCACCATTATGGCATCGTGTTGTGGTGGACACAGGCACCGTAGCTGCCACTTCAACCACCGCTGCTTTAAGTCCTATTAGCTCCAAGGCTCTTGTACGAAGAACCTATTGTTATGTTCATGGAACACAAAGAGTAAGTGAACAGTTTTTGTTCAAGAGTCTCTTCTTCTTCTAAGTGATTAGATCAAACCAACATGTTGAGAACTGAACTTGAAAATGTGTCTCAAGTGCATATTATAAACTAATTCTACCAGACACACAGGCAGAAATCACAAGGTTTTAAGTATACTAAAATTAAGCTGCTATTCAGAACTGACAAAGCTTTGCTTGATGCTTTTCTTTTGTTTTCTCTCTTCTCCTAATATAAAAGTTTTAATTAAAAAAAGAAAGAACTTGATACCTTAAAATACCTCATTCAAAGATTTTCAATTTACTATAACTCAATAATTTATTTTCAGAAAGAAGAGAAGATTCAAAAAGCTGCACAGAAAACTTATTTTTTCTACTGGAAGATAAAAGTTCCTTTTCTCATATTCTGCTGTGTAAACACAGTTCACATCCCCTTTTGTACCATGTTCTTTGTCTCTCTCTGAGACAGTGAGTGAATATATGTATATCTGTATATCTGTGTTTTTGTGTTTTTGTGTGTGTGTGTGTGTGTGTGTGTGTGTGTGTGTGTGTGTGTGTGTGTGGCAGGGTGCATACAAACATGTGGGTCCCCTGCAGACATAGAGAGCAGGAATCTGGGTCAGTGTGTTTTTCTGTGGTTCAGTGTGGGAGCAACTGGGAGCATCAGTGGTCTCCCAACACGACACAGCACCCTGTGGGCTGTCCACAGCCTGGGGTCATACACACTGACACAGTGGGAGGTGGGGGTGTTAGGGAGAGGGAGTGCCTCAGGGTGCATGCTGGGTGACAGAGATGGGACGTACAACAGAAACGACACAGGCCCTGTTCTGTAGTGTGCGTGTGTGTGTGTGTGTGTGGTTCAATGTGACTGAACACACACCAGATACAGCCACTCACACCACAGCAGGATGCTGCTCTGTGCCTCTTCAGAAAAATAAACAAATACATAAATTCCTACAAGTATTTTTACAATTATTGCCCTGAATTTCTTTAAAAATATATATATATATATAAGTGCATCCGGAAAGTATTCACACCCCTTCACTTTCCCCACATTTTGTTATGTTACAGCTTTATTCCAAAATGGATTAAATTTCTTTTTTTTTCTCATCAATCTACACACAATACCCCATAATGACAAAGCGAGAAAGGTGTTTTAGAAATTTTTGCAAATTTATTAAAAATAAAAAAACTGAAATATCACATGTACATAAGTATTCACACCCTTTAACTCAGTACTTTGTTGAGGCACCTTTGGCATACAATCCTGTCTCGGAGGTCTATAGACAATTCCTTTGACTTCATGGCTTGGTTTCTGCTCTGACATGCACTGTCAACAGTGGGAGTATATAGACACGTGTGTGCCTTTCCAAATCATGTCCAATCAATTGAATTTACTACAGGTGGACTCCAATCAAGTTGTAGAAACATCTCAAGGATGATCAGTGGAAACAGGCTGCACCTAAGCTTACTTTTGAGTGTCATAGCAAAGGGTGTGAATACTTATGTACATGTGATATTTCAGTTTTTTATTTTTAATAAATTTGCAAGAATTTCTAAAAAACCTTTTTCGCTTTGTCATTATGGGGTATTGTGTGTAGATTGATGAGAAAAAAAGGAATTTAATCCATTTTGGAATAAGACTGTAACATAACAAAATGTGGGGAAAGTGAAGGGGTGTGAAAACTTTCTGGATGCACTGTATATATACATATAATTTAAATGATCATACCCAAAATCTGCACTTAATAAAATAGAACAAATGTTGACCTAAGTGAAACAGAGAAATACAGTGAAATTTTTTAAGTGCAATGATTAATGAATGAAGTATCTAATTCAAATGAAAATAAATTAAAGACCAAAACAAAATAACCATGTAATCTTGTTAGTGATTGACATGAGTGATGTTCCACAGTCTGTGCAAAAAGCCTGGTCAAGTGAGTGACGTAAACAGGACGTAGAACAAACCATGCAGTGCTTTAAAAACAAAGAATCTTAAAGCTCCCCTACGATGAAAATAAAGTGTTTCACCTTGTTAACATCTATATGATGATTTTATAAACCTATGGAACCAATCCTGTCAACTTGTGGGGACGGGGGACAAAGCTAAATAAACCTGAAACCTTGTCAGTACAGAGAGAGAGAGTTAGCATTAGCACAACCACTAACACTGTGTCAGCCACTGCCAGTTACAAGCTAACAAACAACATAAACAAATAAAAGATGCTAACTATGCTAACCGTTCTGACCCGTCTGCTAGTCTCTGGTTCTGGTCTCAGACTCCTCCTCTGAGTCTGGGTCTGACTGAGGCTCAAACATGTGGCTGAGTCTCTCTGATGTTTCCTCCTCTAACCATCTTGATGCTCTCTGCTCTTTCACCTGTCCACCTGGAGCAAGCAGGTGGTGGGCGGGGCCAAAGGCCTGATACAGATTTCTCTATCAGCAAGTAAGAGGAGATGAGCTTCAGACCCAGTTTCCCAGGGATATGTGTCATCAACATAGCTTTAAAAGGTGTATTGTGTTTCTAAAACTGATCAGCAAAAAAAAAAATAAGAACATGTGTAAATAAATCTTGAATTCTACTGATTTCTGAATTCTACTAATTTATCATCAAGGCAACATGTCAAAACAGTTAGTCAATAGACAGAAAATTTATGGATGAAAGTTTTGACCCTCAGTGAATCATTTCAGTGTTCTTTGACAGTTTATTTTTGAATTTCACATCATTATAAAATGAATCCTTCTGGGCTTTAATTGTAAGATATCAGTATAGGCTCAGGTAACGTGATGGTCATTTGTCAAATAGAAATGATAAATCTGTTAATCAGAAAAATCATAATGATTGATGGATATTGCAGCCAGCCAGGGCTGTTTTGATCTCCCCAACAGACCCAGATTCAGGCCAGTGTTCTTCAGCTGGGATACTACCTGGCAACAGGTTAGTCTGAGGAATTTTCACCATGTACAATGTAAACTAGCATAATGAACAATTGTGAAACAATGCCCCTTTATTGTGCT
>NW_019174900.1:2145326-2206442 GCF_002260705.1 Seriola dumerili
GCAAATCAACGTTAGATTCCATGGCTGTTTTAAATCTCATGTAAACTAGATATTAAAACCAGCTCATATTAGATAGGAGTCCTGATGTTTTATCATACTTTAGAAAAGTAGCTTCCCAGTTTTTCTGATCTACTCCAACTTGCAGTTGATTAATGGAAACTCAACCCCTCCCTATCCCTCCTCTGCTTCCATACTGCTTTTTTTATTCTTTTCTTTAATAATTTCCACATTAAAAGAACTTACAGCAGACTCAAAGGGCAAAATCCCCAAATCACCCAGTCATCCTTGGAGGCTTTTCATTTGAAACATGTGAAGGTAGAATATTGAGTTTCATAGACTATACCTTAACAGTGTAACTAGTCCAATTTACAGACAATGCCCCTTTATTGTGCTGCAAAGTTCTCAATTAGAGGCCTCAACTAGATCCAGGCTTTAAATTCATGTAAACTAGAATTTAAAACCAGCTCATATTAGATAGGAGTCCTGATGTTTGATCATACTTTAGAAAGTAGCTTCCCAGTTTTCTGATCTACTCCAACTTGCAGTTGATTAATGGAAACTCAACCCCTCCCTATCCCTCCTCTGCTTCCATACTGCTTTTTTATTCTTTTCTTTAATATTTCACATTAAAAGACTTACAGCAGCTCAAAGGGCAAAATCCCCAAATCACCCAGTCATCCTTGGAGGCTTTTCATTTGAAACATGTGAAGGTAGAATATTGAGTTTCATAGACTATACCTTAACAGTGCTGAAGAAAGAGCAGAAGAGTAAGACCACTCTTATAGCAGCCTTTATGAGACACCCAGCTTTATTTGTTCATTCATCATGCGCCATATTTGAGGATCAACTTTTATCATTTAATTGATGGCTGTCCATTTTGCTCAGTTGGTATAATCCAGACTTGGTTGGTGCCAAAGATACTTGATAACAAAGATTACACATGACTAGATAGATATATACTTTACAAGCAGCGCCAATGGTAGGAAATGGTAAACACTTCCTGTCTCCTAAGTGGGTGTGGTCACGATTGCTTGTCCATGTCAAAACATAACAATACATACAATACAGCACTAGACATCTTTGCTCCTTGTTTTTTTTTTTTTTTTTTAAGTATATTTTTTGGGCTTTTTATGCCTTTATTGATAGCACAGTAGAGAGAGACAGGAAATGGGGAGGCAGAGAGAGGGGGAATGACATGGAGTAAAGGGCCGTCCGATGCGGGAGTCGAACGGTTAACTCAAGTAAAAACTGAACTGAACAACTCTCACTTGTATTGTAGTCTTATCTGACCAGGAGGATCTATACTCTGACTCCAGTAATGAAGCTGTGGACTTTGTCTGCCTCTAAGTATAGGTGTATATGTGGTTGGAAGGCAATGTCGGCAGTTGTTCAGAAGATCTGTGGCTTTTGAAAAATTGATCCAATATTTATTGTGGCGACTATGAGGCTAAAGAATCTGTGATCAGGTTCACTTCTGGAGTGAACAGACTCAGACCTGCTGCTGGTCTCCTATGATGATCGTAAGCGTGCTGTCTCCTTTCTCAACTGTCTCTGTTGGTTTCCTCTCAACGCTTTCATGATCATGTGATGCTTCTCCTTTGCCGAGTGTCTCTTGCACTGTCTCCTCCTCTCAGTGCAATCGTAAAAAATCCTGGATACGTCTTATTTATCTACAGATGCACGTTATACTGTAGTTTGCTCCATTTAGATATGTTGAATGAGCTATTTTAATGTGGTTTAACTCAGTCTGTGTCATTTTAAACTCACAATATTCTGTTGATCAGTTTTCAAGTATCTCTGCCTGGACATCACCTGACAAAACACTGTGTGTTCTCTTCTTGTTCAGGTCACGTCTGTAACCTCGTCCGTCGTCAAATAAAACTGCTCTTAGTTTAATGACCACAAACAATAAAAGATTATTGAGACTATAGTCGCATCTCATCCCCTCGTCAAAATCTTAAACCACATTTCCCATAAGCCGGGTTGCTCTCTTCCCCCTCAGCACTCTGGTGTTTTTGTCTTTAAGAGCATCAGCACAGGGAGTAATTCTTCCATCAGCCTCTACATTAACAGAGGCCGCCAACCTTTCTGCTGATTGTTTCATTTGTTTACAGTAATTATGCTCCTCTCATAATTCTGCTCATCTCAGAGGGAATACGCTGATGATTAATTGATGTGAAAATGACTCACAGAACCTTTATTAAAAGCGAAGCCAACTTTGTTCTCCTGGTTTATTATTTCATTTACGAACCATGAGACTATAGCAGCTGAATAAAAATAAGCTTTGCTTTAATTATACACTTGTATATTATTACAGTGCAATGTGCTGCTCATAATGCAACGTCTGGACAGTTGTTATGCTCTGCATCTCATGGTATTCCTGTTATTCTAACTGTGATGTGATGCACAACAGAACCAAGGGCATGGTGGGTAACTCTTCATTTATTTAAGAGTCTTTCTTTCTTAGCATGACATATAAAGAATGCACATATACAAAGATAAATAATTGCACACACAGGTTCACAGCAGACAAAATTTCGCACAAATGGTTGATATTTTCTCTGACTCTGGATAAACAGGGATGTAACCTGAAACTAGTCTGAGTGGAGGAGGCAGACAACCACCAGGAGGTGATTCCAGTCGCTCTTTTAAATGCAACAACGTATTTGCGGTGTTTGCGGTGAGCTGTATTTAGTGTAAAGATTTACAGATTTTGGAGTTGAGAGCCACAGACAGGACAGGGAAGTCAGCTGTATGAGGACAGTGAAGAATAAATCATACCATAATTTCTCATATAAAACGAGGTATTCAATATTATTGGCACAGTCTCAAATAATAGTAATAATAGTAACACATGAAGGCTGCTCACTAACAGAGCTGTGAAGCGGAGGCCACTTGATCCTCAGGTGTCGTCTTCATTCTGTCCCGTTTCTATTTTTTCTTTAAACAATATCCTAAATGTTATTTTCCTCCATACTGTAACGATCAAATAGGTTTATGTTGTGGCCACAAGTTTAAATTATTTCATGTCATTTTGGTCTAAATACAAAGATACCTGAGACCTTTGCTCTGGAGGAGAAGCAGGTCAGAGACGTGAGTCCGAGTGCTTCGTGATAGAAAACACTGGCACTGAGTGAAAAAACAAAAAACAAAATATGTCTTAAACTGCAAAAATAAGATCCAGATGGTCAAAAAATAAAATAAATAAATAGATAAAACTTTAATGTCAAAGACAGTCTGTGCTCTCAGTACTGTCATGTGCTGTTTAGGGACGTTAATGCCAGTAATGAATCATCACATCAAGATGATCATCTTATAAATAATTTTCATGCGGTAGTTTAAGCTGTCCTTCCCTGAATTCTATTAATTTTTAATATTGTTCTAAATCATGGTTCATATGTATATGTTGAAATTCATTTGGGCATTTAATATGTTGGTATGTTGTGATTTGCGTTTCTTTTCACAAAGCAAACAGAGCAAGGCGTTACAGAGGAGCTGAAGTCAGCCTCCAAACACAGACAAGGCCAAACATGGTCTCAGCCAGCAGCACCAATCAGCTGCTGTGCCGATGCCAAGAAAATGCAGAGGAGTCTTCATTAGTTTTGAAGTCACCGTGCACAGTGTCTGCTCTCCGAGCATCTACATTCCTTTCATCCAAACTCCATCTTCCAGTGAACTCAACGACACGGTCGTCACAATGATGGATAGCACACAGATTTCTGATCCTGGTTTGGATGCATTCTGCAGCGATTGGTGAGTTACTAGGTAAATCAGTTTCAATTCAAGGTCGCTCCTGTTCACACCATGAATAGAAGCAAAGTTGTTGTAGTGGATTGAAAAGTAACTTCCAGACACTAAAGACAGAACGAGTGTGTTGGTGCTCTGCTTTAACTGCATCTAAGGAAAGAATGAAGAAAGAATAAAGATACATAAAAGCAGGTGACTTTAAGTGAACAAGTGGACCTCTAATAAAAACAAGACAGGTTCAGATTCTGATTCAGACAACTCATTAATCCCAAGAAGGGCATTTTTTTTTACATCTTAATGTGTAAAACAAATATAATTAATAAAAACAACACATTATCTTACAGTCCCTAAACTGAATAAATACATGAATGAATGTATTTAAAGATTTAAATATAACAGTCATTTAAAATGACAACTGCCGGCGTTAACAACCAAATACGATGTGATTTTTTAAATATTTTTATTTATTTTCTTAAGAAACATGATTTGATTTATCTCAATAATTATTTCTCTCTTCCAGGAATTGTATTTTCCATTTTATAAATAACAATTTTCTCAGTGTCCCAAATGAGCTTCTCAGAGGGTCTGTGGAGGGTGGAGGTGAAACACACTGTAATAATGACACAAGTGGAAATATTTTATTATAATTATTGTAACAAACTAATAAGGAAGGAAAATGAGGAGCATAATAATCATCTAAAAAACATCTAAAGGTAATAATGGGACAGAACATCATAATGATATGGTAATAATGAGATAACACAATAATAAACAAATTATATCAGGCTGAAATGTGTTTTGTTAATAATGTGGTGATAGTGTAAAATCATAAGAGTACTGGTGGAGGTAATAATAAGTGACATGTATATGAATAAATAATAGAAGGGTAAATGTAGGGTACTGTACTAAAAAATAAAGGGGTGATATATAGGTTCTATATTTTCACAGCACTTTAAGCAAAATATCAGTATAATAATTTCATATTTACAATAAATATTTCTTTTAGAATTCTTCTGTAAACACTGAGACTCTCTAATATTAGGATGATTCATGATTGCATAAGACTTATGGAAAAAAAACAGTAAAATAAATGCTTTCACAGATAGTTTTTCAAATATACATGTAATAAGAAGGTGCTACCAATACTGAGGTTGTATAATTTTATTATTTTTCCACAATTCAGTGCAATAAGTTATTAATATTATCTTATTTTTTTATCAAACTTGTTCCTCTAACCTTTGTAAATTCTTACCTTGAAAAACTTCCTTTGAGTGTCAAACAAAGTCATTTTATTCATTTTATTCATATTACAGGATTAGAAAAGCTCTTTTGCAATTTAATGGTTGATTATTTTCTCTGTTTTTTGAGCCACTGCAGCTCCATTGTCATGTTAACACTGATCCTCCATCTTCTTACATAAATAAAGGTCTTTCAGAAAAAGTGAGGTAGTCATTTTGCTCAGTCTTTTGAAATCTCAAGTAAGACGGTTGTTGACTATTTCTTTTCATAAAAAGATCTCATCTTAAAAATTAGATGGTTTAATAACAACCACAAATCAAGGTTGGAAAATAGAAAAGCACCTGGTGTAATGTAAATTATCACCTTTATTTCTCATGTCATTTATTGTAGGATAAAAAATGATTCAGTAGAATTGAATAGTTTATTATATATTGTGTGAAGCTCTTTAATGTGGCTTCAAAGGAGTTCAAATATTTAGAAACCTTTTTTGATTGCACTTTAAGTTTTACAGCCAATACATAATATATTTAAAAAAAAAAAGCAATGCAGCTTGTATCTAACCAGGAAATTACACTCATATGATATAAGCAAGAGCATTTTAGAGACTGTCTACAAAAGACTGTCTGCTGAGGGAAGTGTTTGAACTTTTAACATGTGTACATAGTGTGGGCACCTGGGGTCTAAGAACAAAAACAGACTGACCAGGATTGCTCATACGTATCATTCACATTGGAATCATATCTGTTTTTGTTGTTTGTACTGAGCATGTTTATGCTAATGCTAATTTTAATTATTCCTCCGCGCTGGCGACACCCAGAGCCAGAGGCATATTGTTTTCAGGTTGTCCGTCTATCCCGTTCTCATGGACGTGATAGCTCAGTAACACCTTGATGGAACTTCTTCAAATTGGGCACAAACTTTCACTGGGACTCAAGGATGAACTGATCAGATTTTGGTTGTCAAAGGTGAAAGGTCAAGGTCAGTGGGACCTCACAAAACATGGCTTTTGGCCTTGTGAACACTATATCCTGAGAACACAAAAAGTGTTTTGGTGGAGCATACAACAGCGAGGCAGTGATTCTAGTTTTATCATCATATTTATTGTTTGCAAATTTCCACAATTTTGGAATTAATTAAAACACTAATCCTCCCCCCTTCTTAGTTGAAGAAGTGTGTCAACTGTTCCCTCTGTTTTTGTTTGCTGACTGATGTCGGAGTTGCTTTAAAAATCTTAAACTGTCATGAAAGTTTTCTGCAGTTTTCTAGGTGACAGTTTTTTTTAACCCTTTCCACAAAATACATGACGCACTCACCGCTGATATATGAGAATAGATTAAGCAGAAAACCCTGACAGCACCTTCTAATGGAGTCAATTGCATATACAGTGACTATAATTGACTTCTTTGCATCCCTTCCTCCCTCTGAATCTGCGTGTACATCAGCACAGATCACATTTTATATTTTTGTCTTATTATGGGAGTTAAACCTCCTCCGTCAAACAGGGGAGATTGTCCCATCTAATTAGGTGATTCAAATGATATCATTTGTTAGATAATTTTCAGACTGGATCTAATTTTGAACTTTATTGCAGAGGAGTCAAATGGGTGTAATAAATATCAGAATAAAATAATTTCATGTCCCCATGCCTATTACTTATGTCTCCATAAAAGTAGGGGAGTGTATTAAGCTGGCAATTAGGATTTCATTAAAATCTATAAATGGAGGTTCATTTATAGTGGATGACTTATCATAGACATCTTTACACACTGTCTCCAGGGCAGATTGGAGATGAAATGATTACACACACACACACACACACACACACACACACACATCTTCCTTTCAAAGCTGATCAGTTTACTCCATCATATTGAACCAAATTTATGTCGGCGCCATGTGTTTCTCGGAAGCTCAGCTGCACCTTGCTGGATGAAAAAAAAAAAAAACAAGCCACCGTATCCGTGTGCTGTAAGATGCATAAATACCCTGCCCCCAACACACACACACACACACACACACACACACACACACACACACACACACACACATAAAGGAGACAATCAGTCGCTGCCAGCAAGCCTGAACACAATAGCCTGTATTAATATTTCATTTCATTTCTTTGGATTCATTGACCACCACGTACCAGAAACCTCTTTGAATGGCAGCTTCAAATGAGTGTGTGTCTGAATCCAGGCCTGGATGTAACTGTTGGAGGCCCTTACTCCTCCACCCTTCCCCAGCTCAACCATGTGTGTGCGCTCTTATTTATATAGTCTCTTAAGTCTTTTATGAGATTCAGTGAAGATGAATGTGATTATAATTTGTGACGTGTCTTTGATTATGAAATACAGCTTGGCTTCACCTTTGTGTGTTTTGTGTTGTGTTTTGTGGTTATGTGACCGTGGCAAATGTTGAAATATTGGATCAGTATTAGTTACAGATTAGAGATGATAGAGACTAAGATCAGAAACCAGAAGTTCACTTTGGTCTTTTCTTTTTCTTTTTTGTTTTGTTTTAAGGAATCAGGCAAAGGTGAATTCACGAAAACAACAGTTTCATCATCTTGAGAATATGATGCAGCAGACATCAGACAAACATCTTGCTCAGTGATATTAGACCATACCATGGATGTAGCAGGTTGTAATTAGCGTAGCATGAAGCAGCAGGTTTACTGACTCGAGTTGAGCAAATGCAGCCACATTGGAAACAGGCTAGGCTATGAAAACGTAGCTAAGCTAATAGGCTAGGCTATGAAAACATAGCTAAGTTAGCTTTCATTTCCAGCAGCACAAGTTGTCCAAGTGTAACAGACTGACTCTGTCATGTTTCTATGTAAAAGCATCACAGACAAAGAAAGTGTCAGAAGAGTGAATGATGAATGAAAGGATGTTTTCTGTCTTTTCATCTTTACTAATCAACCATTTAATTCACTGAGCAGCTCAGAGGCTAGCGACAGCTACAGGCATATTTTAAGGTGGAATGTTTTCTTGTGTGTTAGGCAATGCGTGATTGACGCTTGGAAATCAATCAATACACCTGAAGTGCCAGTATGAAAACTTTGACCATTTTATTAGTTTTTATTAGCTCTGTACAGGACATACGCTTTAGAGCTCTTCAAGTGCTTAAATATAGCCTCGTGGTTGTCTGCCTCCTCCACTCAGACTAGTTTCAGGTTACATCCCTGTTTATCCAGAGTTGTAGAAAATATTAACAATTTTTGTGAAATTTTGTCATAATTACTGTGTGAAGTTTTGAGTAATGGATAAAAAGTGTTTTCTGAGGTCACCATGACCTTGACCTTTGACCACCAAAGTCTACTCAGTTCGTCCTTGAGTCCAAGTGGACATTTGTGCAAAATTTGAAGAAGTTCCTTCAAGGCGTTACTGAGATATCATGTCCATGAGAATAGGATGGACGGACTGACGGACAACCCGAAAACAATATGCCTCCGCATCGGGATGTCACCAGTGAGGAGGAATAAAAAAAAATGGTATCGTTCAGGTGCACTCTGGCAGCACTACACCTATGGTTTGAACAGTGTTCTGGCATGGTGGAGTTTTAATCTAAATGCTAACATGCTCACAGTGACAACGCTAACATGCTAATGTTGAGCTGACGATGTAGTGATTGCTCTCAGCAGTCACTCTAGTGAGAACAGTCTGATCAGAACAAACAGAAGATCTGTGTTGTAATATATATTTCCACACAGCAGCTGAATGTTGAATACATATTCCCAAGAGGAAAAAAATACATTTAATTAAATTACCACAAACCAATTACCAGATGGCAAACCTCAGGTCTTCTTGGAGCCCCTGAGGCACCACATTTCATAACCAGGTGTGGCTGTATGTATCTCTGTGGGCGTGCATGCATTTTGTGCTTGTGGGTGTTGCACTTCACACACCCACCTCTCTAACTGCGCAACCTTAGAACCGCAGCATCTAGTTGTGCCTACTTTTCCACTGATTCGTGTTACAATTGCAGGTGTTAATTAGCGATGCTGTTCGGAACGTACTGAACTGAGGTTTTTTTTTCCCTGGCGATGGGTGACACAGAGGTTTGACAAGAGCCGTTCTCACTTAGTTGTGGTGACATCCATCTTTTCACAGGCACACACATGCAGTCACTTCCCACACTGACCTTTCACCATGTGTAACGCAAATTACACATTAGGAGCTGCATCCAAGCTGCCAGTCAGACGGGGGAAGGCGAGGGCGGAGAGAGACACACTTTCTCGGGGTGCATTTAAATGGGACACTGCAATGTTATCGGCAATGTCAGTTTTGAATTTTAAAACTGGGGGTGCACTGCTCGTGCAACTGGGTCACGGATTGAGCCCAAGAGCAGTAGACCATGAGAAGACACGACTCTGTTGACCGCAGCCCTGTAACCGCGGAGTCGCGAGTTTTAACAAACAGAAATTGCCTGGTGACAAAGAGAGAGAGAGAGAGAGAGAGAGAGAGAGAGAGAGAGAGAGAGAGAGATAGATCGGTGAGTGAACCACTGAAAATTTTTTTTTTGTTTTTGAAAGAGAAATATTCCGCTACTAAGCGGTGTAAAACCGAAGTTAGGTAACACTAACACAAATGCACTTGACGGAGCAAACTGCTTTGTCTACAAGGTGACTGCAAATGACTGACAATAAATTATCACAAAAACCACAAATGTGATCTAGAGATCAAATCTCATGGATCAACTAAAACTAAAAACCAGGCTGTTCTCATCTCAGTCAGTTCTGTGAGTGTGAGCACAGGAGGCTGGTAACCAGAGGGCAGTGATGAAGTAAAAAGATAGTGAAGTAACTGCTCTCCCTGCTGTTTGCAGTTTTTATATGTCCAGACCAACGGATCAGATATTAATACACTTTGATTACTTGAACCTCTAATTACCGCCATGCCCATGCCCAGAGCCGCCCGCATACTGTTACTATACATACCATGTTTTACCATGTTATGTTTTGTTGTCTGATGATACATTTTTCCTATTCCAGGAGATAAAGTTAGTGTTTGTGGATTTTTCTCAGTATCTGAATCATCACTGTTATTTGTCAGCTTTTACATTAGTCTCTCAGGATGAAAGATGTTTCACCTCAAATGGCTCTCAAATTCAATTCCAGGTAAAAAAAAAAAAATGTTTGAAATAAAGTGTGGAATGTAGATTTTTTGAAGGCTACACACATGCTTACACCCACCGGCATCTGAGCTTCCATCCAAAGCCGATGCCATCTGGTGCGCCCTATCCAGAGACCAGCCCATGTCATACAATGCCAAGAACCCTGCAGTGCTCTGCAGAGAAGATCAAACCGCTCTCTGTACTGTCTGTACTCGCCATCTACAAGGATCGCAGGGTGGCGAAAGAAAGGAAGATAAAGAGCAGGGAAGGAAAAAAAAGAAAGATGGAAAACCAGCAAGATGTAGAGATAGACAGATACAAGGCAGGGGTTGTGCTGTTCTGATAAGGTGGCAGGGAGTCCAAAGACTGTGTATCACCAGAGCTGTATTTCTCTGTAAAGTAGCTGTTCTGTGTTCCACCTTTTACCCAAAGATCTTTATGAAACGCACACACACACACACCCACATGGATGCACACACATTCACACACATACACGCGCACACACACACACAAACACACACATGCACACACATACAAAAGACAACAGAAAAAGCACTCAAACAAAACATTGTTTCTGAAGAGAGAATGAAATGCATCATTTATGACCCTGACTCTGTTTGCATCCCATTTCTGCTTGTGTGTGTTTATATATGTGTGTGTATATATATATATATATATATACATATACATACTGTGTGTGTGTGTGTGTCCTGAAAAGAGAAGAGAATATGAAAGAGAGAAAGCTGCAGGATAGAGCAGCTCAGCACAGCACAGCTTTATGTTCTCATAAACTTAAGAGTGTTAGTCAGGGAGCCAAAAAAACAACTAGAAAGGTACTAAGAGAGAGCAGACCTCCACCAAGGCCAATGTCAAACAACATACACCAGGCTTCAGAGGGTAAAAAAAAAATCAAATTCAAAGTAAATGATGTTGATCCACACCAAAGTTCAATGGGTTCTTCCCTGGCCAGAGCCCCATCCCTCCAGCAGGTCCAGTGGAAATCGGTTTCAGTGGTTTTTGCATAATCCTGCTGACAAACAAACGAAGCGACAAACCAACAGACATTAGTGAAAATATAACCCCCTCTGTGGGGGTAATTAAGACTTGCATGTAGCAGACAGTGAAATTTTGTAGGTGTCACAAATCCTTTTGTCCTGCAGGTTCAGCCATGTCAGGAACACTGAGGTCGTTTGTAGCAACATTTGCAAAAAAAAAAAAAAAAAAAACTGTTATCACTGACAAGTTTGTAAATGTTCTTTCAATACACTGTCACCATCGACTGATGGTCAGGACTCTGGTCCACTTTTAGTCTTTTTCCCAACCAGTCCTCCAACCTGAACAACCACACAGGTCATTTATTTCAGTGTCTCCTGAAGCAGCGCCCCTGGGGCTGCAGGTGTACAACAGTAAACATGTGTACACTACTACCATAATAACGGTCATGGCTCGGTTAGGTTTAGAAGAACATCGTCCTGTCATAATCACTACAACCACTAGATGTCGCCTAGCAACAAAACGTAACTATGGGTCATAATAACCTGCTGCACAGGAGGCCCAGGTGGACCGTCTCCTTTTTCCAGTTGGTCATTTTGCCATTATGATAAAAAAAAAAAGAAAAAGAAAGTGACCAATTCTCTTATTTATCTCCAGCCATCACTGTTTGTTGTTTGTCTGTTTATCAGCCGGATTACACAGAAACTACTGAACTGATTTGCACCAAACTTGGCGGTGGGATGGAGAGGGGGGCCGGGGTTCCACTGAATTTTGGTGCAGATATGTTCAAAGGGGTGGATCACGTTCCTTTGTGAGACATTTTCATCAGTTTCTCAGGGAATAATGTTTGGATGTTGATGTAAGATTTATGGTGTTGAGATCTTATAACTTTTAAAATGATTTGATGCAGATCTACATATGAATCTGGATCCAGATAATAATCCAGACCTAGTGGAAACAAATGCTGAATCCACATTATACACAGAGCTGTACAATTCATACAGCTGTGTAATTCTGACATTCATCATTTCAGGTAAGATAACAGGTAATAAAACCACACCATGCGCAAGGATTAAAGATGATAGGTAAAGAAACTACTTGAGAACAAAACACATGTTGGATTGTTGGGCCTTGGCTACTGAGTCTTTCCAATTTAATTTGTCAAGTGCTAATTTCTAGTGACTTCAAGGGTGTGATGCAGCCTTGTCTACAGAAACAAAATTTAATGTTGGTAAAGTATTAAATAAAAGAAGAAAACAGGTAATTCAAATTTCACTTAATAGCTTGTTCCAGAACTTATTTTTCAGCAGGAGTTTTCTCTGTTGTCATAGAAATGGCTCATCACTGACATTATGACATCACTGTCGTCATGTGACCACGGTGGTCTTACACATACCGTATTTAAGTAAAGACCATGAGAAACTATTACCATAACAGTACTTGTTAAATCAGTGGTCCAGGCTGCTGCATGAACGAACTGAAAACCCAGTTACAACAGCTGATGGAGGGCGTGCAGACAGCCTGGCACTCCCTGATAAACGTGCACATGTGCCCAACTAAGCAGAACTGGAAGAAGCATCAAAGTTAAACCACAGGCACAGCACACAGGCGACAAAGCAGCAGTAAAAATCAACTATGCCACTGCACATAACAGTGTGGCACAGCGGCCACATGATCACACACACCTAAAGAAGCACATCCACTCCTATGGAGCGAACCGTATCTGTATGATCAACAATCTAAAACAGGCTGCACTGTTAGCACTCACATGAGTTCATGATAGACCAATTTGATGAGTTCTATTTTCAAGAAACCATATATAAAGCTCAGTCTGTGTCACCGCTGATGCTCTGATGCCAGATTTGATCCGACTGACAGTTGAGAAGAGTGAAATGGATGTATTAACGGACATGTGGGGTGACCAGGGCCTCCAAGACTCCATTAATCCTGGGACATACTGTATGTCCAGTAGGCCACTTCCACTGGAGAGAAGGACCTGCCGGCAGCTGGATTTAGAGCTGACTTGTCTTTCAAAATGACGATTGAATGTTTCCTCTTCCCTGCAGCATTATCATGTGACAAACTCAAGTAGAGGGCTTTTTGTTTGGGAGACGAAAAGCAAATTGTCCCTCTACTTTGCACGGCAGGGAAGGATCATGGTCAGGTGATGTCCTGAAAGTTGTTGAAATGAAATACTGTTGCTATTCAGAAGCAGAAATATCATTATGAAGTAAACAAGTGGGCCTGAGATCTAATTTGGTGGCCATGTGTAAGGTTGAAAGCTTTCACTTTGAGGGAAAAAGTGACACATCGTGTAGTTACTGAGTTGTTCCTCATGACGATCTGACCATTACCTACTGTTTCTGTGCATCCTAACGTACAGTATGTTTAGTAACAGACAGTAACTTCATAGAGAATATTGTACATATTTTATATAAATAAAATAATAAAATAAACTAAAATAAACAAAAAGCCCCCGAGGTGAAAATCAGGTGTTTGACCCAAGTGACTACCTCCAAGGCTGAAAAATGAAGCGTCAACACTGAAGCACCAAAACCAGCAGTTCCTCTAATGGCCACTAGAGTCCGGCTCCAACTGTGAGTCAATCCCCATAGACTCCCATGTTAAAATGTCCAACTTTACAGCAGAAATAAACATGTTTACAGCCTGGTACAAAAACAGTTCTGGTCTCTAGAGCTAATTTCTTCCGTCATGACAACTGTGTATATAACTCCCCTGTTTACATTTTATTATGACTTAAAGTTATGGAGAATTGAGGGCGTGGCCACTTTGAGTGACAGGTGGATGAGAGTATGCTTGCCAACAATCACTGAAGTCTCAGCTTCACACATGTCCCTCCTCTTTGTCCATTTTTGGATAAGCTGGGAGTTAGGGGCCGAGTCAGACACTGCCAAGATGATGACGGTGGAGCAGCTCAATCTGAGCTTCAAAACCGCCCTTCAGAAACCTGTGGGTGATGTCGCAGAGGCTACATCCATCTAGTCTATGGTTTAAGCGACTCATCCACCACAACCTGCTCAGTATGTGGACTTCATACGACTTCACCTGACTTCCTAAAGCCTGTCTGGAAGAAGCTTTCATCGATTAAAATAGATTTCTATCCAAAAGAAAGACATGACAGTAATGTTATATAACTTGCTAACATGCAATATACTGTATGTACCTCTTGTTTAGAGTGCATCTAGAAATTAGACATTACCTGGAAGAAAACATGAATGCTTTTAGTCCTTTTTAGACTGGGGTAGTGGTGCACTTCAGCCTCTCATAGCTGAGTATTTCAACAACGAACACTTCAATCCTGACATGAAAAAAAAGCCTTTCACCTGTTTTCACAGTCAAAGTAAGAAACTTACTTACTTACTTACTAGAAAGATAAACCTGGAAAAACATTTTACCACCTGAAGTCATAAACACAGGAAAGAAAACAACTGGTCTCTCAGGTCTTCCATACTTTGCCTAGCTGGTTTGGCCATTGCAAGTACTATATACATATCATAGACTATGTCCATTCTCTCGAGACACTGGGGGAAGAATCTTCTTCACGGCAAATCCATCCTTGCACAGATCCTGCATTAGTTTGCCTGCAGGCTTCCTCCATGGCTTGAATGAGGAGTGATGAGTATCCTGACACAGGGCTGGAGATCATAAACTTTCCACCACCATGTTGAAAAAAAAAATCCTAACTGGAGTTAAAGAAGGGAAGGTATGGTGGGCGTGAAAATCTATTTAAAATACATGTAAAATGTATGGTGAGTTTGCAGTTAAGCTAACCTGACGGCCGTGTTTGATCAGTTGGTTCATGGGATTTTGAAAGGCAGTGCCTTGAAATGGCAAAGAAGTGACATCATGTTCCTTGAGAGTCAGGTTTCATTATGTCTGTTTATTTATTTATTTTTTTGTAAGCAGTTAAAAAAGAAAAAAAAAAGAACTGTAACAGGGATAATGTGAATGTTTGGTGAACTGAACCCATGCAGCATCTTGGACACCTTGTAGATTTATTGAGTCAGCAGCATCATTACTGTGGATCAGCTAATAGATGCCATGGAGTAAGTCTAACATGTGGAGTGGGAGACAAGAAAGGGACAGGTGAACTATCACTTTATCAGTGCCTCATAGTTGTGTATGACACACATCGTGACACATGTTCCGGCAAAAACAGTCTGGAAAGTGAAGAATCCTTCTCACTGAATAAATGCTGCCAAATATGATGTTTTGACAAATAATGTTCAGCATGATGATCCACACATAGACTTCTGATTCAACCAAGTGACAACTCCCAGTTTGAGCCAATCAATCTCATCAATATAGAACACACATCACATTCTTTATAATATGTACATGAAACTTGAGCTGTCAACTGACAGTCATTTTATAAGACAGCAGTGAGAGAATTAATATTAAAGAAGGAATAAAGAAAGAAAACGCCTTGATGTCAAACTCACAGGCTGGCACCACTAATTAATGATTTATTGCAGCATAATAATCCCACAATACACTGTGTTTTCACTGGAATCTAACAAATGGGTTTTAATATATGCTATCTACAGGACAATCTCAATGGAAGCCAATAACAGTGGAAATGTTTCTGGGAGACGGACAGCTGATTTTGGTGCTGCAGCTGCTTGCATATCCCACTGCTGGTTATGCACATATGGGCTAATTAGTTTATCTAAACTAAGTGGCTATGTTTCCCCTCTGCATGTTTGAAGAGGGGCGTTTATGTATTTAACCTTTAAATTCATATCTTTGGTCTTAAGACCCAGTAACACCCTGTCTAATTCATTTCTTTCAAATGAGAACTCGGCTCTCTGGTTTTCCTCAAACTCTTTACCTTTGACACTGTTCTGTCAAAATGTAAGAAATTATAAAAAAAAAAGTATTATTTGCTACGGTGGCCCTGAGGGCTCAACACACTGCAACTTCAGAAAACACATGAAAATAGACAAAACACGAACAAATTCAGAAAAACAGCTTAATGAATCTGACAATACATGTGCTACAAATACTCACAACACACGTGTTTCCAGGGGACTTGAATTTGCAGTGAGTCATTTTCCTGTTTGGGGCCCTTCAATTGAGATGTAGTGACTTCAGTGATGATAGAAATGTAGAGAGAGAGGATGATATAGTATTTGCGGTACATGTGTTGTCAAATTGATGAAGATTTGTCAGTGTTTTGTCTGTTTGCATGTGTTTTTCTTAAGTTGCGGTGCTTTGAGCTCTCTGGGCCACTGTAGTTATCTCATGTATACTCTGAAAAGTCTACAAGGTGGAAGGAAGACTCCAGGTATGTAGGAGAGCACCTGTTTTTTTTTTTTCATAGGATGCTGGATCTAAGTGATAGCAGGTAATGGGCCCCAAACATCCGCCTGGTTTGCCTCTCCTGGGTGTCAGGTTTAGTGTGTGTGGTATTTTGATGCCAGCTGCGCAGTGCACAGGTTGAAGGTGAGGCACAAACAGGAGCACGGTTTATTGAAATGAGGCAGTCCAAAGTGAGTCGTTGGTGTTTTGGTGGCAAATGTCTTCTGTGTTGTGCTGATAAGAGATGTCTCAGATCCACGTCTGTTTCTAGTTCACAGTCACTTCGATGCCGGTCTGAAGAAACTTGTTGTTAATCATTTACCCTGATGTTCATCAGCATTTTAAAAACAAAATCAATAAACTGAAAGAATTTGTCAACTGAGAATGTTGAAGTATGCTTGTTTTTCCAGCCTTATCCAGTTTCCAAGGCAAAGTCGAAACTGAAAGCATGATTTGCAATAAAAGCCAAAGGTTTAAGCTCTCAGTGGTTTATATTTCATGTTTCTAACTATTTCAGAGAAATAAAGGTTTTAGTGAACGTCAAGTTTTTCAGAAAAACTTCAGGTTTTACGAGACTGGTCTCAAACAATGCTGAGGTTTTAGAGGACGCCGGAGGTCTTAATGGGCCAAATCATCATCCTAATGAATGTTTAATGTGAATAAAGCAGCAAAGTCAGTAAATCTGCATTGATTTATTTTAGTGTCTGTTGTCCACAGCTGCTTCATACTTTATGAAAAACATTCAGTTCTTTAAATTTCTGCAGCCATTTCTTTCTTTGTGCCTTTACATACTGTACTGTGTCTGTCCACTGAGTTTACCTTGACCAAAACAGCACCAGGCTGCAACAAAATAACCACACACACCACAACTGAATATTCTGTCTGTTCATGCAGCGGATGTCAGATTACTGAGGTTTATCAATCCGGAGTCACTCCTTTCCAAAATTTGTTTTTAGCATTTTAGCCTAAGTAGAATTTCATGATATACTAAATAATGGTGCAGGTCTGCAGTGTCACCTTTTAAAATATGATGTGAACATTTATAATTATTTATTTACATCACAATTGTACAAGGTAAATAAAAGTCCACACCGTCTGCCATTGGCTGCAGATCTGAGGGGCTGTGTGTTCACGTGGCGCCGCTCAGCGCCATCCAGGCAACAATCAGATCACCTGGAGAAGCCTCTTGTCGTTTGTTGAGCTGTCGTTGTCATGTGTCACTGCGATTGCCACACCTGTTTCAGAGTGATGAGACCTGTGATGTGACTGACTGAGAGGGTATTTATAAATCACAACATGCCCCAGTCTATATTCTCCTCCACCCAGCACGTCTGCACCCATGTGAATCAAGAGAGCTGGTGTTTCTGTGGACGCCCCACACACACACACACACACACACACACACACACACACCGTCCAAGCATCGAACACGTGATGCTTTCCACTTTCCATTGTGTCTGCACAATTAAAATAGGGACCTATTTGAATGAATGAAGCTTTAGATTTATAATAGGCAGCAGAGGACGTGGTGGGGGTGGATGGTAGGTACAGAGAGTGCCAAAGCAGAGACCTGGCAGAGGGATACGACCATGAGGTGGTAATTCTAGTTCTGTATTAAACTAGACCGGGATCGTTCTCTAACCTGAACCAGGTGCTGTGAGAGTCTGAACAGACTGGAGTCATGACAAGTGGATGTTGTTCTGCAAAGGAAACAAATACGTCGTCTGTGAACTTTTTACCAAATATATGAACAACATATCTTATACTGTTAATAGAAAAAGGTAATCCATTTCCCACAGAACATATTTGATGTTGCAGTTTAGCTGTAACAATAAACGAGTGTCATTTCTAGGAGACGGGGTTGAGGATGACAAATTATCCGTAGTGTCCTATCAGTCATTAGTCATCACGCCAATATGGACCTAGATGTCCAGTGGTCAGTGATCCAGGAATATTTCTCTCTGTTGTTCCTTTCTCTCATTCTTTCCTCGCTCTGCTTTTTCCTTCAAACCCCCCAAACTATTCTTCTCCTCCACCTCCTCCTCTTAGAATCCACACATCCTCCTTCTGCTCCCAATTTAGGAGACAGTGACACAGCTTAGAAATCAAACTATGAGCATTGACTTTTTTTTTTTTTTTCAAAAATACATTTAGCATTTTCATAGCATTTTGTCAGTCATTAGTCATCTCTCCTCTTTGTACCCAGAAATCCATTCAGGAAGATCAGGTTCAGAAGTTTCTATGGCAGATGACATTAGAGGCAGGGACGCTGGCTTCCAC
Organism: Seriola dumerili; assembly: GCF_002260705.1. Lineage (NCBI taxonomy): Eukaryota > Metazoa > Chordata > Actinopteri > Carangiformes > Carangidae > Seriola > Seriola dumerili. The sequence continues at coordinate 2,164,020 of NW_019174900.1, forward strand.
AGTTGCAGGAAAGTGAAACTGCAGCGTGAAAGACTGGAAATTATACTAATCTGTGTAATACTCTGAGAGGAGAATTAGATGCCAAGGAGACTGATTTGTTCCTTTTGTCTGCTCCTCTAAATCACGGCTGTTGGAGACGGTCTATGTGCGTCTGAATGTAAGTGTGTATTTGAACACGGCGAGGGAATATGATGTTTTCACGTCCTCGCTCTCTTTCAAATTGGACTCATTTAATTTATTGCTGACGTCTTTTTATTTATTTTTTTTTTCTGCTTGGCGTTTTCAGTTCAACCAACACAGTGATACAGTAACATCTGTCAATTAAACTGGTCGAGAAGCTGTGCAGCAGAAATGTTATTGTACCGTTATGTGAAATGCTGAATTTAAACCCTCAGGGGTGTTGCAGTTACACGGTCAGCATCTTAAAGGTCCATATAGTCTAAAGGTAGATGTCCATGTGTTGTTTGATCATAAAGCAGGTCTAGGTTCCATATTATGATATATAATTGTTTATGGATTATTGTCCAGTTTGAAATGCAGCTGATCTGCAGAAAAAAAATCCACAAAAGCAATAAAGTTTGATACTGAACTTGTTTCTGAGCTTGTTTCTTGTAGACTGGTAAGTAAACAGCTGTCAATGCTAACGTTGGCTATAGCAAAACTTGCTCCTTTGAATGTATGATTTGTATGTTTCCCAAACTACAATGTCTAATGTCTGTGTTGTGTTCTGTTCTCACGTTATCCCAAATGTTTTCATCAATTTTCAAACCTAGAGAAATCTGTGATTTTAATCAAGGTAACAGTCCATTTCATTTGGTCGCTTGTCAATGGCGTCATATCCCCTTTGTGCATGCGTCAGTGTTGTTGTTGTAAGGGGCCGTCAAAACAGCCTCATTTTTAAAATACACTTTTTAGACCTTAGTCATTTTTAACCACATATTTTAACCAGATTTATGATTTTAGTCATCAGATGTCTGGATCTGAACCCTTCAGGATTTGGTTTCTCGGGTGTTAACGTGAAAGCTGGTATATTTTTATTGGATCACTCAGATAACAGTCAGCCACTCAGAAGAGAGGCTCAGAGCCTCCTCTCTTCTGATTGGCTCACTGACCTGTTGTTACTAGAGCTCCAGAGAGAAGCCTGAGAGAGGAGATGTAAAACTACACTGAGATGGCTTTTGCTTCTTATAACCAAACATATATCTTCTTATGGATCAACACTTCCAATAAAACATGGGAAAAGAGGAAAATATGGAGCTTTAAACCAGAACCACGTCGGGGGAGTTTTCTGTTTAACTGGTTTTATATTATTGAAAGCTGTAACAATTCAACTGTATGAACTTTATAAATACTGACATGACTCAAAGATGTAGACAAAATCAGAATTCTTTTCAATGTATTGATTTAATACAGTGCCTGAGTTTTCTATTGTTACCAAGGCAATACTTTTTCTCTCTCTCTCTCTCTTTCTGTGAGTCTAACCTTTATTTATTTATTTATTGGATTTTCACTGGTTTAAATCACACTAATGAGCAACAAATAACAGTGAGGGCGAATGACAACTAATCAAACAGTTCTCCACTATTAAAAAAAACCCTCTGTACATGTTTTATGACATCTGAAAGAACTCTGAATCATATTTTGTGTCTGATGGTTTTTCCAGTGGGATGTTTGGGGAGATGAAGATGAGATGGCTGTCTGCTGTAGCAGGAGAGAAACTGTTGAGACATGAGAAATTGAAAGAAGCTGAATTGTTGAGTTTCCTGAAATAAGGAAGCTGGTGCAGCGTTTCAAATATACAGTATATTATAAATGAAAATGTACTCGTCTACTCTGCGTGCCTGTAAAAAAGAAAAAAAATACTCAAAGTAACATACTTTCCGAATCATACCAACACATTTTGTTACTCCTACTGCTGTAATCACCATGTTCCCTCTCTTCAGGAATGAATTCAAGGAATTTAGGAGCTGAGACTCAAGACTTTCCTTATTCTCCAGTGAGATCACAAGTCATCGAACATGAACCAAACATAACCGCCTGAAATTTGACAAGATGATAAAAGATGTGTAGATTCTGCAGCAGTCTGACAGTGTTCTGTCAGATTTCTGCTCCTGTGTTTTTTTTTTCTTCTGTGTTCCTGAAGGTGGATTTTTTTTTTTTTTCATGGCTGCTCTTGTTCTTTTTTCCTCTCTCTTCTATTGTGTACGTGCATGATCTATTTATTTCTAACTGTATGATTGTGTCTGTTTCAGCCTCCCAGCTGTCTCCACTTCACTTTTATAGCTCACTGTTCTTCTCTCATCTCCAGCCGCTCTATTCTGTTTATTCTTTCTTTAATAGACCCTGAGGGCGTTTCTGAGGCCATGAGGACACGCTGTGCTGTACTTACATACAGCAGGTGTAGCAGGTGTTGCAGAGGTCTTCACCATCGAGACTGTACCTGCGATCGCTCACATAGACACAGTTAACATTTGAAACTAATTACAGTGCATTAACGGTACATCAAATTAGGTTACACACGCACACTCTGAAAATAAATATGTGTGTGTGCATATACAGTGGGGGTCCCAAAGTCTAGTCTCAGTCTTTTGGACACTGGAGACACTTAATTTTGTTGTACAGTACAATGACGTACGAATAAAGGCGTTAAACTGAATTGAATTGAACTGGAGGGGCCCCCTCGCAATTTTTTGCCTACTTGCTGTGTGCTGCCACACATGGCCCCAAAGGACTCTAGAAATGCCCCTGCATAGAAGAACTGCTCATCATGTGTGGAAGCACACAGCACATTTGGGGATAGTGGATAAACACGGGTAAAAATGCAGTAGAGGGTGTTTCAGAGTCAACTGGATGCCGTTTTTATGTGGGAATCAATAAAGATTCAGTCGTACATGTCTTGGATCCTCTTTTCATAGAAAGCACTAAAATCTGTGAGAAAAAACACTTTCTCCATGTTTCTCCTCTCTCCTCGTCACCCTCCATGTAGCACAACATTGGAAGCATTTTTTCACTCAAGGTTGTATCCAACAGTTTTAGTGTCATGGCTGTGGCCCACAGAGCTGGACCACTTATCACCTCTGTGGTGCAAAGCAACATTTCACATTGCAACATTTCTGCTTTTCAGCAGCGAGTAGCTGAAAAGAAGCCCGCAGCGCTGTGGGAGTATGTTAACTGTTCAAACCTGCAGCCACAAACAGACCGCATTAGGATCTACAACGCTGACTTTAATATTTCTGACAGCCATTTTTCTTCTTACTGCTGATATGTTAAACAAAAAGGCGTAAACTATGACCTGAACCTGCTCATTCATCAACAGCCGAACAAAAATCCATAATTATATTTCAAGAAAAGCATTAGTTTGCTTTGCTTTGAATTTTAATGACTCATCATTGTATGAAGAATCTTGGTAAAAATATTCCCCTTTTCGTTCTGCATTTGTTCTGTCCAAATGCCCCAAAGGAATTCTGGTCTAGTGGAGGTCATTAGCATTGCATATCAGTAAAATAACTTCACTCCCTCAGCTGGTAACTGGCAGCCTGCCGTTTTTTTTTTTTTGAGTGTGCATATAAGTCAGGATAAATGTGATATTGCCAGCAGTTGGCATGTTCACATATTTTCTGGTTCTTTCGAAACTGTATCTACAAAGCTGAAATATCACCTCATAATAAAATCTGAACAGAGATTACAGACTAAACTCTCATAATTAAGTAACTGGAGACAAAACTTTTTTTTCACTTCACATAGACCCTTCAATATAAAAACAACTCATAGCAATCAGTTGAGAAATATAAAGGTTAAAGAGCTTTTTAATCCAGAAGAACTGCAGCTCTTCTGTTTGTTGCTGTTTGTTTACAGTCTTGCCCAGTCCAATATGGCGGCGACGTTTGACGTATCGCAGCAACGGGCTGAAGCAACCGGTGCATCGTCTGTGTATGTATGTCTATGCCCTACCAAAAGATAGGATAAACAGACTCTGGTTGAGAGTATTTAGCCATAACACAGTTTCCCTTCAGGGTCACAGGGCACACAGCCCTCCCTTGTAAGGGTGAGGATATAGAAAAGTCTCACATAGAATGTACAATGTGGCTTAGGAAAGGGAAGCAGTCCCAGACTTCAGGACTCCATGTAGGTTATTTTTTAAGGATTTGGTGGCCAACATAATAGAGCTGTGATCCCATGAGGAATAGATTTATTTGGACATTTAGTTTTGTATGAGTTTTGCAAAGAGGATAACTTCAGAGTCGGATGGTATTACACAGGGTTAAGTTGTATTGTAATCTCTATTCTAATCAGCCAAGCTTTAATAAATCTTTCTGCTTAAGACAACTGGATCTCCTGACACACAAAATGTATTTAAAAATGTCCCGTAAAAAAAACAAACAAAAAAAAACACAGATTGCATATACATGACTGTTACAACCCATAGTTAAGTTTTATTAAGTTTTACTGTTAGGTAACCTGCAGCAGCTGTAGTGATGACAGCGAGAGCAAAAGAGGAAGTCAGGTGATGTAGGATATAGAGCGGCCGTGTCAGGAGGAGGGTTTGGGACTTCCACACAGAAGACTGCTGTTTGTTTTCCTGTGTGAAACCACGTCAGCATTGTTTCTTTTATCAATTATCATGTGTGTATTATTGTAACCATGACAACAAATGTGCTCAAACCCTTATAGGAGTGCTTATTTTAACCCAAACCTCAAACCTTCGGCCTAATCACTACTACAGAGCGTTGTCTGACAACAGCAGGTAGGTTTATAAGAGTCTCTCTTATACTCTTCAGACTTGCACCAAATAGCTAGATCTGGATTTCAGTCCTACTAGGCAGAGCAGTGTTTTGACCCAAGAACAGAGACTGAAACAGAGTGGTGGAAAAAACAGCTATTTATTTTTCCGAATAAAGCAGCGATAACAGTACCGAGGATGAAATACCCTAAACTGGGGGAGCAAAGTAATTTCCATGCTAGGTAATAAAATGCAGTAACACTGAGAGAGGTCATTCATTTCAAGCTAGGCAATAAAATACAGTTAACAGAGATAAAATACCTTAAAGCTGGGGGGAAGTGAATGATTCTAAAACTAAGCAATATAAGCTTGAATCTCTGCCCTCCCGGTTACTGGCTAGTAGCCGAGTCAACGGCCAGTGCTCAGACCCAGCTCCTTCCAAACACAGCTCCACGTGCCTCGGAAGCTCTGTTAACGAGAAAGAGTGGACAGTGTGTTGCTCACAGGTTCCCCAAATAAATGATCTACTGCTACCACAACTGCCACTGTTTACTAAACTAATGGAAAGCTTCAGCCTCCATCCAGCTACAGAAGAAGAGAAAGGCCAAAGTAAACATTTTTTTATCCCGTTATCCCCAAGAGATTATCAGGAGAAAACAATTTTGACTGAAGGTCATACATTAAGTAGAGTAACACCCCTCCATTCCTAGTAACTCATTAGCTGATGAGGACTAATCTGAAAATGATCTTGTGTGAAAAGAAAGTGTGGTTATAGTCTCTGATGCGTTGATCAATGCGTCGCCCCGACATGTTCCGTTCAGCTCTAGAAGCTTCCATCTCTATACTGGCCAGTTCACACATCTGATCTCTGATTAAGAAAGTAATCATAATTAGAAAACATGCTTTGCTATCTCGAGATAATTATTATATTACATAATTATCTTGTTTTCACGAGATAACAAAAGATCGTTTTTTATCTTGTTATCTCTGGATATATATATATATATATACATTTACAAAATATATTAAGTATGGTAGTATGGCCTTTCTCTGCTTCTGTACCCAGCAACTGTGGAATCCTGCATATACATTTTTTTCCGGTTTTCATATGGTCTACCATTAGCATTGTAGACAGTAGCGCTGCCCTTTGTCTGCCCGGCTCCTCTCCATCGACTGGCGTCCTCACCTGCAGTTCCACTTCCTGGTTGCCGAATGGCTCCTCACTGTCCCGCCTGTGACTGATGATTAGCTCCTCCACCTGCCAGTCTAATTACTCAATCAGGTTAATTGTCCAGTCTATTGCACATTTAGTCTGGTAGGCTTTACACGACAGCAGAAGAACACTACAACACACCACACAACCATACAATCCAAAGACAGTTCAAAACAATCCCAAAACCAATCAAAGCACAGCAGCTGATCTGCATGAAAGACACGTCAAATCAAGAATATTCTGCAAATGATGCACAATAATTAAAGCGCAACAACTCTTAAATACACACGCAAAACAAACACATCATATGAAGAATATTCTACTGTGTGACGTCCATACAGAATAAACATACTGCATATACCTACAGGCTAATGACAGGTGTGGTTAACCGAGGGGAGAACCATCTCAAAGCAATCCACGGTTCAAGAAGGTACATATCTCAAAGAGTAGAAGAACAAAGCAAAACATCAAGATATCAACAATGCATCAAAATATACAGCTTTAAGCAAAAAGAGTGGGAACCTTCAAAATGATAAAACCAAAGAATCTCGGAGGAATAAAATGGATTTATATTCTAATGACGTTACATCAGAAAATGTTCCATGTCTGCGTCTGGGGTGTTGTCTCATGGCACGCAGTAGAGGTGGAAGGTGTTTGGTTTGTTAGTTTGTTTTGTTATGGTCCAGTGATACAGGCGGAGAGATGGGCCATGGTTGCAATGATTTGGTTTTGTGTTGTTAATGTACAGAAATACAGGGCTGCAGCTCACAGTGGTCGTGCTCCAGACCCTTGGGAGGAGCAGGTGACAAGACCCTGTCTCCCAAGCTTATCTGCTCCCAGACCCTCAAGAAGGGAGTGCTAGTTCTTTGTGGGGTGTTTCTATATCTCTATTTTTAATAGATTTTTTTTTTTTCCATTGTTTTAAATCTGTAAAAGACCTTTCAAACCGAAAACACCACTGAAGGTCTCTCAGTTTTCCTCTGGCATGTATCTGCAGTGTTCCCTCCTCCGCTGCTGCTGCTACTGCTGCTGCTGCTGTTGCTGTTGTGGAGCTCCACTGCAACTTTTCTCCACTCCCAACTCCTCCACAGCTAAGAACAGGATGCATCTCTTTGGTCTCTGAAGACTTCTCATGTACAGGCTGCTCTGAGACAAGTGCCTCCATCCTGATCCGACAGACTACTCTTCCATCCCGCCGACCCTGGATCTGCTTGACTAACACCCCCCAACCCCCACCCTCCAAACACACACAAACACACACTCTCACAGACAGAAAACACTATGCTGATATCTCCAGCGTGGCTTTCACAACCCCCTAGTGGTGCCTCGTCTTGCTGTATCCCTCCGCATCCACAAATAAACAGCCATTTGAAATTAATTATCTCCCTCTAATTCAGCCAGACCTTCAAAGCTTCTAAATGCCTTTCAACTGCTGCTAATGTTTTCTCTTGCTCGTCACTCGTTTGCCCTTTAAGAACGTTGCCATTGGGCTCCATTTGAAATTTAACACTTACTTCCAGAGAGCTTTGCTGTTGTGTGGCGAGAAATGAGGTTATGAGGAGGCTGTGTGTGTGTCTGTGTTCTTGTTTGCACACACTCTCTTTGAGGTCTGGCACTCAGCTGCTTACTGTCACAGGGAAAGTGCAATTGATAATGTCAGGTGGTAGCTCCATCACTGCTAATTGTTCTCCTGCGACTCTGAAAATGTGTTTTATGATAATGAAACAAATGCAGACAGGGAGGAGGGAATTATTATAGAAAAAAGCAGCCTAAATTGCAAAAGACTTAATTAGAATTTTATGTATTCTTTTTATAAAATACGCTCGCATGTTCACTAGCAAATTCACTCTATGCTCTCTATTTATTCACTGCCATCAAAACATTGGATCTTGCAAAACATCTCCCTCCTGTCCATGTGGAAGACTGAACCAGCAACCCCAAGGCCCTGTCAACATCTAGGCCAAGCTGCCACAGGAGGATGGGCAGAGCGAAATGCAGAAGTGTCAGATGATGACAGAGGAGAGAGAGTGGGCTGAGGAGGACCAGGACGAAGACGCAGTGCAGCAGCAACGCTCGACGAGGATGAGGGAGTGAAGAAAAAAGCAAACTGTGATTTAAACTTTGATATGGTAATAGAGGATTTTCATATCGCTGAATTGTTTTCCAGTGAGGTGGTCAGAGAGGATGTGGTCCACATCCATCCAGACTCTGGGCTGGTCCGACAAGTCCTGCAACCTGAACAGCATGAGCCATACCGCTTATCCTTAAAGGGTGGTGTGTGTGTGTGTGTGTGTGTGTGTGTGTGTGTGTGTGTGTGTGTGTGAGTGTCTCCTGAAATTGGGCCCCTACGGCGGCATATATACCTTGGTTGTTATGGTTACAATAATAAACACATGGACACAACAGCGGCGCACCATCCACCAGCACCTCCTCCCGACGCATAGACCGTAAATAAAGATGGACGTAGCCTCTGTGACGTCACCCACAGGTTTCTGAAGAGCGGTTTTGAAGCTCAGAGTGAGCACTCACCCATCTGTCACTCAACTCCCTCAATGAATCATAACTTTAAGCCTCAATAAAAATTTAACATGTGAGTTATATAAAAATTCTCCCCCTGTACAGTCGTCATGAAGGAGGAAATTAGCCATAGAGATCAAAACAGTTTTTTGTACCAGTAAACATGTTTATTTCTGCTGTAAATTTTACATGGGAGTCTGTGGGGATTGACTCATTTTTGGAGGCAGCCTCAAGTGGCCATTAGAAGAACTGCAGTTTGTAGTGCGTCCGTGTTGACTTCATTTTTAATCTTAGGGGGATGCTACCTCTCCCTTCGCTCCTGTCATAATTACTATGACCAGGAGGACAGTCTCGTCTGGTCAGGTTTAGGCAGGAATACTTTAATTCATCTTAGATTAACATTGTGGTTCGGTTAATTGTTAACAGCCATGTTATGCTTCACGGTTTGTTTGTCTTTTTCTGTATCAGACCATATCGTGATCTTTCCCTAATCCTAAACAAGAGCTGTGTGCCAATTCCTAAACATATAACCATAACAACATGGTTAATAACACTGTGATCACTGAGGATACTGACTTGCAATAATGATTTAATGGAAAACAAATTAAATACAGTGTCAGTGAAGTTATCAACAGACCACATTTCCTCAATATGTGATTAAAAACCCTCTGAGATCCAGATTAAAACTTCTCCTTTTTTTCATACCATTGTCTTTTGCTTCATTTTTAAAGGTTTCACTAAATTCTATGCAGATTCAGAATAAGCACAATCTCAGCTAATTCTATATGTCACTCAGTGAAGTCTTGAATTCTTCCTTATGTTGTAGATAAAAGCTCCAAATCGTAACAGCTGCACATATTTGTTTGGATTGTTCCAGAGGTGATTTGAAGTTTCTATCTTTAGCTGATCATGAGCTCTGCTCACTGAGCAGGATTTAAGGGTGGTTTTTTTTTGTTGTTGTTATTGTTTTTCCTCATTGAAAAATCAGCTCCAAAGCCTTTGCTGCACTAAATATCTGACTGGTCACATCCTTTTGTCAGTTTTTGGTCACTATAATAAACTCCAACTTCTCCTCACTCTGAGCTCAGAATAATACTGTACTGTTCCCATTTAGTTTGGATATACGAGCAACTGACAGCCAAGCCTCTGAATCAGAGTGGCTGTGACATCACCCACCGAAGCAGCAATGCACCAGGCAAATATGTCCAAATATTTTCAAACTTTACATATTACTTTATCAACCAAAGTCAGTGACAGCAAACTGCACATCTCCGGCTCAACCACTGTGGAGGAATGACACTCCGAAGACAATGTGATTTTTTTTTAATTCAGTGGTTTTGTTTTTTTTGGAGAATCACATTGCAAAAGTAAATTACTGATATGATGCTTTGACATTACATTTCTTGGAGTGATATTTGAATAAATGAACATAGTAAAAAAAAAAAAAAAAAAAAAATTAATTAAAAAAATGTAATTAAGCCTTGACTGCCTTTAAAAAACAAACAAACCACAAATGACAACCCTGTCTGCTCTGAGGATGAGAGGAGATGAAAAGGTAAATGCAGATAAAGAAAGGTCAGAGCCAACATGGAAACATGCACTCCGAGGCACCGGCTGGCGGGGGAACGCGCAGACAAATGGACGAGGGAGACGGCGCAGATGGGAAAGGCTATGACTCCTCAGCACTCGTCTGTGTGATCTTGCTGTTTCACTCACCTCTTAGTTCCTCTCAATCTAAAAGCCAGAAAATTCCACGCTGCGCTGCAATGAATAACCTGACTCTGAAAAACAAAAAGCAACCCCAAGACGTACTGTAAATACGCAGCTACAGTAAATGTTCAACTCCTAACATAAAGAGTGTTTCGTATACTTGGAGTTGTTCTTTTATTTTTATAAAGTTTTTTTAAATTACAGTTCACAGAGGAAGCTCTCTCCGTCTCGCTGTCTCTCCCTCGTTCCTGTGCCCCCTTTGCCCCCACCTCTGACCGGTTGAATCTCATCCTCCATCAGACAGTCTGACAGGCTGGCAGGTGGCTACATCTCTCGACAGAGTGTGGGTGTGCAGGACTAAATGTTGAATATGAAGGCGCTAAGTCATCTCAGGAGGGCTGAGGTGTGAGGACTGGAAGAACCAAGAGAGACAGTGGAGGAACACTGGATCACTAACTGAACCATCAGGCGAAGCAAAATTAATTAACAACCCACAAGTGCCCCCTTCACTAAAGTCAATTAACTCAATGTACAGTGTACCACTATATACACAAGAAGCCTATCCTTACAGAGGATTTATGACTGGTTTATAACGAGTTTATTAATGCGCTTGTTGAAACTTTATAAATCATTTATAAGCATCAGAAAGAAAGGTCAACAGTGACCAGTTGCTTGCCGAATAGTGAGCCCACATTTATCTGTTTGTTCAGCCTCATATCTCATTGGTTACTGAACTTTCTTTGTATATTCAGACATGTATGTATTTAACTGTGAAATTAAATGTTATTTTTATCTATTTTACTTATTTTATTCTTATTTATTTTATTTATTGCTGCTGGTTGGTCCTTGTATTATTATTACTTATTGTGTGTATGGACTGGGTAAACTGCAAAGGAATCGCCCTTCTTGGGATAAAATTTTCTGAATCTGAATCTGAATTCTCCATCATCCAGCGTTTGTACCTGCTGCTTCATCACATGTTTGTTCAGTTACTATCAATGAACCACCGTCAGCATCTTAATGGTCAGAAAGTTTCATTCGACGGATCAAATTATGGCAGATCACATGATCATATCAAATGACCAGATTCATCCTCTTTAGACCATCCTCATTCTAATCACAGCTGTTGATCAGATTGTTCTGCACAGTGGAGATGAACATGGAGATGCTTTTTGCTGGTCGCTCTCTTCTTCATGACTTTATCATCCAGCTAGAACAAAGGTGGGAACCTTCCTTTACTTGGTGAACTGCTCACCTATTCTTTGTCCCACTGTTCACATCTCTGTGATTCTCCCTCCATCATCTTCATGTTTCTTCTTCTCATTGTACAACCATTTATTATCAGTTACAAACATTTATAACTGGTAAAAGCTTAAAACGCATCATCATTTATTAATGAGTTACTATAAGGCTCATTTTACCAGTAAGTCATTAGTAAGATTTATGAGTGGTAAGCATTTACTTGATCTAGTGAGCCTGCATCAATGTATGAAAACTCTATTATAACTTGTATACAATGTTTATTTATGATTTATAAAGTGCTAATAACCAAATTTGTAACTTAATTATAAACCATTTATAAATCCTTTATAAATGTAGTCTTATTGTAAAGTGGTACCGTTAAAATTTAGATAAAAAATAAAAAGGTGAGACAGACAGGGAGAGAAAGGAGGGGAGACAGTGAAAGAAAAGACAGAAACCTGGACAGACAGACGTGAATGGAGAGTGGATGTTACTGTAAGTGGGACAGAGAGGAGGAGACAGTGATGTAATGTGACATGTGACAGCCTGAAGCCTGTCCACTGAGAGAGAGAGCGAGACAGACAACCACACCGAGAAACTGATTTGGTTTACAGGGCTGACACATATAAGGAGACTCGTTCTCTCAGTGTGTTTCTGCAGCGCTACAGTGCGTGTTCACATACAGGACTGTGTTGAAAGCATCCAGTCTTATACAACTGTATAGCTGTGATTCTACAAAAAGCAATAAATTGTTGTTTCACTGTTGTTGTGTACAAGGAAAAAAAAATTCAAAGTGTAATAATTTTACCATCGTCTCCAACTGTGACCACTTCACTGCCTATAGCGTAGTTGCTGGAGTTTTGCACTTTACAGGGACCTCTCCATGTAATGTGTCCACAACTGCTGTTTTTCTATTAATTCTTGTCAACAAATCCCATGAAGAAGTCTCTCTGACTTCCCTACCCTGGCTGTGGCTCCTCCTTACTGAAGATGTACATAAAAAAACAAACAAATCAGAAACATATTTTTCAAAAAGGCTTAGTGATTTCCTAAAGCAGCTGGTCACTGTAGATTTTAGAAAACATCACTCAAACCAGAGGAAACAGTTCTTTTGTTGGTGGCGCATTGATCCACATTTAGAGCTCTATTGGGTGTTTGGGCTAGCAAGATGATGTATGTGGGATTGAATTAAAGTAAACTATAGTGTGTGTGTGTCTATGGTGATGGAGGAACATGTCACCCAGTGCGACACTGTGTTGTGTTTTTAATTGTTCTTGGAAACAATGTCACTTTGTGAGGAATAAGACATGTCAGAGTTTAAATGCAAACATAGCACTCATTACCTGCGCACATTTATTGTTGGTCTGGGTCTGCACACGGGATGTGTTCACAGTTAAAACATATATATCCACACCTATAAAATTTGAGAAAGAACTATTCATTTAAAAAGTTTGTTTTTAATGATTTAATCCTCTTAAGGTGGAACCATATTTTCATGAATTCCCCCTAGGGGATAAATAAAGTATCTATCTATCTATCTATCTATCTATCTATCTATAGAAGTGAATAATGCAAATATGCTGATACGTATGTATCCAGTTCAAAGTGTTAACAGGAATGCCACCCCCTGTCCACATGAAGGAATGGTTATGGTGGCACAGTGAGCAGAGATGGATGAATCTGCAGTAAAATAATGTGAAGGGATTAGTCTATCATTTTCAGCAGCAGGTTACCAAGCTATTCTTGTCTGACAGGAAAAAAAAAAAAATACATCAACAGTAACAATCCTAAGCCTGTTTTTGTGATTGTTTTCTTTACTGCCTAGCCAACCCCCCCCCCACACACACACACACACAAACCCCCACCCCCTTCCACCTCTCTGTCCTGTGTGATTACTTTAATCCATAATCTGGCGTGGCTCCAGCCTCTGTCACTGAAATGCCATTTGACTGAATTAAGATGTAGTCCTCAATTTGGAGGTTGAGAGGCACTTTGATAATTGCGGCGCTGGAATCGCACAGATTGTGTAGAACATGTAGAATGTAAACTTACCGCCACGCTGTGACTTGCATCGGTTAAGACCCAGCTCTCTGTGAGCTCCAGGGACCTGCCCTTATTCACTAGGTCAGGCAATCAAGACAATGGGCCTGCCATTAGGAATATTAATGAACTCCACTTCGAGGTCAGATTTCTCCTGAAAAAAAAAAAAACGAGAGAGAAAAAAAGATTACAACACACACAAGCATATGTGCTGTTGCCATGGCAGGGACAGATGCTTTATTTTCAACCCTGCATAACAAATTAACAAACTTGTTTTCAATCAGAAAATGACTCTGATGTCTTTTTAAGTCTTATGGCGCAAAAATAGTGATTATAATGTTTTTTCAAGCAAATCTTAATCTATATTCAAGTTTCATCTGTTTTATTGTTTTCTTTTTTAACGTAATTTCACCAAATCTACTTCAAACCAATCAACTGCAATTTCTTAAGAAGGAGCAGAAACACTTTAAACTGACTTTCAGCGATGATGATTTCATGTTTTCACTCATGGAGAGGATGTTGTTAAGCTGCGGTCAGCAGTAAACACGGTCATCTGCTGGACAGAACAATTCACTAATAGAAACTGAGCTGGGCTGCTGATTACATTGCACATACATCTGATATCTATTAAAATCACTTGTTTTCACACATGATCACATGTTGTTTTTTACTTTTTCTCCATTTTGTGTTTTTTGTTGTTTCTGTATTGTATTGATGTTTTTTAATGGAGTGAGAAGCAGCCACACCTGTTTTAACCCTTTTAAGTAAAAATACCTGACATTACTCCACTGTCTGTGTGTACCATGCAGTTACTCTACGCGATTAAATAAATGAGAATGGATACAAGGGATGTGTTACACCTTCACTGCAACTGATGTGGTTACAATAATCAAAACGTTAAGTCAGTTTCACATGGGAAATGAACAGTGATCGTCCTGTGTTTTGTTGACCCATTCAACCCAGCTGACACTAGACTGAAATCAGCTGACAGTAGACTGAAATCAGCTGACACTAGACTGAAATCAGCTGACAGTAGACTGACACCAGCTGATTACTAGACTGAAATCAGCTGACAGTAGACTGAAATCAGCTGACAGTAGACTGACACCAGCTGACACTAGACTGAAATCAGCTCATACTAGACTGAATCCAGCTGAAGGAGCTGTCAGGAACTTCTTTAACCTGAACATGAACCATGCAAACACAGGTGGCTCCCTTTCGTGCTGAGCTTTTCATGGCAGTAGTTTATAGCAGGCCCAGCACTTCTATCATGTCAGTAAAAAGAATAACAGATCCGTTTTTGACAGCCCTAGTTTGAGTAGAATTTGTTCACATTGAGAAAAAGACTTAATTTAACAGACTTTCGAATGTCAGCGTTCTTCCAATAATCATTTCATTTTAAAGTGTGTTGTTGAGTTTGTTGTTTCACACACTGCTACTCATCAGGAAAAAAGTAATTGTGATAGATGGGCACAAATTACTGATTCATGGTCGTGATTTTCTCAAGTCATTCTCCACGGTTAATTATGTTTGTTCACAAATTAAGAGAACATAGCATTAAACAATATTTTTGACATGTTCACAGCACAGCCAAGACAACACAATGTTGTTTACTACCAAAAGTGTCTCCATATGTGTTTATCCGAAACACATATAAGCTATAGTGGCTCCTTTATGGCTTGACAAGCGTCACTGTTGGATATATGTGGATATCCTTCACATTTTGCCTGTTTAACAACACTGCTGTCTTTTGCGACATAATCATATAGTATATAAACATTGTTCAGTGTTATGTTCTGTAAATTAGTAGAGCCACAGTTTGATGTAGCACCATGTCCTCATAGTACAAAACACTCAGTACTGTGTGTTTAAGCTACCGACTTATGCTAACCTGACTGCATGCAAAGCTAAATCAATCTCTTTATTCCATACAGAATGAATGTCAACAATATATATATACACACTGTGTGTGTGTGTGTATTTCATATGCAGGAGTGGAGTCTTCATCACCATAATACCATTTAAAGTGTGTCCTGCACCTAAGCATGTGCACTGAAGATTAGTGAGTGATGACATTCACAGAGCCACTGGCAGAATACGTAGCATGCACCCACTCACACACCTAGCCCTCAGCCCACTGGAACACACACACACTTACACACACAACACAACACATCTACACACACAGCCACACACACAAACAGACACACACACACACAACACACACACATAAACACACACACACACACGCCACCATACAGTGAATGTATACATCCTTTGTGTTGTATGGTAGCGGCGGGAGCAGAATTAGGCACAAACATCCCCTCTGATCCCCCTCGTTGCCTAATCCACCATTAGCATAATGAAACCCCATCTAATCGAATCAGGAGGCTCTTCCTAAAAGGATCATGCATGGATGACAGATTAATAAAGAAATAGATAGAGAGAAGAATAGATTGAGTGTGTGTGTGTGTGTGTGTGTGTGTGTGTGTGTGTGTGTGTGTGTGTGTGTGTGTGTGTGTAAGGGGGTATGGATGCCATACACACCAAAGGAGATTGTTGGACTTATTTGGGTCAGTAGGAATCACAGGGGGAATGGAGATATGGGTGCTGGTGATCAGGTTATAGGGGGAGCTGGTCCACAGACTGGGGTTGTTTGCAGACATGTCTTAATGTAGCTAAAGCTGATGCCGTAACATTACAATTGGAGCAAACTGGAGGGATTATAAATAATAAGTACTCTAATAATAATTAAATGTTCTTTTTTCAATTCAAGAAAAATAAGGGCTGTAGTAACAACATAACAGAGCGCGTTTGAAAAAAGTGCCTTTTAAAATTAAGTGCTGAATTTTTGAAAGATTTTGAAATGTGTAGTGTGAGTTTCCCTTTTTCTCCTCTCTTAGCAGTCTCAAAACGTTGCATCTTAGCATTCAGCTTTCACACCTTTTCTCTTACTCTCACTCTCATCTCCCACTCCCTCGCTTTCTCCACTTGTTGGTGCTCCTGTTTACTGTTCTTCTCAATCGCTTCGATGCAATTCACACATCAGAAACTAAGCCTTACCCTAACCCTCACAACTCTTAATGCAGTTCTAAAAACAGTTAATGCATTTCTCCTAACACTAAATCACCTCTGCAAAAGCCTCTAAAACAATCAAAAGCTTGTTCACATGTGCGTGAACACGCAAACTTAGCCAATCACTGCAACATTGTCACCAGTGAATTAAACCTTTCCAACAAATGTTTTCATATTTTGATGAAAACCTGACTGACTTTAGAAAAAGAGAACAAAAAATATAGAGTAAAAATGTTCAGACACAGCACTGTACCACAGTTACAACAGTAACATTTTGGAAAAATAACTATGTTCTCATGTTTTTGAAGTGAGAGTTGCATCAAAGCAATTGAGAATAACTGTACATGACTATGTAGAGTGCTGTAATTTTCTATAGATTTGTAAAAGGCAGCCCGTTTACATTATAAATAATTTGTTTAGCATATTTTAGCTTTTAATTTGGTTTTAAAAATGATGAAAAACTATGTTTGACTCTGTGTCCTTGTGGGTGAGACCTCTGCCTTTTTGCTGATGGATACTGGTTTGACGGGACGGAAAGATGAGAAAGTCGCTCAAATGACAGACAAGTTTTTTTCTGTATAAATGATGTCATCGATTTTACAGCAATTTTTTTTTTTTTTATCCCTTTTCTACAGTTCAAACTGAACTCTTGACTGTGCGAGTTAAAAAAAAACCTATCCCATGTGAACTTTCTCTCTTTCATAGTGTTTAATAGTCAACACTCAGGCATACAGTATATTTCATTTAACACTTGAGTTAAGATAGATAGACAGATAGATGCTGGGCTTCCTGCCAACTGCTCAAGTTGCCCACCTGTTAATTCTACCAGCCCAGTGAGACTAAAACCAGCCCTGATTCTGACCGGATCTTTTATGGCAACTACATAAACCAGCACACCTGCACACATCATACATAAGTGACTACTATCAATACTGTTAAGAATCATTCCAAAAAATACTTTCAATTGAATTACAGACTCAGACGTCACTGTAAAACGTCTCAATACACAGCCTCAAGTAGGTGAGGGCTAACTGTCAGCTAATTATGTTAAAGAGTTTTACTGCTGCAAAGTGACCAAAAACAAACATTAGTCATTGCAGCTTTAAGCATGTAGCAGGCATTTACTCTCATTTTTTATCTATTTTATTGTATCTACATGGTGCCATTTTATACATGTTACATTTAGGGTTGGCACAGTGTACGTCTCAACTGGCTGGCTTTCTCCCCACCACCACCACCCCACCCTCCACTCCGCCCCCCTCCTCCTATCCACCGGGTATAGCTAATGGATGGAATACATGTTTCCCCATGTAAAGTTGTATTTATTGACAAGTGTATTTACATATACTATACATAAATTATATTGGTGAAAAATGCATCATGCAGTGCTCTCCACATCTCTGACTCTGTGTCCTTCACCGCTTATATAATGTGATGCATCTCCATCTGTCCTGCTTACTATCCTTGGCTGTAGTTTGGACAGACTGAGAGTCGGCCTCGCTAACAGCACTTGACGGCAGCAAGTGTGTAGTAATAGTGGCAGCAGGCCCATTATATTGTTAAGTGGCAATGCTACTTACCAGAAGACAATAGCAGCAGCAGAGCCAGGTTAATCAGCAAGAAAAAAAAAAAACACACAGAAGAGATGCCAATAAATACAGCAAGTGCCAGGAGTGACCATTTAGACATTTCTAACAATTGTGTGCTATTTATCTGCCATAATTGTAATTTTTTTCTCAGTGAACATGGTTTACCATATTACCATGGTAATCCCCAATTACTGGCACAAGCTGCACTTTATGTGTGAGACACACACGCATACACAAACACAAGGAGGTGAGGTGTGCTATTTTTTTCATGGTTGTGTGGAGAGGAGAGCCAATTAGTGAGCATCCAGATGCTGTTTAGCTAATCCCTGCTCTGGAGGAGAGCCTCCTCACACACACACACACACACACACACACACACACACACACACACACACTCACACACACACAAACACTCAAACTTATATACTAATGTAAGCAATCAAGGTTCCACAGAGCATAAATCACACATATGCATGTAAACATCTCTGCAAGAAGGCATAGGGGTGCACACAAAATATGCACATATCGATAAAAACAAATTGACGCCGCATATGTGGCCGTGCATTGTTTAGCCATTTAATTACAGCTGCCTTGCTCAAATCTTAATTGGCCTGTTCACAACCTCTCAACAAGTTTCCATTCATCCGCCGATTCTCCCAACTTCGGCTGAATCACAACAACTGACTTATTTCCATAAAATGTGATCAACACCGAAAGCGTGTGTTTGACCAGCGAGCCCCCTTCCACCCCCCCCCCACACCCCACCCCACCCCCCACAACCCCCCATAATCACAGAGAGTGAAGCCTTGTATGAGAATGTGTCATCGCGCCACGGAAAGATCAAGTGGAGCAGATGTTATGCTAATATGGGCTGTCCGTCAGTTAGCGTGATTGACGGGGGCCTGTCATTATAGAGAGAGTGAACCAGGTCATTACAATTTCAAATGCTAAAAGCTCGCCTTGGAAGAAGCAGCATATGGGGAAAGTAATAGACCGGTGAGGTGGGGGTGTAGAGGGGGGGTCAGGAGTGAAGGAGGGAAATATGACTGTGAAGTTTCAAGAGGTGAAAGTGTTTCCTTTGGCACCTTCATGAAGCTGTATAAACAGTAGGATATGAAATGATCTACTCTGCTCAAAATAAAGACAATTTTCAGTTTTTCTTGCTTGTCTTATGATTCCTTATGTGAAACATTTTGAAAACTGTCTTTGAAAGGTGTAATCTGTAAGATTGTGCTACTTGGTCCAGTTAATCATGTTGTTGTTTATTATTGATATGTGCATTTATTGTTGATAGTTAAAACTGTTGATAGCACAGAAACACATTATGAGTACTTGTAATACAAACAGTATGTTTTTATTTACCTATACAAATATGAAGGCAAGGGGATACACACATGGGTGTCAGGCGACAGCAGCATGAGGAAGAGATGATGACATCATCACAAAGACAGAAGAGTATAAGGTTTATTGCCAGGTAGGTTTTTACTTACAAGATATTTAACTTGGTGTTTGGTGCAGTATCCAATAAACATATTAACAGGAAATAACAATAAATACTGCACCAGTCAAAAAGATAAACACACATAGATACACATATTAAAAAAAATAAAACTATGAAAAAAACTATGTACAAAAGTGTTGACAAAACTCCTGCTGAGCAGGATGTGCAAAAGATCACAGTACAGACAATATGTGTTCTGTGCAGGGATAATACTCTGAGGTGTTACTGTAATGTGGTTGATAGTTGATTGGACTGGACGGGAATTCTGGTCCTGATACAGACAAACATGTGATAGGACAATTAGTTTAGATCATACAAGGTCTTTATATTCAAACATGTTAGGTCTGTTGTGTGTGTATAATAAATAGTAGGGATAGATATGAAAATGATAAAATAAATAATAATTACATAAATAACACAGTATACAGCTCCAGAGAAATCTCTTTTTCTTCATGGGACTGAGGGCAAACTAGACGCTTCACTGACTCACACACCATCTAGTGTCATAAAGTGGTATTACAACACGGTGCAGGACGCAGCTATTTGGTTAGCATGCTCATTTCAGTAGATATCTCTGAAATACAACAGGTGAAGGTCTTGGTCATGACGTCATCACTGTGGCTCCTTCAAATAGTGTTAGTTCATTTTTTGAACATTTTAAACTAAAATTCTGGCCAGATCTTACATATTACACCCCTAACAACTCGCAACTGACATTTGTTGCCACAGTTGGTTCCTTCAACTCTACCAACCCCTTTACCATTTCTGTGGAAGTATCTTTAGCATTATATTTAGCATGGGAACTTTATATACCTGGATAACATACGGATGATCCTGTCCCATACAACTGGCATGGTGTGGCCCAAGGATGACTGGTCCAGTGCAGACTAGTCTGACTGTTCTCTCTGAAATGCCTTTTTTTCTGTGAAACCCAGTGTGGTCAGCACTCGTAAGGCAGCAGGCGATGCCGTGTCCCTCTCCAAAGCCACATGTACGTCCGACCGTGAGCGTTAAAGATGGCATACGTGACGTGTTTGTGCGTATGCAACACTTGTACATGAGGCCCCAGGTGCTTATAACCAATAACAGTCCATTTTGAGCATCTGTAAGACAAACACAACACTGACACATGATCATAGAGGATATGATGTCAGTGACTGGCGACCAATGACACGGAGCGTTACCATGATTAAAATCACAGATTCCTCTGGTTTGAGAATTGATGGAAACATTTGGGATAATGTAAGAACACAACTCAACAACATATAGAACACAGGTCTAGTTGGATAATATGGTTGTGGTAAACGGGTTCAGTTTTTTGGCTCTGGTTTCATACACTTAACCTTACACCTACACTCATAGTTTGTATAGAGAGAGTGGGACATGAAAAGATCACCTGTAATACAATTTAATACAATATAAATGGAATTGCAATAAATACCCGTTATCTCACTTATTAGTGTTCCATGTTTGTTGATGCAAAAGCTCAGAGGCTCTGAAGATCGAATCAGAATTTATCCCTGTTTTAATTCATAAAGCAGCATCTTTTTCCTGCGGAGATCATCACAGCGCTTACCTGATGTATTGTACATGAGTTCTCATTGTAACATTACTGAATGTGAGACTATTGTGTGCTGTCAACATATTTATATTCTTTTATTCACTGTGACAGAGCAATCTTTAAGTGTGTTACTGAGAAGGAGAGGAGCCTGTCTTCAAATTGCCTCTTGTTGTTTTCCCCATCAACAATCTCCACCTCCATCAGAAACCTGTAGGAGAAAACTGGCTTTGCTGGTGGTGTTCTGTGGGTTTTAGAGCTTTTTCTCTAACAACAGCTGCCTGCTGCAGACAGAGAACCTGAGCAGTAAAGTTGTGGACCGCACAGCTAAACAATGAGCTGAAATTCACTGTAATGCACCGTGAAGTTGAGGGGAGCTACAGATTCAGGTGATAACGCCCACATTCTAATTCACCTGTTGATATATTAAAGGTCCCATATTGTATAAAGAGAGATTTCCATGCCTTTTTGATTATAGAGCAGGTCTAGGTTCTGTATTAATACTGTGAAAGTATCAAAGAGTTATATTTTTTTCATTCTGTATTTGTTAATTCAGTTATGCCTTGTGTAAATTTCATTTTGCACCTTGAATATTTAAATCTCATAGTGATGAGTCATCAGATTATTATACAGCCCTGTGGAGAGTTTTAATGTCTTTCAGCTCCCTGTTTTGGTTTTATAACCCACAACTCACCACTCTCATCAGCCTGCTTACAGCTGTATTGGCACTGTGCTGCTAATGCCTATATTAACTTAAAGTGAAGTAGATGTGTAACATAAATTATCTTAAAATACTGTAAGGTATTAAATCTCCATGTTGTGTGTACAGTATGTTACGCTGCCTCTACAATGCCAGAAAAACAGTTTAAAGGTCCCACATAGTCTAAAGGTAGATGTCTATGTGTTGTTTGATTATAGATCAGGTCCAGGTCCAGGCCATCAGGACTTCTGAAACTTTGTGATGTCACAAGAAAGCAGTCACCATTCTCAGCCATGGTCCACCTGGACCCACAATCCAACACTTTAGGATGTGGTTTACCTGAAATCTGTTATATTTTTATTGGAGCACTCAGAAACCAGTAAGCCAATCAGAAGAGAGGCTCAGAGCCTCCTCTCTTCTGATTGGCTCACTGAACTGTTGTTACTAGAGCTCCAGAGAGAAGCCTGAGAGAGGAGATGTAAATCTACACTGAGATGGTTTTTGGTTCTTCAAACCACAAATACTGTATATCTTCTTATGGATCAACACTTAACTACATTTAGAGTACACCAAACTTCAAAGAACCCATTCAATTCTGTGGAAGATACGAATCATTTACTGGCAATTTTTTCTCTGAATCTGGTGTATGTTGTTTGACACTGGCCCTGGCAGAGCTCTGTGCTCTCTGAGTGCTCATAGTTTCTTATCATATTCAGCTACAGTTATCTTCATTCTACTTTTAGCTGGAGGTAGAAACAAGGAGAACATGCAGTAAAGAGGAGAATCCCACTGGATTTGTGGAACGCAGACTGTAGGAAGTGGTACAGAGGGGGAGTCAGTGGTTGCTAAGGGAATGGACTTAAACGATGTACTGTATGTTTTAGTACAGTGAGAGGAATGGTTTAATTGCTTGCAAACCAACTTTGGTTATTTTTTAATAAGAGGTGATCCCTGTATGAAGCCAGGAGGTAGAAACTCCTCTGGGTCACTTCAGCCAAATGCTGCAGGCAGAAAGTGCACGATGCCCAACAGCCATGGGGCTAGTCTGGTATAGCCTGGTGTTTTACCAGTCAGCAGTGTTCAGTTGTGCACACTTGACCTCAATATATCCGAGGCTGTATGAAAGTATTACCTCTTGAGCAGGTACTTAGGAGACTGGAGCTGTGGCGCAGGAGCTCAGACTTTCCTCTGGTTGTAATTTATGTAATGTTCATGTGTTGCTAAAAATATTTTTCAATATTTAAGAAAATGTCCCGGGCTGTATGCTGTTTAGTTTGGTTGTCAATTTTTTTGAAGACAGATTATATGAGAAACCGTGTTGAAGTGACAGTAATTATTTTCTAATCCATCAGAATGACAGACAGGAGTTGGACTCATCTGTCAGCGCTTATAAAACTCTGTATATGACAGTTAACACAAACCCTGATTGCAAGTCTTTTTCTATTAAACATTCACCGGGGTTTGACTGATGTGGGATTTGAAAAGCCAATATTTAATTTGTGGGGCAAAATGCTTCATTAAAATCAGTCCCTGCCCTATAGACCAGAGAGGTTTTCACACTGAGGTGTGTTGAAGTGGGGGCACACAGAGGGAGAGAGGAGGCAAACTTTGTGGAGTGAAAGAAATAGGTACATGCTGGTATTCTAAAAACAACAATAAGTCCGCTATTGTTCTTTGGCCCACTTATCAACACAATCAGCAGCTGCAACAGCAATGTGACACACAGTACATGGAGGTAATTAAGGTATTACCCTTCATGCCCAATTGCCTCGGTTAGCATCTGTGTCACACTTCTTGAGGATATCGTTCTCTCCTATTGTCATGATTTCACATTTTCTTCCGAATCAAAGTAATACACTGATAGATGTCTGTACATCTGTGAGTAAAATGCAAACAGGCTAAAATAGCTAATTTGGCATTTTTAATGGTGCCACTTTGACACAATGTAAACAGATATAGGCTAACAATAAGGCAGGGCTCAAGGTCTAGCCCTAGCTAACTAAGTGACTCCATGGCCAAATGAACCTCCTTCTGACATCCCCCAAATCCCCCAAATATGGGAACTGTTGCTCTGAAACTTAGAACAACAATTAACAATATTAAATACTGATAGTAGTAATATTCAGACTGTCCCATCAGAATGGTTCTTATACATGTTTGGTGGGGTGCAGTGGTCTGCAGGTGCCCACTTTGAAAAGTCGCAGCGCTGATTAAGACTACAACATTAAGCATAAGGCTTGCTTGGCTATGACAGGCCTGTGTAGGCTTATGTATGGATTTAACAATTACTGGTAATTCAAACTATAACTGAAATTACCAATCAATTAAGTGCTCTCCATTTACCGCTACCAGAAGTGGGACAGTTGGCCTGATCAATGGAAAATGATCATTATCTAAGTAAAAGTAATTTAAAGGTTAAAGTCATAATTTGTAATGTTCTCATCTCAATGTAATTTTACATCTCCTCTCTCAGGCTTTTCTCTGGAGCTCTAGTAACAACGGGTCAGCGAGCCAATCAGAAGAGAGGAGGCTCTGAGCCTCTCTTCTGAGTGGCTGACTGTTTTCTGAGTGATCCAATAAAAATACAGCAGATTTCAGGTAAACACTCTGAGAAACCAAATCCTGAAGGGTTGGTGGTGGGTACAAGTGGGCGGGGCTTGGGCCATGGCTGAGAGTGGTGACTGCTTTGTTGTGACATCACAAAGTTACAGAAGTCCCGACGGCTCAAAATGATCAATAACCAAGTGAAAGTAATTTAAAGGTTAAATTCACAATTTGTAATTTTGTGCTGGGGTCTTTGAATGAAAAAACTAACAAAACATGGAGCTTGGTGATGATGCAAAGTCGAATGGGATCATGGGAGTTGTTGTCTCCATCAGCATTACACTCAGCTACTCCCAGTTAGGTTTCCTCTGAAGTCAACCGTTCAGGAAGTTTTTACTGGCAGTTGAATTATCCACAGTGGTTTCCTCCTCTCCAAAGCAAACAGACCAGGTGATTAAAACCAGCAGAAACACCCAGAAAGCAGTTCCACATTAAAAATCGTGTTTCTCAAACATTGGTTGGCAGACACAAGATGTGTCATAGGGACTATGAGCCTAGCTGCTGCTAAAGTTTAGCTTGTTTCTATGATTACTTCAGATCCAGACATCTGATGACTAAAATCATAAATCTGGTTAAAATATGTGGTTAAAAATGACTAAGGTCTAAAAAGTGTATTTTAAAAATGAGGCTGTTTTAACGGCCCCTTACAACAACAACACTGACGCATACACAAAGGGGATACGACGCCATGTGAGGGAAGGTTGCCACCTGCTAGCGTAGCGAGTAACTGTATCTTATATTGGTGGATTTTTTTTCTACAGATCAGCTGCATTACAAACTGGACAGTAATCTGCAAACAAATAGGGGGGAAGTCAAAAACTGTTTTCACATGTGGATTCACACTTTATTCAAAAATTATATTTTTGTGCTGAAACTATTTAAATTTGTAAAACCTTTATCACTTGTTTGTATAATGAAGTCCAATAAAAAAGTACATATATTTTAAAGCACAGACACACACACACACATTATCACAGTCTGTCCACTGCTAAGGCTCCCCTGACTCTACTTGTTGGTCCATGATACATCACTTCATTTGACCATTTAAATAATCCCCATGATGCATCAGAGAGACAGTGCAGCAGCCGCATAATTACCACCTGAGAGCAGGCAGCAGCTGAGCACCAGGGTGTGTGTTTGCATGTGCGTGAGCATCTGTACACTTGCCTGTATCTGTATATGCATGTAAATTCCTGTGTGTACTGTTATGGTAGTCTGTGTTCATGCCACTGTGTGTGTGTGTGTGTGTGTGTGTGTGTGTGTGTGTGTGTGTGTGTGTGTCTGTTTGTCTGTTTGTCTGTCTGTGTGTGCAAGTAGGAAGACCTAGAAGGGGGATCTCTCCCCTGTGGTGATGGGCTCAGCACTTCCAGCACTTCATTCCTTATTCATCAACAAGTGCAAGAGGAAGAAGCATTGAGCGGAACTGGGCGCGCGCATACACACACACACACACATACACACACACACACACACACACACACACACACACTCAGAGTCATTGTTTCCTAGCATACCAGAGGCACCACTGAGGAACAGAGAGCGCTGCAGGATTACAGTATTTCTGGAAGAAATGGAGGGCGATAAACTCCCAGGTAATAGTTTGGTTTGGGAGAGCAGGCTGGCTGACATTGCTTCCTGGAACACTCTAACTGTTCCAGCCAGTCACTCTAACTGCCTGGAACAGTTAGAGTGACTGGGGCAAAACAGTTACAAGGGAATTAACTCTGAGGAAACACACACACACACACACACACACACACACACACACACACGCACACACACACTTAAGCAACAGTAGCGTAGAGAGTTACACTGGTAAATTCACCGCGACTGTGCTGAATGGCTGTTACTGTTGTTGCAGAATAGATGTCTCAGCCGGAGAGTAAAGATCTACGAACTGTACATATAAGAGTACTGTGGTTAGTCCAGGGAAACACAGGTGACTAACAGGGGAATTGTGTGACAGTCTGTAATGTTATCTCAATCTACACAGGCTCAAATCTTGGAGGAAATGCAATTCTTGGCCTGTTGGTTTTGGACTGTTACTACAGTATCCTCAATTCCCCCTCCACCTCCAGGCTTATAGGTGCTCCACCAGTCCTGGACCCACAACATATTAACTGTAGGTTTTCTTTTCTTGTGATATATGCTACTGTCGAGAGTCAAATTGCAGCACCTTGATCACACCTCATTATCCTCCGTCTCTAAGACTCATGGTGGTCATGTCGTGAGATGATGGACATAGCCTCTATGACGTCACCCACACTTGGTCATGTCATGTTTGAGCTAATAAATATTAATAAATGATTAATAAAATCCAGGAAGTCTAGGGTAACATCTTCAGACATCTTGTTATTCCTTCATGCTGGTGACACCCAGCGCCTGAGGCATTATGTTTTCAGGTTGTCCGTCCGTCCCATCAGTAACAGGGAATTTCTTCAAATTGGGCAGAAACTTTCCTTTGGACTCCGGGTTTAAGTGATTAGATTTTGGTGGTCAAAGGTCAAAGGACAAGGTTACAGTGACCTCGCAAAATACACCAATATCACAGTAACACCTTGAGGGAATTTCTTGACATTTAGCACAAATGTCCACTTAGATTCAAATATGAACTGATTAGAATTTTGTGGCCAAAGGTCAAGCTCACTGTGACCTCACGGTTTTGGCCATAACTCACAAATTCATACACTGATTATGATACAATTTAACTCAAATGTCTATAAGGATAAAATAAAGTGATGACATTTTATATCCAAAAGGTAATCAGGACATCATAATGTACTGCAAGAACAACTCTGGCTATCATTCAGTGCTGTAACTCAGGAAGAGGAAACATGTGACCATATTTCCTGCAACTTGGCTGGTTTGTGGAGGCATACAACCGTGAGATGCGATAATTCGGTCAGCGTACTGGCACAAACAATAATGGGATCTGTGGGGATGACTTGATCGTTTATGTGTGTCTCTCAACATGAAGCATCGTTATTTCATTGAGTTACTGTGTACCAAGGATCCCTGTTTTTCATTGTCTATAGATATTCTCTACCTTTCCTGTGCCTCCCACCATTATGCTACACTACAGTACAGTACAGACTCAACACCTCTAACTGCCTACATGTCATGTTTTTATCTGTAAAAGTATGTTCAGAGTAACTGCCAAGATCATTTCCAAGGTGGAAGTTGCATGTTTAGATTGAATGCAAAGACACAAGTGGATGCAGATGTGATCGTGGCGCCTTGAATCAAGTTGAAAATGTCTCAACCTGAGTGACAGTCATTCATTAAGATGAGAAAAGAAGGGTAGCTGTTGGTATTACACTGTATCAATTCAATTCTAAATAGCTTGCAAAGTAACAAATTCACTTCCTGTTCTGTATTAAAACACCTTAATACTGCATGTAACATAGTCATCATGACGGTAAAGAAAGAAAAAGTAAGTGATAGTATATCTACAAAATCCTGTCAGAGAACATGGGTTAAGGTAATGGGAAGCGTTGGGGCACACAGAAAAGAACCATGACCCTTTTTTTTTCCCTTTCACACTTCTCCCTGTTTGCAATAGAGCTGGGTTTGCACGTAGATAATTTTGAGACTAGATTTATAAAACTTTGTATCATGTCATGCTGTTTGGTGAAAAAAAAAAAAAAAGTCAGATGTGTCAACTGACAACGTCAGGATCAAGTCAGGGGCTCCTCCACTGTAATAAACAGCTTTCTTGTGCTGTCAACATTTGTTGTTTCTTTTTTTTTGTTTACGCTCGAAGACTTCGTCGGATTGAACTCCCTGTACACTTTCATCCACAAACACTCCACTGAAACTAGACCGCACGCAACTGCACTGCACTGCAGCTCACTTTATTCTGTTAGCTCCGAGTCTTATCTCCAAAGTCTCTGGAAATCTTGGTAGAATTGAACACTGTGAACAAAGAAGTAGAAGAAAGAAGTGCTGTTTTTCCACATTTACAGAATTGACACTCGACAGTAGGCTACAACCTTCAGTCATGTGTTCGGAGTCACTGATGCTAATGCAACATTAGCCTAACAGCTCTTTGATAACTCAGAGATGGTTTTTAAAATGATTTCTGTTAATCTTTACTCCAGGTTTGCCAGCATTAAATATATAAATATAATATAATATAATATATATAATATATAATCAATATTGCACTTTATGTGTTACTCTGTTAGAAGCTTTAACCTTTTGCCATGAACACTTAGTGATTCTTCAAATTTAACTGAGCAAAGGCTCCACCTCATATCTTTCATCCAAATGTTAAAATAGACGCGAGTTGCCAGAGATATCTTTTTTAATGCAGCCTCATCGTCTCTCTTGCAACCTCTCTCTTTGTACTCTGACCTCCTCCACCCCTTCCATCTGGAAGCTTCTGGTTCTAGGGCCTGAGGTGGATGCTGGGTGGGCCCCCAGGGTGCCCCACTGTATGTTTTGGGGCCGTGACTGGGTTCAGAGGCGTAGGTGGAGGGAGATAACATAGCTGTTCTCTTCAGGCACTTCCTGACCTACCGATCCCAAATGGAGGATGGTCAGGCAGTATTTTACTCTCTCTCCTTCTCTCTTTCTCTGCTGTCTCTCTACTTCTCTCTCTCTCTCTCTCTCCATCTTTAACTTTCAGCAAAATATACAGTAGCCTTTGCACTGGTGAGGAGGTGGGATGAATGAAAATAAGGCTGCGGCTGTTTTGTTTTCTTTATTTCACATCATTGCTGTGTCCTTCCATTCATCTTTTGATGTTTCTCTTTCACGGCTTCAAAACTTGACAGAAAGCAAACTAAAGATTAGTCTTATTGTTTTCTGAGCTGTACATTGTTTGCAATTTGGTTGCAGGCTCACAGTAACCGCACTACAGATGTGAGACAGAGGCTGCCAATTGTCTCCAATATGGGTTCATTTGATTACAGTAATTACACCAAGAGATAAAGAGACAGAGGGAATGAAATGACAGAGTAAGAGAACACAAGAACAGACAATAAAACAGTGTAAACATAGAAGTTATAAGAATCTGTAATAGATTCTCCAAACCTATTTCAGACTGCGTCTTAGACCTCAGTCATCCTCCTCCCTGCTTCTCTCTGTGTTCAGCTTGATAATATTTCTAGTTCTTCCTATTCCTGCTATGTTGAGTAAGTAGTTTAGGTTTGTGTGCAACCTGTCCATAGGTGTAGTGCTGCTGAAGCACACCTGAATGACACTGTTTTTCTCCAAGGGACAGAATGAAATCTTCACAGTTAGCGTAATCCGGTTGAAATTTATCTACATTTTTGAGCACCTGATCTGATCACTAGAGAGCTAATAACAACAAATGAAAGGGTATTGACATTTAAGATGTCTTGACTGATTTCCAAACGTCAATCATGCAAGAAGTAAGTAACACGCAAGAAAACATTCCACCTTAAAAGTGTTTAGTAGCTGCCACTAGTCTCTGAGCTGCACGGTGAATTAAATGGTTCATTAGTAAAGATGAAAAGACAGAAATTCATCATTCACTCTTTTGACACTTTCTTTATCTGTGATGCATTTACACAGAAACATGACAGAGTCAGTCTGTTACACTTGGACAACTTGTGCTGCTGGAAATGAAAGCTAGCTTAGCTACGTTTTCATAGCCTAGCCTGTTAGCTTAGCTTGACCTCTGCAGCTTTTCCTCTGAATGTGTGTTTCCAATGTGGCTGCATTTGCTCAACACAAGTCAGTAAACCTGCTGCTTCATGCTACGCTAATTACAACCTGCTACATCCATGGTATGGTCTAATATCACTGAGCAAGATGTTTGCTTGATGCTGCGTCATAATCTCATAAACTGTTCATTAAGTCAGTCTAACATTTGATCATGTGATCACGGTTAACTGATCTATGTAAACTTACATAGGTCACATAACCTTCGAAATGAGCTGTAACTTAACCGTGTGTGTGCAACAAAGGTGCGCTCTGGTAGCCTATGTAAAGAAATAGCACTACACCTCTGGACCTGTCTTCATGGAAACAAAACAACAGTCTGTTTGTTACTCACAGTAGCAGAGTGGATGCTGTCTTTATGGGTCTATGATTTCTGAATTGTCTGTTGAGTTTTGTTCTGGTTATAGGGAAAATAAAAAAAAAAAATTAAGATTAGTTACTTGTGTCAAGTTTATAATCAGCTGTTGATTTTCAGAGCAAAACCGTAATAGAACTGGTCTCATTAAAGTCAAGTAAATATTCACTATTCATTTTTTAATTGGAAAAACTGCAGTTGTAAAGTATGTAAAATGTAGAATGCTACTCTTTAGACAAATTTCACATTTTTGTGTGGTCATCTGATTAGATATGTTTTATACTAAGTAAAAACACACAAAAAAGTGAAGAAAAAAAAGTAAAACTGGGTCTGAACTCTTCATCTACTCTTACTTCCTGCTTGCTCCAGGTGGTCAGGTGAGAGAGCAGAGAGCATCAAGATGGTTAGAGGAGGAAACATCAGAGAGACTCAGCCACATGTTTGAGCCTCAGTCAGACCCAGACTCATGAGGAGTCTGCTGAGACCAGAATCAGACACTAGCAGATGTATCAGAACGGTTAGCGTAGTTAGCATCTTTTATTGGTTTATGTTTTTTGTTAGCTTGTAATAATCGGAAGATATGAAGGCATGATTGAGTTTCTCTAAGTCTAGGTTAGACACAAGGTCTCTGACTATCTTAGTCTTGTCTTTATTTAATTGGAGGAGGTTTTGTTGCATCCAGCCTTTCATTTTTACAAGGCATATACATAGAGAGTCAATGGGACTGAAATCATTAGGTGAAAGAGCTAAATAAATCTGTCGGTCATCTGCATAGCTATGGTTGGCGCAGTTAGCATCTTTTATTTGTTTATGCTGTTTCTTAGCTTGTCACTGGCAGTGGCTGACACAGTGTTAGTGGTTTTGCTAATGCTAACTCTCTCTCTCTGTACTGCCAAGGTTTCAGGTTTATTTAGCCCCCCCCCCCCCCGGTCCCTGCAAGTCGAGACAATTGGTTCCTTAGGTTTTGTGTCAGTCATGGTGTTGATGATTATTTCACTCATCATATGTATTGTATTCAGTCAAATAAATTGACTGAGTTAGTCTCATTAGACACTTCCTGACTGTCGCTCATACTTTATAATCTCAGTTTCTTAAGAAGAAATTGTAGATCACAAACCCAAAATAAAATCTGATCTTAGTTTATCATTGTCACTAATGACAACATCCCAGATGATTAACTTCATACATGTGTCCTTCATGCATGACTGGTAAGAAAAGAACATGTGAAAACAACTCCTGTATAAATACTGGAGACTCCAGATCAGTCTCTTCTGCTCTGTGCTGTAGAGCCTTAAGTGCTTTGGTTTGGTGCTTGGTCAAACCTCGTTCCACCTCTTATAGACGTAATGTAAGTTTCCATTTTTATGTGGACGTCGATTAATCTTCGCTGTGACCCTGTTAATAGTCTCAAGGAAATGAGCACTTTCTTCTATTACTCAGAAGATATTTATAACTTTTCTCAAAATGTCCTGCAGTTAAATACAAATAAAACTGAGGATCTAATTATTGTTAGTGATGTAGTGCAAATCCAGATTTCAAATATAGTCTACTTGATTCTTTCTATCAGCTCAGGAATCAGAGAAACCCGACACCTGGAAAACCTTGGAAACTGTCACTCATCCCTTCATTACCCCTGGTCTCGACCTCTCTAATGCCCGGTCACAGGGCAGTAAAAATCTCTTTTGATGTTACAATTATGAGTATGTACAGGTTTTTTTTGTTGTTTTTCATTATCATTACTATTATTTTTTTCTACTAGATACCATCTGCAATTATCATCATTATTCCTTTTTTTTCACTTATATTGTTTTTATTCATTTTTTTTCTTCCGTGTTTATTGTATCCTCTGTTCTGTGTTTGGTCCAATCTATCTCACTATTGTTACACTTGTCTTCACTTATTTTGTAATCTTTTAATAAAGGTAAAACATAATTTGTATATGAAATATATGTAAATATTTATATATATATATATATATGTTAAATTGCATATGAAACCTGTTAGAAATTGGAACAATTTCCTATATTGACGTATATGTCTAAACCATATATGTATATATGCTTATATTGTAGACATATGTTACATAAATATATATCCACCCCAAAGCCTGTTGATATATGTTGATATTATATTAAGTGGGTTGAGTGAGAAATTAATAATAAACATATATAAGCATATATCATTTTTATATGTGTCGTTGTTGCAACATGTTATACCATATAAAAATTTACATATATTAAAATATGTATATGATTCATATACAAATGTTACTATTGATATTTCATATATAAACTTAAATCTTTATATATCCAGAGGATGAATATATGTGATAATAATATATCCCCCTATAGGTGACATATACGGCAACTCACTCTTGATATAGGGACATATATGTCATATAATACATTTCTACATGGATTACATCCCTACAATGACTTCTGATTGCTTTTAGAATTTATTTTAAGCTTTTATTCATAATTTTGAAATCCTCATTCAGTCTTGTGCCTGTTGATATTGCTGAGCTGTTAACCCTGGCCTATGAAATGACCTTTGTAAATGAGAGAATGTAGAACAGTTTCCTCTATTAAATCTTATAAAGCACTCTTTTATCAATGCTGCTTAACTTCCTGTCTTATCTTACTTATCTTACCTGTTCAAGCTTCCGTGTTTACTCTCTTTGTGCAGTGATTCTGTGTATTTGACTATTTCTAGACAGTCTCTGCATATTGAAATGTTACCATGCTGACATTCTCTTATTCCTCTACTTTCCTTGCCAGTCATTTTACTTCAAAATAAAAGCAAGAACTTCACAATAACACCAGCAGAACAAACAAAATAAAAATCATAGGCTTCAGTAAATATTTATAAAATGATTAAATATGACATGTTATGAAATTATATTATAATTATAATTATAATTATATTCATACTACTAAGGTCATTTACAGAGTATACTGAGCTTCCATGTTTGAAATTGGTGTAGAAGTTATGTTTTTACATCTAAACAGATCGGTCCAAGGATCGATGATCTGTGAAAGGTCCAGTACAAATATAACTCAATACTACAATGTGCACCCAGCATCAAAGCAGCTCCTCCTGTACATCACTATTCTAAATTTCCACATATATGTGCAAAGGAATGAAAACCTTTTTTTACCCAAACTTTACTTGTCTGACATTTTGGCCCTTGGCCCCTGTGACACTCTGTGATTTTGTGTAAATATACTGAGCTGGCCTGTTTGCAGTTACAGCCTACACATCACCTACACATTCAACTTTCAACTTTCCCCTCTCAACCTGCAGTCGTCTCCAACTGCTGCACACATCACAGTGGTATTGACACATGGCCTGTCAGAGAGGATTACAGCAAAGTAGGCAAGAAGCAGGCCCAACATAACCTCTCTTTGAACCTCTCTGTGAATATGATCCGAGACACCTACACACACACACACACACACACACACACACACAGAGCGCAGTTACTCCCCTCTGGTCGTGACTTTCCTCCCGGTGATTCAGAGGTTAAATCATGTGTGATATTCCTCCAGGCAAAACACATGGCAACAAAGACGGGGTGCCTGTTTCTGCCCCCTTCACTGGCTTTTTTACCTACAGCCCCATCACTCACACACCGCTGGATATTTGTGTTCATATATAGTGTTCACTCACCTTAAAGAAAATGCAGACCCTTAGTTTTCAGGTACATAAAAGAACATTTTTATGCCTCTGCACCGAGCATCAACCTCCGAGGCTGAAAAATGAAGTCAACATCGAAGCACCAGAAACTGCACTTCTTCTAATGGCCGCTGGAGGCTGACTCCAACAGTGAGTCATTCCCCATAGACTCCTATGTTAAAATGTCCAACTTTACAGCATTGTGCTTGCCAGAAGCCGGCATGCGCCTAAAGTGTCGGCTCCACACATGCCCCCACTCTTTGCCTATTTTAGGATTCGGTGGAGTCAGGTACTGGCAAGATGGCGACAACGAAACGGCCCACTCAAAACTGCTCTTCAGAAACCTGTGGGTGACATCAAGGAGGCTACATCCATCTTTATTTACAGTCTATGCTCTGCACCACGACAGCCACAGGCAGAGGCATATTGTTTTGGGGGTAGTACGTCTGTCTGTCCCATTCTCATGGACACAATATTTCAGTAAGGCCTTGACGGAACTTCCTCAACTGTAGCACAAACATTCTCTTGGACTCAGGGATGAACAGATTAGATTTTGGGGGTCAAAGACCTCACAAAATGCGGGTTTGGCCTTGTGAATGCCATATCAAAGTAACGCCTTGAGGGAATTTCTTCAAATTTCACCAAAGTTCACCTGGACTCAAGGATGATCTGGCTCAACTTTGGTGGTTAAAGGTCAAAGGTCATGGTGACCTCACAATTCATGATTTTGGCCTTGTGAACGCAATCTCAAAAACTCCTCAAGGGAATCTCCTCAAATTTTGCAGTTCACTCGGTCTCAAGGATGAACTGATTAGATTTTGGTGGGCAAAGGTCAAAGGTCAAAGGTCAAGGTCAACACTTTTCAGCCATTACTCAAGACTTTACAGCAATAATGACAAAATTTCACACGAATGGTTTATATGTTATATGACTCTGGATAAATCTGAAAGTAGTCTGAGTGGAGGAGGCAGACAGCCACAAGGAGGTGATTCTAGTTTGTTTCCTGCCAGGACTCTGACGCTCATGATTTAATAACATATGGAGGGAGGTCAAGTTGCCAGTAAACCCATATTGTCTTCAGTGAACCATACTGATATGTGTGATGTTCAGGTGTGACTCACATGCATTCACTGTTCATA
Organism: Seriola dumerili; assembly: GCF_002260705.1. Taxonomy (NCBI): domain Eukaryota; kingdom Metazoa; phylum Chordata; class Actinopteri; order Carangiformes; family Carangidae; genus Seriola; species Seriola dumerili. The sequence goes on from NW_019174900.1 coordinate 2,199,349, forward strand.
TCACTAATTGCGATCATGTCAGAAAACGTGGGAGATTTGTTACGTTGTCAGATACAGGTGCATTTGTTAATGAAGATCCATCCATCTTAACCTGATATTTCAGATACAGTATCTCCCATTGAAAGTAACATCATATAAATTATACGGTGGAGGAGACTGCAGCTGGATGCTACATTTACTCTCTCAGTCCATTAAGATTAATATCAAGGGCAATTCCTTGGTAGAAGCTGGTTAAAGACAGTTTGCAAGGTTTTTCACATAAAATTACTGGAGAACAGATGATGTGACTTTAATGCTTTCAGATCATACGGGATGGATGATAAAAACAGGGAAGATGCCCAATCTTCAAAACTTGCGGGCATTCCAGGCATCAGAGAGCTCCAGAGCATTGACTGTATGATTGCAGAGCTGGCAGTGTTAACGCTAAAGATAATGTAACACTGTATTGAGTGTTAGTTTAATTCACTTGACCAACAGACTTTGGCTATCGCAAGGTGTCCAAAAATACCATAAAATCTACCATAATCGTTCCATAAATCCTTGGGTGCTGCTTTAAAACATAGTTTATTTTTGTAAAAGCTTGTTGCCTTCCTCCTGGTGCGCAATTGCAACGTTCACGTTCAATTCACAATTCACTAAAAATGAGTGTACTCAATGAATACAATACAAACTCATGAATACAATACATGATAAATACATCATATGCAGTTAAATAAAAAGTAGGTTACCACTCATCCAGCAAAGAGATCTGAGAAATAGTGGGATTTCTATTCCTAAATGCTGATAAACAATTTCTCTTCCATCTTGACAAGAGTTTCTATCAGTTTGGCGACCTTCCATGATTCCCAGCAGAGGTCTGGTTAGTTATTTGTGTGCAACCAAAAACACCTGAGTAGGTATACTTTTCATAGCTTTGAATTTTCAGGGTTTTTCAGAGTTTGGTCACCTTCTCAAAAGGTAAAACGTCTGTATCTACAACTTTTTTTCTGTTCAGTATCTTTTGATAGAAAGTAGAGGTCTGTATCTCTGTAGCACTTCACAAATGACAAATGATGAAAGATTCACAAAATGAACTTGATGTAAAAGTTGAGTCTCCCAGTGAAGTGATCAGGGAGATTTTAAAGCGTCCACAGTGGCTGTTAAAGACAGTTTGACATCGACCCCGGCAGTAAAACAGCCTCTGTCTCCCCCTTAAAGAAAAAACACCCTCCATTATATCACAACTGGACCACGATAACCAGTGAACTGCATCTCGCAAAGCCCCGAGCAATCCTGAAACATTATCAACCAGAATGTTTAACAGCGTGCTGAAGTGAGTAGTATTTAGCTTTAATGTGTTCTTGCACAAGGGTGATGACAAATGTCACAGCCGCGGGAAACAGTTGATATTTTCAGCCGCGGTTTGACTCCCACTAGGTGACAGGACAAATCGGTGTCGGTTTGATTCCCGGGGCTTGGTGAAATGCTCTGGCTTGACTCTGAGCAGACCTGGCGTTTGCCAACGCTCTTGCCACGTCAACTCAGAACTGAACCAGGAAGTCACTTCAGCACTGAGAAGAACTCACACAGAGAATCATTACAGTAAGAACTGGGTCATCTCATGTGCGTGTGGAGTTTTTTTTTTTGGCTTTTTTTTGATGAATGGTTTTGAGAAAAAAAAAAAAACCCAGTGAATTATTAATAAATATGCATTAACTGTCTCTATTAAAGATGTTTTCAATTAACTATCTTCTCTTTGTACTAATGGAAAAAAGAATCTACCTTATTACGTCAGATTTTGATGCACCTACTGATTCCGATGGTTTCCAATAGAATAAGTTCATTTCTTGTGCATTTCTTTATTCTGAGTGGGATCTAAAAGTTATTAATCCCTCCAGTACAGATGTTTTATTTTTCTCAAATTCGTCAGAAATACCGAGTGTATCAAGTTAAAAAATAAGTTTGGAAAAAATAATCTGACATACAACAGGTTTAAGTCATAAATCATAAATGAACAAAAATAACATTTGAAAAAAGCGTAGTGCTGAACCCTCCTGCAGTTCTGCCTCTGATCTATTTGACCCATTTTCATTTTTAAGATGTATAAAATCCAGGTTACCTTGTCGTCCTCTCCCTGAAATTCTGACTTCTTCATTAAGGGCCTTGATTTTATATGTCATGTGGACACAGTGGCTGATGTTTTGTGGGTAAATTTGACCCACAGACACAAAATTAAAATGTAACTGTTGTTATGACTGCTTTCATTTTGTTCACTAGTTGTGATTGAGAGTCATCACTGCTGATAGGTATTCTGTCCATCATTGCATCTTGTGTGAAAAGGTTGGGTGGGTGTCATGAAGACGTGACACACTGGTTAGGTTTCCTTTTTTTAAGCCCTAAATGGCAAAATGCAATGATACATCCCTTCCTTATGAAACTGTTCCCATAGTCATTAGCTACTTGAGATTGGCTGATGCTCAAAGTCATGTGTGCAAACACTAATTTTGGGAAGACTGCTCATAGAACTTTTTACAACACACCTTAAAACTAAACACTATGGTACCTATTGGTCAATTTATAATTATGATCACAAACTGCTCTGCTCTTGAATGTAACTGTTTCTAACCGTGTTCTGCTGTTGTTTGTTTTCTCCTAATTATTTTTGTATTCTGTTTTAAACGCACAGTCTGTAACTTCTTTCAATCAAAACAATAAGAAAAGACGGCATTGGGAGACGTCACAAAGAAGCATGGGATCATGGGAGTTTTTTGTCTTCACCATTACCATAAGCTCCTCCTGGTTTGGATTCCTTCAGTGTCAGTGGTTCAGGAAATCAAACAGACCCAGTGATTCTAACAGTTAAAAACACTGAATAAAACAGTTTGACATTTAAAGTCAGTGTTTGAGCGACGCTGTACGGAGGACAGAGACTCAGGGAAGAGTTGGAGCTGAGATTGATGCTAACCTTTGTTCTGATTGTTTCTCTGATAACTTATGAACAAGACGTTCAGCAGGTTTTTACCAGCAGCTGAATTCTCCACAGAGGTGTCCTCCTCTCCATAACAAACACACCAGGGGATTAAAACCAGTAGAAACACCCAGAAAGCAGTTTACCTTTATAAATCAGAGATTCACTGACGCTCTTCAGTGACACAGGACAGGACGTCTCCAGCAGCTGGGAGCTGAGCTGTCTAACATTTCCTCAGCTTGTTTCTCTGATAACTTCAGATCCAGACGTCCGATGAATAAAAGCTGAGCTTCAGACAAACACACTAACACATAATCATAGAGGATATGATGTCATTGACAGGAGACCAAATGACACGTTACTATGATTAAAATCACAGATTTCTCTGGTTTGAGAACACAACTCAACAACATATAGAACATAGATCTAGTTGTTTTTACAGATTTCATTGTGGAAAAGTTACAGATTATAACTTTAAGTGACATAATTGAAAATGAGGACATGCTCTTTAATGATTGTTAGAGATTTAAATAAAGGTTGAATTAATTAATGAGTTGGCCTGTCAGGGTTAAAAGAAGTTGCACCATACTGTACAATAGGGTTGTAGCTAATGTGAATACAATATTTGGATATGGGCAGAGAAACAGAAGAAAAGAAGAAGTTCACCGATATTCATGTTTCATGTTTTTTTTTCTTTTTTCCCCCCTCATGTTCTCCTCTAAATGCAGACAGAAAACAGCTACAATGCTGCAAATAGTATCCCATTAATTTCCTCAATGCATCTCTAAGTAGTGACAGAGCCTATAGTGCAGTGACCTGCACTCTGTTACCTACTAAATGTGCTTTCAGTGCAGGAGGGAGAAAACAGTAGGAGGGAAAAAATAGAAAAATAGAAAAAAAAGGTTCTATCTAGTGCAGTCTTTTTGTAAGTTCATCTTTAGCAGCTTTATAACAGTCAGCGAGTAAAGCAATTGTCGGGCCACTTATCTCTCTAAATGGAGTTTGGAGGCTTGCTTCCCTAAATGAAAAAGGTTGGCCGCTCGTCTACTCCAAATGAACTCATTATATGAATTTGGTATCTTTTGGAACATCTCGCTGAAAGCAGCAAGGCCAGTTTCCGTTAAATCCCTGTGCTGTGTCAGAATGTTTAAATAATTAATGAAGGTAGTACCCACACACACTGTGCCAGCTGTGTGTTACGATTTAGCAGAGGTTTAAATGTGCGCTCCTGCCAGGGAGTTGTCTGAGGCGGGCAGGAGCACAAATGAATATAATCCATTGGAAACATGCATCATGCTTTTGCCTTTGCAATCTGTAAGTACTGTATAATCATTTATTTATTTCGCTGCACCGTTGTGCATCAGAGCATTAGACGGCTGTGCCAGCAGCCAGCTCATGAGCCTATTTCATAATGGGTAATCTAGCTGTTGGATCAGGGCTCTACATTAACTGATCAGATCAAGGTCCGGCATTTATTGAGAGATAATACTGAGCTTTGAGGATTTGTTAAACTGGATATACTGTATATAGCCTGTATAAAAGTCATATAATATCCTCTTTTTTTTATAATAACACTGCCAAGTTCAGGGAATATATGTTAGGTTTGCGGCTGAAGAGGGAAAAAAAATGAAAAAATATATGTAAAGTCAAATCTATATTATTTATATAGAGGTATACTGTTGATTAAATATACACAGTCACAAACACAAGTAGGTAATAAAGTTGGAAAACACATACAAGGGAATTGTAAGAGCACCTTATCTACCCACTTGAAAATATCTTCAGTTATTGGAACAGTGTTAGCGCTCAGATCTGTAATATCAATTTTCAGCAATGTAATCATATTTTTGGCACGGAGATTTACTTTAAAAGCTTTCCTGCTGCCCAGTGGCTCTCCACCGTCGTTCCCTCAATATGTACTCTGCATTAACTGTGGTTCACAGACTTCATCTCATAGAGCAGCTAAAATATTGTTTGAACTTTTTTAAAGTCTGATGAAGTCAGTTATTGTTTGTATGTGAGCTAAATAATCTATATGATCACTTATCCACCACTGTTGCATCTAACCCTTATATTTCCGCCATTCGCTTCCACCTGGACCATTATGAAGTCACGCAGTTTCCCTTTTCGTTAAATGGTAATTGAACTGCTCTTCTGCAGTGCATTGGTTTTATCGATCACTTAAAGCACTTACAATGGAAGCCACATTCACCCATTCACACACAATGATACAGCAGTTTTCTACCATGCACGCACATTCACACACTGATGATATATCGGGGGGGGGGGGCAATTTGGGGTAACTTGTCCAAAGACACTTCAAAACCATGGAAGAGCTGGGAATCAAATCACAGACCTTCTCAATACTGGACGACCAGCGCTACATCCTCAGCCAGAGCCACCCCATCGCTCGCCGTGAAAGCTCGCCATTGAAGAAAAAAGCCAGGGAGGAAAAACACGGATGACCTGGTTTCCTTTCTGTTTGTTTAAAGCAGCCTTTTTCAAAGTGCGAGTAAATTAGTTAAAATGTCACGTTTTAAATTTAGTGTTTCTCAGACTGTCTGTGAGTGACCACAAAGCCTACTAGAGAGTATTGTATATGTTTTATGTTTTCAATATTAAATCAACTCATAGGTAAATACCAGATCAAACATTATTAGCTCTGTATGAATCGGCTGTTTTACAGTGTAGTTGGACTTCACCGTATCCCACCATTTTGCAACACTGCCAACTCACTTAGGTTCGCCAGTTTACAGTTTGTTTTACTATTAATGTTAAAAATGATCAGCGTGACATTTGAAAGGAAATGTGGATGAAGCTAACAGTTAGCCCATCCTGGGATTGAGCTAAATTTCACTGGTTATTAGCAGCCTATTAACTATCAAACATGGAAAGTGGACAAGATCATGGGGCAGAGGAATAAGTGTCATTTAACAGAAAATCAAATGAAACCTCTGACATAACTGACACAACAGGCATGTGTTTAAGTGTTGAGTTTCAGTAGTAATTTAGTCACCATGACTGAGTGCTAAACTAGCTAACAGTAGTTGGCTAACCTGTAACTTAAGGCTAAAGTTAGAAACTAGCTAACATCAGCGTTCGTCCATAGATTCTTGACAGAATCTAAGTCTGAAACTCTAGAGAGAAAGTGAAGTGCATTAAACAGGCTAGATAGTTAGCTAGACAGAGCCACTGATGGAGTGAGGCAGGCAGAGGAGACTTTAGACACAGTACAGTCCAATTTAGGGGTGTGTGAAGTCATATCACATATATTGGGATATAGATATATGGGAAATATATTGTCATATTCACAATTAAAGGTAAAAATATTATAAAGGCTAAATGTTAATGAGGGTGATCAGATCCATCTGCAACCCCCCCCCCCTCCCAAAAAGAAAAAAGAAAAAGAAAAAGGCAAGGGCAATATTTTTAAATGTTGTGTTGATGCATATTATTGCCCAACAATTGATTGCACAAAAGGAAACGGAGCGGCTTCTCACAGATGCAAAAAGTGAAAATAAATGCCAGAGACAGACTGAGGAAAACAACAAATTGTTTTGAGTTCTCTGTAATTGGCAGTGACATTTCCAAGTTTCAGTTTGATTAAAGTCTGTCGCCGCATGTATCGTATCATTTCCTCTTCATACAAAAAGTGTGTTTTCTTTTTCTTTTTGTATAATAACTAAAAGAAGTGCAGATGCAAACATTGTATGCAAGGCGAACACTATACAGTTTTGGCAGTTAGTATGTATTATATACTACATGCAATCAGTATGGAATCTGGGAAAGAGATCATAGGAAATATTCATTCTCTTCTGGAACAATATGAACATGTTTTGGACTGTGTTTGTGTGAGTGTGTCCTCCTTCATCTCCTCCTCCTCATCACCAACACTTTCTGCCAACCACTTCAGCTGTAATCACATTCACAATAAACTATTCAGGAAGCCCTGAAATCCAACTCCTCTCCTCGTCCCCACCCCTGCTGTTATCCCTTTAAAACAGACCCCCCCCCTCTCTCTACTAGCTCTCATCTGCGCTTTCCGCCTCCCCAAAACTCTCCAGTGCAACCAAATAACCTCTTTAAATTATCACAACATCTACTTAAAGCCCTCTGCCCTCCGCACCCCCCCCCCCCCCCACACCTT
>NW_019174900.1:2206574-2235441 GCF_002260705.1 Seriola dumerili
CACCCCCCCCAGTCCCTCCCCCCCTTGCACCCAGGACTGAAAATCTTCAGCTTTTGTTCATTTTAAAATTTGAAGAGTGCTGCTTCACTTTGACCGTGATGTATCGCTGTGCTCACCCCCACAGAGCTGGCTTAATGTGCACTTAGTATGCAGGCCAGGCCCTCATTAAAATGCAAAGTGTGTTCTGGGAACGAGAGAGAACAAAAAAAAAAAAAACAAAAAAAAAGGTTGCTGCGCCGTAAACATGGAACTGTGATTTGCTCCAACGAGGGCTGGGCAAAATGGAGCCAAGCGCTTCTTCCTCCGTCTCTCTTGCTCTCTCGCTCTCTCTCTCTCTCTCTCTCTCTCTCTCTCTACAAATGTCTGAGAACTCAGCAGAGCTCAGCAAAGTGTCTCAGGACCTGGCCTGGAGTGCGGGAGAACACAACACAACAGGACGGGGATGGCTTTTGAATTATGCAACTTGGAACAGAGACTCATTGATGCACTTTTAGCCATGGATAATCTCTCCAACTCTGTCTCTCCTTTGTGTAACCACCACCACCCAGCCTCACGCACACACAGACGCGCTCAACTCCTCTTTGTTTTTTACTTATTTACAGAGTACGATCTTCCCTCCACTGGTCCCACAGTGTTAAATATGCAGTAGAATGCTGTCGTGTCGAATGCTCTCATCCTCACAGTGCTCTGGCCGGGCCTAAATGTGATGCTAATAGAAAGAGAGCAGACCATTTAGTGAACACAAAACATTTGCTTTGGTGATTTAGTAAAACACAGGCTTCACAATGAGATGCTATTCATTCAGTGGCTGGCAGCCCATGAGATTCCACCTTTGGCTTCCTGTCAGGGTTTTCCTACGGTGGCCTGGAGACCTGAGCGCACTGCAACTTCAATGGCAATAGTCCGTATTTAAACAAAACCCATGTGCAGAGCCAAAGCAGCAATGAATGTATCCTGTTAACAAGCATTGTGTGTGTATCAAAAGCCTAATATATGTGAATCTTCTGGGCCATAACGCTCTGCTGTTGTCCAAAAACTACTGAAAGCACATCAGTGAGCCACACTGGCGCACTGGGTGACATCTTCCTTTACACACACTGTAGTTTATTTTAACTCAATCCAACATACACCATTCTACTGCCCCACATACTCACTGTGTATTAACCCATCAAGGAAAATAGTGCCAATGAATGAATTATTTTTTCATGTTTGAATAACTAAACTAAATAATAATTTTTATTTATCTAGAACCTTTTTAACAAGTCTACAAGGTGCTGCACACTCTCAGAAGAACCAAAGAAGCAAAGTAAGAAAGCATTAATAAAATTGTACAATTACAATACAAAGAGTGACAGAAATAGTGTACACTAAATGTACATAAAAAAGATTGACAACTAGACAACTAGTAATAGTGTTTGTGTAAAAATAAATATGATAAATAAGCATAGCAGACACCATTTAACTAGCATAAAATATATTTATGTTGTCATTTGATGTTTTGTTTGCACAAATTATTCATATGATTTACTTTGAAGAATATTCTTTTACTTGTATTGGCTCAGTGCGGGACGTAGGAACTAATGCGCGGCAACACTTCAATTCGTAAGAGTTTGCTTTAGAGAAACCTTTTAACTTAAAGGTTTAAAGTTTAAGTGTGTGTGTGTGTGTGTGTGTGTGGGGGGGGGGTCCTTATCGCTTATTTTAAAGCGCATCTCTTTTGCCACGTTTAATCCTCCCATCCGCACTACTCCAGAGTTTTCAACCCTGCAAAATAGAAAATTTCAGATACTCTGCTGGACCCGTTTTAGTTTGAAAACTTTATGGCCGCTCCATGACTGGATCTTATCTGCCTCGACTACCAGTGGTGATTACAACATGATAATGACATAGCATTACTGACCTTGTTCTCTCTGATAGCAGCTGCTGTGGAGTTAAAATTTGCATTTTAACTCTACAACTGTCTTTACTGCTCTTCGTTTGTTGTATTTTTTGTAATTAATCAACTGCAGAGAAGACAGTCTGCTTCCTGTTTACACCGGCTCATGCATGCGCAGTGAATGATCATGTATGTACGTTTTCAGGTGTGATAGTCTGGACGGAGATTGTTTCAGATACAGAGCTAAAACTGTGTTTTTTTTACTAACTGCAGTGTGATTGGAGCAGAACTGGTAAGAGGAGAAAAAGACCTTATACAGAGCTCTTGAGTTATTGAAGGCTCCCAGAGCACAGTCGCCTCCATGATTCTTAAATGGAAGAAGTGTGGAACAACCAGAACTCTTCCTAGAGCAGAGATGGCTGTTCAGCAAAACTGAGTAATCAGGGAAGAGGGGCCTTGGTAAGAGAGGTGACTAAGAACCCTAATGGTCATTCGGGCTGAGCTACAGAGATCCTGTGTGGAGATGGAAAAAACTTCCAGAAGAACAACCATCACTACAGCTCTCCAACAATCTAAGCTTTACGTCAGAATGTCCAGACAACGTCACTCCTCAATGAAACACACATGAAAGCTGATTGGAGTTTGCTAAAAAAAAAAAGAAAAAAAAAAGCACCTAAAGACTCAGACTGAGAGACACAAGAATCTTTGGTTCTGATGAGACCAGAACTGAACTGTTTGGTCTCTTTGGTTCGAAGCCTCATGTCTGGAGGAAACCAGGCACTACACATTACCCTCCCAATATAATCACAACGGTGAAGCATGTTGGACGCAGCATCAGGCAGGGAGATTGGTCAGGGTTTGGGGAACCTGAACGGAGCAAAGTAGATCCTTAATGAAAATCTGATCCAGAGCTCAGGACTTCAGACCTTAAACACGCAGCCAAGACAACACAGAAGTGTCTTAAGAACAACTCTGTGAATGTCCTTGAGTGGCCGAGCTACGATTAAAGCCAATGGGGAGACCTGAAAAAAAAAAAACCTGTCCACTGACGTCCCCGTCCAACCTGACAGAGCCTCAGAGTCTGCAGAGAGGAATCAGAGAAAATCCCCAAATCGTCAGTAAAGACTCTGAACACTTACTGTATGTCAACGTGATATTTCAGTTTTTCCTTTTTAATAAGTTTGGAACAAATTAAAATAAAAAAAAAGAAATTAAATTCTCTTTTCGCTCTGTCATTATGGGATATTGAGTGTAGCAGTTTACTCTTAGTGTCCTGCTATGTGTTAAATGTCATGTATATCAAAGTGGGGAAGATCTTTCCGTCATTTGCTTGTGTTTTTTCATCATTTTCTTTAGCTGCAGTGACAATAAGCTCCTCAACTTCTACAGACATTGAAACCTGCAATACTCTTCCGTCTTCTTCTTTTTTTTTGATACATCTTTTAATACATGTTCTCTGATAACCTCCCACTACAGAAATCAATTGGAGCTCATTAGATTCTTATAAAGGCATATTGGATCAAGTGAGAAATTAGATTGAGGCAGAAATTACACAGCACAGAGCTGGGGAGAGAGTGTCATGGCAACAAATGAATATATATTGCAAGACAGATCAATTTGACCTATAGCAGAGCACGGTTTGATGTTTTCATTGTTTGAGCGTGCTCTGATCTCTCAGGTTAACAGTCACACGCTCCCTGATCCTCATGTTATTCTACACAATACATGAACAGCATATGAAGGAGCGCATGCAGCCCTAAGGAAATGAGCTCAATACGCTAGTTTGAAATGACAATGGAAGGTAAAATGTGAGGAAATGTGTGACTCAGAAGCATCACTGAGCCTTTCTGATAGCTCCAATCAGAACAAATTGTTAAATACTGCCTTTTTTTTTTCTTCTTTCTTTTTCCTGACAAATCGTGTGTGACCTCTCATGTGTAGACACTGTGCCTGCTCATGCAAAATAAATTCATGCATATTTAAGAGGGATGCAAATGAGAGTGCATCATGAACAGGGCTTTTAGCTTGAAATTTAATTACAAGTGTAGTCCCCTTTGCAAATGAGTTTACTTTTCCTCTCTGTCTGTCTCTTTCTTTTTTTCTTTTGCTCCCCTTCACTTTGCATGTCCCCTGCAACCCATTATGCGAGTCCATGTCATGAATTCGAAATCTCTGGCATGACAGCTTGAGAAGAAAAAAAGTCCTGCCATTCCAAACACCCATCTCATATTTTATACAACAAAGTGGCTGTTGTTTGCAGAGAGAAAGAGACAGAGAGAAGAACAATAAGGGGCTTCAGCTGTCCGTTCTGTCTGATTCTCCTGCTTTGGCTCCGAGTATTTCCACAAACTCAAACTGGAGGTTTTATTTCTCTGCGGTGTGACTCACCTTGGCCCAGAGACAGAGAGGACGGCCTGTCAACCGCCTCTCCACTGTCTCCATTGACGCCCCCCCCCCACCTCTCTCATGTGGCCTAGTTTCTCAACAACCCTTATACTATGTGACTGCTCATTACCACGTTCTGACCAGAGTTAATGCAGGGAACTTGACCCTTGAGGCAAGGTCAAGAACTCTCCAAAGTCCACCAAGTACTCCCCTTTTTAGCTCCTCTCCTCATTCTTCTTTTGCTAACTCCCACATCTTTGTCCTCACGGTTCTCTGCCACTTCAGGGCCTTTTGCTGTCCAAAACGTGACTGATGCAATGACTGATTTCTCCCTGAGCAAAGCCCCCACCAACAGAGAGCCTGGATGAAATCAAATCCTTTGAAAGCTGAGTTCTCTGTGGTTTTAATTCCACCTTAAAACAATGGAGCTCAGATGCCAAGTCGTCATAAAAGTGAATGCGATCCTCATTTAAGCCTCAGTCAATTTACAGCCACCAGCTACTTTATAGGATTTGATGGCCAGTAACTGCCTTCAGGAGACATTATAGCACAAAGTGGGTAGAGTGCATATGAAATCTTATGATGCTGCTTCAGGTCTTCTCACTGTATCTTCTTCACAGTGTTAGGATATTGAGAGGAGCCTCGTAAATATCCCTTAACATATTTCCCTCTTGGAAAGGGCAGGGTGACAGCTCTAAAGACTGGCTGGTGAGACGATGACCCCCCCCCCCCCCCATCGATACTAATGTGGTGCCCTGTGTGATGCACGCTGGTGTTGGAGAGCAATCAATACAAAGAACGTAAAGTTTCAATGGTCACCATTCATAATATATTAAACCAACTACTTTCTCATGTCCCTAGCATGTCAGAAATGCATCTTCACAGATTTTAAAGTGCACTACCATTTATTATCTCAACACTGCTCACATCCTTAATTTGTAATTGATTCCTCGGTTTACCGATTGGTCTGGGGCCAGTTTCAGAAAGATATATAACACTGGTCTGTAGTGTTGATCCAGTCTAATGTTAGTCATTACTCATTTAAACCAAAAAACTCAGGCTTAAGACCAACATTACCATGGTAACCATCAATGACACCTGCGCTGACCAGTCGAACCCAACAAGAAAAAAAGCAGGAAAACATGGCTCATAATTGGTTGTTTGCTAACATTGTTATGGAGAGAGCAAAGATAAGGGAAATAGTTTTTATTTTCTTTTATTGTTATACTCTTCATACACACCTGTTGAATTTGTCCAGTAGCCAAACATTTTCTGATGGCGTAAACGGAGCTGAGTAGTTACATGAGATACCTCAGTCAGCAATTTTTTTATTTAAAAAAAAAAAGTGTTAATTTACCTAGAATTCATTGTACCACAGTCCGGTTTAAGATAGTCCAGATATAAACTGCTTTGTGCAACAGAAAACTACAGGAAACAAGGAACAGGAATCAATTGCACTATAATGTGTTATTTGCCAAATTAATTTTATAAAAATGCGAATATGAAATGAAACCAAAACCAAAGCCCTTATGTTGACAAGAAGAGTCTTCACTTTTTGAACAAACAGGTACATACAGGTCTCCTGACCTGTCCCAACTTAACCCAACCCTTCTCCTAGAAATATGATTTACAACTGCAAATACATATTTGTGACTGGATTATGTTTTATTGTAACATAAGGACATGTTGTTAATCTACATCCTTGGCAAGTTGCAAATATATTGATACTGAACACATCTGTAAAGAATGTTTCATGGTTCTGTGACTTAAGTTTATTTCTATTTGACCAAAACCACCCTCTTTCCCTAACTGTAAATCCGGCCCACACTTGGGCCACAAGCTTGTTTTCTTCTGGCCCAGTATTTGCCAGGTTCCAAGGCCTGAATCTGGCTCATATACATTCTTCATTCTATTATTCATTCACATCTGGACCTTCTGGCGCACACACAGAAAATCTTCAGCGTTCAGTGCATACCGGAGTATAACAGACAAGCCCTGCCCAGGTGTGGAAATATATAGGCCAGACTCAGGCTGAGGGCCAAGGCATATGTTGAGTCAGAAGTTTCATTTTGCTACCTGGGAAGTGCTGTTGTTGTTTAAGCCTGACCACAGACAGGACTGTGGATGCAACTCCTGGGCTCTAGTGTGATGGTCTTACACTTTGTACACTCTCCATCCACACACAGCCTCCTCATGGCGACTCAGTTGTGGTTAATGAATACAACGTTTAATAGTTGCCTTAATCCAGCCAGTGATTATGTTTCCTTGAAAATGTGTTTGTTGTTTACTTTTATATAAACAAACCTGCCTGAACAACATTGGTGATTATTGTAGTAGCCATGAGGTTTTCTCTCACAGCTGAGAAATCTGTTTGCTTGGTAACAAGACTTTATGCAGTCTGTTGTTTCATATCCAATTTCCTGGTATTGCTATCATTTAATAAGTCTAACTTTCCAGGTCATTAGGCCAACTGTTAACTCAATTTTTCTTTTTCACAATAAATGAAAATATCTACCTCATCCAACACACTTGTGCTACTGTCTCCATTTGACCTCTAAACACCCGCCGCCACCACTTTCTCCACACACACTCTCCAAATGGGTCAAGTAGAACCTGATAGGTCTCCGCTGGCTGCCAAACACATTAATGTCCACTTTTTCAAACGCCCACCCACACACTTCACCTCTCCTCCACTTTGTTCATGTAATGTCTCCACTCAACCAATCAAACATCCCCATTCACTTCTTCTCTGACTCTCTCTGTTTTTCTTTCAAATTCAAATCTGCTCTGCTTTGCAACATAAACATAGGCATATACAAGAAAATCCTTCCAATCTTTCCCTCAACAAAATTGAAGGAATAAACACATTCTCCCCCTTTTCCATGCTGCGATGTCTTACAGAGCACACACATCGTACACAGACCTGTCACCTGCCCACTAGCAGGGTTCAAATTATGGGGGGGATTGAATCTGACCCCTCTGATTGAGACTTGGACTCCCCCAAAAGAGGCAAAAACAACAGTTCGGGGGGTTGAAACATTTATACATCCTTCATCAAATGTAGATATTACAATATATTTCCCATATTCATGTCTTCAAGAATCTTTCAGACACACCGCTAATTGGGCTGTAATTTCTTTACCTTGATATTAGCTGAATGTCTAATTTTGCAAGCCTCACTCAGTGGTCCGCATTTCTGCTCCTGTGCCGTAGCACAAGGCAAAATTGCAGACCATGTGGTAATGTAGTTAGCAGTAGCCTACTATTAGCTTGTTGCTTTTTAACACTGTTACTTTCTTACCCTACCTGAGTTTTCTGAATTAGCACTGTGTGGTATCTATCGATGGACGTATGTAGTTGTTTCCAAACTTTTTGCCTTTAAAAGATTGGCAACTAACTAATGTTAGCCTAGTTTGCTACCCAATGTTAGCTAGCTGATAGTGCCATCGCCTTTCATTTCCAGTGTTGGTGCTTGTCATTCATGTACATTACAATAATGGTCATAATATGATCTAATATAGAGTGTTGTTATAGATAATGTTTTGACATCAATAGTAGTTGTTTATTTATTATTTATCTTAATGGGTCTGGTTTGTGTCTGGTGTGGTGTTAGCGGTTAGTCTTTTTATCGCTTTTGATTATTAGCTCTAGATTATGTAGCGCCCTCTAGAACAGGCCTGTCCTATGTTTAATGAGGTACGCTTCCAAGTTGCTTAGCTGTTGTAGAAATGACTCTCTTTCTTTGATTAACTAACTTACCGAAATGAGAGTCATTACTGCTAAATATAATATGGTGAACTAATATCTATTATACTGTGATGACAGAATTCCATTTTTATTTTACTGCATGTGAATGTGTTAAAACTAATTTTTGAATGGTTTATCAAAAATGATAGGATATAATGAAATAATTAAATTTTCGCTTACGCATCTGTAGTACCCCTTTTTTAAACACTTTGGTTAAACAACAGTGAAGGCTACTTGCTAAACACAAATAACCAAGACCGAAGGTAAATTTTAAAGATTGTACTGATTAAGTATAAAACACAGAGAATGTTCTCCTCAACAATGTAAAATACACACAAAATACACTCAAATTCTAAAACCCTTTCTGTACCTTTTTTAACTGACAATTTCTAAATATTCCAAATAACCCCTTATTTTGAGTGCACTGCAATTATAAAAAAAAATTTAATTAACAACAACGCTAAAGCCGGCAGTTATAACTAACTGAAAAAGGATGTTACGATGCAGGCCCGTAAGCGATTGCCTCGTGTGGCGTTGTAGCCAGAAACGAAATATTGGCTGCTGTCAGCGCTAGAAGGCGCTGGAATAAACAGTTAAGAACGACTCATGCAGTGTTGGCGTCCTCGTCCCGTATGCAGTACCAGGGGTTGCTGATTGAATGGGCGGATGGTGGCGATTCTTCCTGTCTGGACAGCGTGTTGCTGCCAAGACGGCTGCAGATGACTCCCACGCTCCCCGGTTAGACCTCACCGCTGATCGTCTCAACAGCGTGCCGGCACACAGCAGGCCTTAACTTTCTTCGCCCTAGTCGAGTAGCTGGGTTAGCTGCACGTGGATGAAGAAGTAGCTAAGCTAATGCGAGCTGCATTAGCTGTAGCTGCTCTCCTCAATTGAATACTCTCTGCCAAAGTATTTTCCGTCCCTTCACTGTGAACACGGTGTTGCCGCTGAATAGTGCAGTCACTACGAGACTTCACTGCCGCTTATGTTCTCTGATACTTTTTTTACAAACAATGTCCGTGTTACTGCATATTTGCTTACTCTACCACATTAAACGCCAGCAGTTCTCTCTTTTTCCTCGTCGAGTATCCCGCTCTCTCTCTCGCAACTGTCAAGTTTCTCTTTCCTCACAGCAGAATACATAGCACTTCCTGGTTTAGAGCAGCGATTAACCATTAATTACCCAGAATACAATTTTTCACAATCGGTAGTTCTTTTTTAACCCTGTGGCTTTTCAAAATAACACAAAATATCTTAAAGTGCACATTTGTATCTTTTAAACTTTTTAAACTTATTTATTAAACTATTTTAAACACTTTTTGTCAAACTTCATGAAATATTATTCTTAATATTTTTAATCACAATTTATCAAACATAAACATATTTAAACTATTTATTGTCCTTTTTTTTAACAGGGTTACAAATAGAAACCCTCTTTATTTTCACTCATGAATCTAGGAGTTTTACTTGTTGGGTCATTGAACAATATTAAAATACATGTGTGCTGAAGACTAAGTAATTGTACTAGCAGTGGTAGAAAGTAATTAAGTACATGTATTCTAAGTGCTGTACTTAAGAACAGTTTTGAGGCACTTGTACTTTACTTGAGTATTTCCATTTAATGCTACTTTATACTTCCACTCCTACATTTCAGAGGGAAATATTGTACTTCCTACTCCACTACATTTAATTTAAAGCTTTAGTTAAACAACAAAGATACTGTAGGACTGGGGTTCCCTTTTGCCCGGCAGAAAAAAATGAACCCCCTGATTGTCATTTTATAATTTGCACCCTGCCCACCAGAAACATCGCCGCAGCATCTTCCACTGAGTGTGCTGCACTCGGGGCTGAAATAAATTTTACAAAATCAAAATCATCACTGATCGAAGTGTCTAACGCAGAGGTGGCTAGCAGCTCACTGTTTGAGTCTGTGAAGATATTCCCTCCTCACTGTGTGTGCTCTGCATGTATTGATGGTGCTCCCTGCAGTTGTGTGTCTGTGTCCCCTCCGTCCAAACAGAAAGACAAACTCTTTTTTTAGTGGGTTTACCTGTGTTTTTAAAAACAACTGCTTTAAGGTGATAATACTTATACTACATGAGTCTACATAAAGTATAGCTCATCCAAAATGCAGCAGCCAGACTTCTCAGCAAAACTAATAGCAGAGAGAACATTACTCCAATTTTATGTGCCCAGCCGCAACCTCAGGTCTTCCGCCAAAGCTCTGTTAGTCATTCCACAATCTCGGCTGAAGACTAAGGGTGACCGGGCCTTCTCTGTTCGAGCCCCCACTCTTTGGACCAACTTCCACGATTAGACTGGTCACCTCTTCAGCCTTTTTTAAATCCCTCTTAAAGACATATTTTTATAGGTGTGCTTTCTCAGGGCTCTGAATCTACTTTAATGTCTTAAATCTATTATTATATTAAGTTTGTCTGTTTCTTATTTTATTGACTTTATTGACCTATTTTTATTGTTCGTCCTCAATTTTATCTTGTATTTTGAAGAACTTTATAACTGTGTTTTGAAAGGTGCAATATAAATAAAGATTATTATTATTAGTAGTAGTAGTAGTAGTATTAGTATTAGTATTAGTATTATTAGTGTTATATACCCCCCTATAGGTGACATATGGCAAAATCACTTTTGGTATAAGGACATTAATATCATATAGATATTATTAATTTAACCATTATTACCAGCCCCTGGAGGTGTGAACCTGACTGTTTCAACTGGAAAAATAATGCATCAGCTGATGGTAAAGATGTAAACAATGCCAAGCTGAGCCTGAGTGTAATTCTGAGTGCCGAGGTAAGGCCTCAATGGAGAGCAGTGTTCAAATCACTGGTACCCAAAGAAGTTGGAGATCTACAGTGGAGAGTGTCACATGGTGTCCTGCCTGT
The DNA here is from genome assembly GCF_002260705.1 of Seriola dumerili. Lineage (NCBI taxonomy): Eukaryota > Metazoa > Chordata > Actinopteri > Carangiformes > Carangidae > Seriola > Seriola dumerili. The sequence goes on from NW_019174900.1 coordinate 2,217,486, forward strand.
AAAAGCTTTTATTTTTGTCTTAAATCCAAGTGTTTCTGAGTCCTTTGAGTCCTCAGAGAGAAACTGCCGGGCTGAGCCAAGATGGCCATTTACATCAGCACACAGAACAAGATGAATGACTCTTGGACTTTGATGCTGTCAACACACTGATCAGAGTGATAAAGAGCAATCACAATTATTACAGCACGATGACTGATGTGGACTGTTTTGTTTCTGTGTGGTGTTATAAAACGTTCTGTGCTCCATTAATGACGGGGCTCTGTTCAGGAAACGTGCTGGACTCAATTTTATGTTGCTTTGTTGCCATGTTTGACTTGATTGAGTAAATAATGGTTTATGAAAAATCAAAATTCTCTCTCTCTCTCTCTCTCTCACACACACACACACACACACACACACACACCACACACTTGAAGCGTACATAATCACTCCCATTATAAACATATTAGCCATTTATACCCACTATTTACTTTTATGATAACTGCAAACATACCCAGTTCTCATGTAGGTTCACACAACAAACCTCATAATTCACATAATCCTCATAATTAAATTTCTTATTCATTTTTAGATTCAGAGAACATTCTGCACACACACATACACCCTGTGTGCTTTTTTTTAGGTTATGAATTGTAAATAATACGCTTAACATCTTTGTCATCTCATGGAATTGTATGGGAATGTATTAGGATAGAAATCTGAAGCATCAGAGCTCAGTTTGAATTGAAGGGTTCACAAGTTCAGAGGTGACACTGCGGTGATTTAAGATGTTGTGGTTTTACCAGAAGAGATTCAAGCATCCATCCTTCTTCATATAAATCCTCACCAACTCCATTATTAATAAAGGAGCGAAAAGAACACACATTGTGGTGACAACACTGAACAGAAGCTGTGAGTCAGAGGCAAGTTCATTTGTGATAAACTTCCCCCTCGTGCTTAGTCTTTGATTTGCTCCTTAAACATGTTTAACATTATGGGAAATATGCACAGAATGAGTCATTTAAAGGAGTTGGAAAACTTTTCGAAATTTAATCCTTGGCAAAGCAAACTCAAGCCCTAAATATTGCTTACACTCAGTCTGCCTACATACACATTAATGATAAAGTGCTTCAACCCTGGGATTTAAGGTTAAGGGGCCAATTTTCTAAGCTCATAAAGTAAAGCTGAGACATTACAGTCAGCATTTTAAGGGACCCTGAATTAACATTAGGTGATTTGTGCATAGATCAGAGATTATAAAGGGTATTTGTGTTTGTCCTATAGTTTTTAGGCGAGCTCCTTTACTGTGCTGTAGGTTATAAACTGTTCAGCAACAGCTGGATCAGTTTTTATTATGTGAAGACCCCAATACCATTGAGTGAAGTGAAGACCAATATAGATATAAAGCTGTCTGAATATCTGGATTTTGGTTTTGTCATGGTACACAAACTTTTGTGTCATAATTTGTTATTTATGTAAAAGTTTCCTTGACACCAGCGACAGCCAGGGTCCATCCATCCTGTTCTTGAGTACACAATATCTCAGTAACGCCTGGAGGGAATTTCTTCACATTTGGCACAAACGTTCCCTTGGAAGGATGAACTGATTAGATTTTGGCGTTCAAAAGTAAAACTTCAACGTGACTGTAACCTCACAAAACATGTTTTTGGCCACAACACATATTCATATGCTATTTTTTTCTTTTACTGCGATAGGGACAGTGAGAGAAAGATGGGAAAGATGGCGGGACTTCACACAACTTCACTGTGACATCATAATGTTCTGCAAAAACACTTTTGGCCATTATTCAATGCTGTAACTCAGGAAGGAGAGACTGTGACCACATTTCTATCATTATTTCATATTGCAACTTGACTGGTTGGTGGATGAAACAACCACAAGGAGGTCATTCTAGTTCTTTTTAAAACAAAGCTGTGGATCCCAGAATGGAGGGTGGTCTCATGATTTTTACTTTTAGGAAATGAAAACTATCCCCACCAACAAAGGGACCAACTGTCTATGGACATCTGAAATCTGAAAACCATACGTCCCATTCTTGTGGATATGATATCTTAGTAACGTCTTGACGGAACTTTAGCCATAACTCAAGACTTCACACAACAATTATGACACAATTATTCACACAAGTGGTTTATATTTTATATGACTGGATAAACAGGTATGTGATCTGAAACTAGTCTGAGTGGCAGCAAGGCAGTAATTCTAGACTGAATTGTGGTTTATAAGGACATTCTGTAATATTAGACATACCTATGTACCAACAAAGCTCAGCGAAGTTCATAAAATTCAGCTTAAAGTACAGAGTAAAAACAGGGTGGAGCAACTGTATTTGATCATAGATGCTGGAAATGATACATGCAACATCACAAAAAAAAAAACAACACCAACAATGGTACAATTGTTTTAACTGTTGATGCCAGTTGTTCATGTGTTTTCCTTCAGGTCTGGGTTCCAGATGCTCTTCTCACTCACACCACAGTCTGAATGTGGCTTTAGACAGCAACCAGATGGTTTGTGGCTGTGGTGTCTGTCAGATCTATTCTACCATACATGATAGAATTTTTCTATATCGACATCTTCATATACCTCCAGCTGAAGACACAGTGCAGCTACTGCACTACCTCTCTGGCATTAACACAGTGACCTCCGTTCTCTTCCTTAGACCCTCAATTGCATGGAATAGCAGGATTTTAGTTACAATCAACCTTCCAGCAAATAGACACATTCCTTTAATTTGATTATTTTGGCCTTGAATCAGTGTAGCCTGCTACCTGCCTGCTACCATTACTAAATCAATCAGTGGAGAAATTCCTTGAATCAGACTGAGCATATTCATCAGCTACTGCTACAGTTAGCCTACAAGGAAAATAAAGGTTCATCTGATTAAATCAGTTCTTCTAAAACCATGCTACTGTTTGATGCCAAAAGAATCAAATTAAAGGAACATGTCTATTTGCTGCCAGGTCGATTGTGTGCAGGACGATTTAGTCCTCCATACTGAAGTAGGTGGATCATTATGTGCAGTGGTAAGATAGGGTACTCTATTATGCAACTCACAATGCACATCATTTATCACTCAATGCACCAGAATATTTTTACACAAAGCATTTAATTTAATAATGAAACGGCTTTCAGCTGCAAATTAAACTGTACACCGTCTAAAGCATTTGGCTTGCTTGTTTCATTTATTAAACAAGATTTGACCCAGACTCTCAGCCGCTCAGTGGTAACACTCCAGCAAATATTGACAAAGCGCAGCTGGGTACATCTGACGGGCCAGGTCACAGCATTTCTCCAACTCCCACTTCTTTTCCAAACAAACCCATTTCAGTCGCTTTATGCAGGAAAATGTCAGTTGAGTGATTTGTTACTCGGAGTCGGGTAACAACACGCCAAACCTCATGAACCCATTTAACTTCTCATATCCCCAATCCACCTACTGCTACCCACTAATGCTCTCCAGCATAGTCATTAACACTGTATTACCTTGGTGGAAAATGAATCTTCCTCATCGTCATCCACCGACTCTCTCACATCGTCAGTCTTGGAGTCATTAAACGCAGTGGCAAAGTGCAGAGTGCGGTACACGTCTGCTTGCATGTCATTTGTCTTAAACTCATTTACTCTAACCAGTCTCCGATCTGCTCCTCCTCCTCCCCCTCATCCTCACCCACACATCTTAATATCATAAAGTCCTAATTAATATTGCTGCTTAATTAAACACTCATATTTAAAGAATGTAGCAGGAGGTGGAGGGGGAGGGAGGAAGCTCTCATCCGTGCTATTAATTGTCTTGGTCATTAGCTCGTTTCTATCTGTCACTGCATCTGGCGGTGATGAACTTCCATTAATGGAGCCTCCCCTGGTTTACAAAAGAGTAAAAAATGGGACATAAAATGGTTTGATGTATGCGATGAGCACTGTGTCTGAATAAATCTAATGTAGCCAGAGGTGAATAGAGAAGCTAATGGTTAAGGTTAAATTATGTTAGGTGGAATGTTGCAACAGATGAATATTGTTCTGTAACAGGGTGTCTTCTGATATCAGATATTTACATGAGACCTTTTTAAAGCTCCATATTTTCCTCTTCTTCTGTGTTTATTTTGAAGTGTTGATCCATAAGACGATATACTGTATTTGTGGTTTTAAGAACCAAAAACCATTTCAATATAGTTTCACATCTCCTCTCTCAGGCTTCTCTCTGGAGCTCTAGTAACAACAGCTCAGTGAGCCAATCAGAAGAGAGGCTTAGAGCCTCCTCTCTTCTGATTGACTGTTTTTTGAGTGATCCAATAAAAATATAGCAGATTTCAGGTAAACATTAAAAGAAACCAAATCCTACAAGGTTGCATGGTGGGTCCAGGTGGGCGGGGCTTGGGGCATAACTGAGGGTGGCAACTGCTTTGTTGTTAAATCACAAAGAAGAAGTCCTGACGGCTGGTTTTCAGGCTCAGTTTCTGAATACAGGCTGTGTGCATTTCTCTGTGGACTGAGAGCTTTGATACTTTCACAGTATTAATACAGAACCTAGACCTGCTCTATAATCAAAAAGGCATGGAAATCTCTCTTTATACAATATGGGACCTTTAATATATCAACAGGTGAATTAGAATGTGGGCGTTATCACCTGAATCTGTAGCTCCCCTCAACTTCACGGTGCATTACAGTGAATTTCAGCTCATTGTTTAGCTGTGCGGTCCACGACTTTACTGCTCAGGTTCTCTCTCTGCAGCAGGCAGCTGTTGTTAGAGAAAAAGCTCTAAAACCCACAGAACACCACCAGCAAAGCCAGTTTTCTCCTACAGGTTTCTGATGGAGGTGGAGATTGTTGATGGGGAAAACAACAAGAGGCAATTTGAAGACAGGCTCCTCTCCCTCTCAGTAGCACACTTAAAGATTGCTCTGTCACAGTGAATAAAAGAATATAAATATGTTGACAGTACACAATAGTCTCACATTCAGTAATGTTACAATGAGAACTCATGTACAATACATCAGGTAAGCGCTGTGATGATCTCCGCAGGAAAAAGATGCTGCTTTATGAATTAAAACGAGGATAAATTCTGATTCGATCTTCAGAGCCTCTGAGCTTTTGCATCAACAAACATGGAACACTAATAAGTGAGGTAACGGGTATTTATTGCAATTCCATTTATATTGTATTATATTGTATTACAGGAACCTAGACCTGCTTTATAATCAGGGTCAAATCTAAATAGGAATTTTGAATTCTCTTTTAATGTAAATATAGATACAATACATGGTCAAAATGTGGGTATCATAAAACTACACTATATGTGATTGTTAAATATGTTGTTAAATCCATATAACACAAAAGGCATACTCTCCCATAATGTCTTTAGCCAGTGTCTTCTTAATGTCCAGATTCCGAAGCTCAGGCACCCTACAGGGGTGGGGCCTGTAGGGAGGTGCTAGAATGCTGCTGGTCCTAGTGTTAAGTGCTCCCAGGAGCACAGTGGCCTCAACTGAATAATCATGCAAGAGGGGCCTTGATCAGGGAGGTGACCAAGAATCTGATGGTCAAATACAGAGAGGTCCTTGAAGAAAAGCTGCTCCAGAAAGTTCCCCTCTCACTATGACAATGGAATATAGGCAAGATAACAGTGGAGTGGCTTCAGAACGAGCTCTTGAGTGGCCAAGCCAAACCCCATAGAACATCTGTGGCGAGACGTGAAGATGGCCATTCACCAACGCCTCCCATCCAAAATGGATAAAGCTTGAGAGGATCTGACAGGAAGACTGTCTGACTGCTCAAATCCAGGTGAGAAAGGCTTGTAAAGACTTACCCAAGAAAAGTTGAAGCTGTAAATGCTTCTACAAAGTACTGAATTAAGGGTCTGGATACTTTTGTACATGAGAGATTTCAGTTTTTGATTTTGAATTTATTTCTTCAAAAAAATTCTAAAATATTATTTTCAGTTTGTTAATATGGATTATTGAGAGTAGATTTTTGAGTAGACCGATGATCCACTTGAAATTTATTTACAACATGATAAAATGTGCAAAATGTGATGGGGTCTGAATATTTTCTGAGGCCACTGTCCATATACACATTTTTTTCCTGCATTTTGATTTAACTTTAACACTGAACAAAGCAGTTATATCTTCAGATTCTTTGTTACCTCTAAATAGTAGACAGTCATATTTGTATATGCCATATGTTACCTGCAGCGCAGATACAAAAGGAAGGATGAATGTAAGGTCGGTACTTTGAGATTCACTTATCGTTTTATCATAGTCCATATCTCTGCATAATGTGTCCATGTGACCTTAAAGTAAGGAGCTTATGAAATTAGCAGTGGCATAAATATTGATAATGTCTTGTTCGGATGCTGTTTCTTTCAAACATTAGATTGTGATTACGGCCAGCAATCAGTATTGATATCCTGGTGCGGCCATGCACACCGGGCCAGTAGTAATGCAATTTGATGCCAGGCGGAAGACAGGAGGAATCAAATCACAGGGCTGAGAACAGGATGCCTAGGAGCTAACCTGGGAGAGCCAGAGCGGACACCTGAGCTTCAAGATGATGGTCATTCACTGGGAAAATAGATCCTACTGGAAGATCTACACCAGTTTACCGCAGATTAATGCAAATCATGATTTTTTGATTCTGCTATGGATGCAGCTATTGGTTTCTGTTTATTTTAATTTAGCAAAATCAACCTGCAGAAAGCTATGAAGATCTAAATCTGTATTTTTTTTTTGCTGAGTTCAAATAGTAACATAGTTTCTCCAGGATTGTATACTCCACCTTAAAAGGGAAAATACTAATTTGCAGTTACATAAAGAAATCTGAGTTGATGACTTCTTAAACAGGATATAACATAGCAACTTTATAGCATATTTCATCCAATTTAAAATGTCAACTGTATGCCATTGTATGTGTGTACACTTGCTGCGCTAGTGGTGAGTTTGGGTGCTGTGGAAACCTTCAAAGCTTAGGGCTGTTGATGAACAGCAGCCTATTAATGAGATAAGGTAAAGGTAATAATTATGCATTCATTACTACTATAAATACTTGAAGACACAGAATATGAATTGAAGTTGAAAAAATACACTAACTATAAACTAACACAAGAGCAGAATAGTAGTGTAGAGTGATACATAAAATCAAACAATAAAGGTAGTTTTAATAAAAAGCCATATATGTGTTCAGGGAGTTGGCTACAGAAGGAGGCAGATGAGGCAGAGGCCCTCAAGGGTTGGTGGTTGGATGGTGGTGACAGGAGTTTGGCATCCGAGGAACGGAGGCAGCAGGAAGCAGTGTGGTTGAGGTGGAGGAGGTCATTGTGTAGGAGGAGACCTGGTTATTGAGGACTTGATGGAGCTTAAAGACAGCTTGTTGTGGGGCGGGGAGTCAGTCGAGGTGTTTCGGGGCAGGAGTGATGTTGATGTGAAGTCCCAGATAAAATGTCTCTTTTTAACAATATCCATGTTTTATTTTATGGAAGATGCAGCTTTGGCATTCACCCTAGATAGCATACGTTTCTGGGCCTGATCTCGGCCAACTATGGCACGTAAGGCTCAGTTCTGGCAATGGCAAAGTACATATGGGCCATATCTGGCCCACACAACAAGCTGAAACTCAACCTGAAACTGGCTCGTTGTATGTCAGCCAGATTTGGCCCGTATGCAACAAACCAGTTTTAGGCCAAGTTTTATATTATGGCAACAGGACCAGGTGCGAGCTACACCTCGCAAATGACATCTGGGCCAGGTGACTGAGAGAGAGACTGATATCTGGCCCAGATGTGGCCCACACCTAGTCCAGTTGTGGCTTTCTTCTGGCAGCCGCACTCAGGTTGATTCATGAACGTCATTCCACGCGGTCATTCCCCAACTGGGCCAGATATCAGTTGCTATCTGGGAAGTTTCACATGTGCAGATATATGGAGCCTGGGGTCGGTCCTGGAAGAGCCTGAATGTGTGGGCCTCCTTTTCTTTTGGAGGAGGAGCTCAAAACCCACCTATGGTTGTTGCTTTTAATGTTTCATTTTATGACCTTATTCTGCACTGTTCTCTTCTTGTAGTATGTTACTATTTCAGTGTGCTCCTAATTAGTTTTTCTTTGGTTTTATTGTCCAGTTAGTTTGTAGAGACAGACGTGTTCCTATTAATAAAGCCCAGTCTGCAACCCTGACAATCTCTGCACTACATTTTTTTCTGTAGCCTTATCAGCCTGTAAACACTGCAGGAAAAACACACTTGCAAGGAGAGGCAGAATACATTTATTAAAAGGTAATCATTAATAGAAATGAATGATGGAAAAGTTGAAATACGTTTCTACATTAAAATTTTGAGGTCATGATCAAAGCCTTTTCATGTCACATAACTTATTTAAAGTTGTCTAATTTATGTCCAGTTTTCAGCCTTTATTTTTCTAAAGTAAATGCCTGGTGTGAAGTGAGAAGGAGACATTAAGTCATTAAAAATAATTTTCAAAGAGCCGCTGGCTGCTGAAGGAACCTGGAGAATGGGAGACAAAACCAGAGATGATGTCTTCAACAGACGATACAGCTGGAGCTGCAAGCCTCTGAAGAAGAAGCAACATTTTTCAAATTTACTCTTCACTATCAGTGTGTGCCATGTTTTAGATTCAGTGAAGTGTCAGTCCAATAATGCAAGTGGTCGTGCTACTTTGAAAAAGCCCTGCAATGAATAGGCTGTATGTTTTGTTTTCACATCATCATCAGTCTTTGGACTAATTTGGCAATGGTTTGACGACAGTAAGCCTATTCTGCATACACTGTTTAGAGATCAACGGAGGAATGAGCGTTAACAAATAGGTGTATTGGATAGGCTATTCTTCTTGGCTTTGAAAGTTGTTCTTGGACTTGGACACAGTTACCACACTATGGTTTTCGACTGAGGAATGGGTGAGTAGATAATCAATTCTTCTTCCATTTGGACCTTTCAAGTAAAGGTGAGGATTCACATTTAGAAACAATTAGAATTTGGTGTTCTTGTCTTTCTGAAATGGGTCACGATATGTGCCACAGCTGACATCCATGTGGCTTGTAGCCTACAGCTAACCCCCAAACACATTTCAGGCACATACATTTTACTTGCTTTAAGCCCTGATGTGTCGCAGCAGTCCCCATGGCCAGTCCGACTATGATGGAGAGACCTCACGGAGTTGAAAGGCATGAAGACGGAGGCGGCCGACATTAGTTTTGCTGTTTCACAGAGCCATTAGCTCAGTGTTGTTTTGTCCCGTTGTCAAAGTCAGCATCTAGCCAAGTATAGAACAAAGTGTTCTCGCTCCGCCCAATTTACAGAGGATGCATCAAGGCGTGACTTGTGTGGACCTGGGACAGATAAATATCCCAGAATGCATTTTCACACCAAACAGCAACACTGGTGGAGATTTTGAGCCAGACTCAAATCTGTAGGACAGTTATTATATGACTTTATTAAGTTTTGATATTTTTTCAGGCGGTTTTGACTGATTCTGACTGTGTGCTCAGTTTGTCCAAACACCTGTTTGGAAAAACAAAATTAGCTCTGGTGTTTTTGGAGATGTGAGGACCATTGTGCCAGGTGAGATCAGTGGTCATATTAGCAGCCAGCTGCCCAGCTCCTGAGATGACCAGCCAGTCAGTGTGTCCAATCGCCCCAGTAGAAAAACTGTTGCGAGCCCTTTGGCAATTTGGCAGTGGCTCTGTTTTCTGTGGCCTTTTGATATATGATAAAATTCCTTTTGGAAGATGAAATTTGGTCTCTTGAGTTGAAATATAATTTTGTTGCTACTGGTTAGTCTGAGAAGATGGAGTTAAAAATACATGATTTGTTGGACCTTCTAGTTCAGATGAATTTGTCACAGTACAGTCAGGTACAGGTGTGTCAAAGTGTAACCTGTGCCGAGCTGAGCTGCTCATATTAGGAAGAACACTGTTTGAACGTGTCAAGTACAAACTCCCGAGTTCAGAAATTCAAAGGCAGTGTACTCTGTACTGAGAAATGAGTGACACCTTTCACAAATGTTAAGTTTATGTCAGTAGTGGTGAGGTGATCCAAAACAGCCGGCAAATGAAAAAAGCCTAACTGAAACCAGGATGTAGTGGTGTAGTTTGTGTTATTTCCAGCACAAAGTGCCCTTCACAGCTCCCCGCTGACTGATTGGAAACCCTTCCTGTCTGCTCTGTCTATCTGCTGTGTAATTGACAGAGATCTGCCTGAAATCATCAGACAAATGAAATATTTCTCAAAACACTTGATGGCTTTGCCAACACCATCCATTTCCCAATAGATACTTAGCCAGTGCATGGCAGCATTAGCCATCACAAATTGGCCTGGACGGAAACCTGATATGTGTGAATGTGTGTGTGTGTGTGTGTATGTGTGTGTGTGTGTGTTTGCCATTGTCTGTCAGCCTGAAAAAACCCAGCGTCCAGTTGTCACACCTGTCACCTCTTCCCTATCTACCTGCTAATGAGAACACACACTCCACCGCTCGTTCCTCCTTCAACTCCCAAACACTCAGTGCCTGTGTTTCTCCCTTCCTCTGGAGTGCAGGTTTATTCATTCCGCATCGTTCTGCTATCGTCTTCTCCTATCAAACTGTCATTAGCAGGGAGACACTGCTGGGTGAGGAACAGAGATAGACCACTTTCATTTTATCTGTCAATCGATTGCGTCTTCAATGGCTGTCATGCCTGCCGCAATCTCCAGCCTTCTCTAACACTTTCTGCTCACTATTTCACTGTTTATCTATCAAACTCTCCCAACTCGCTGTTTAGTCTGCGCCTTGTTTGCGCTCGGTCCATCGCTCTCACTTTTGTTTGCTTGGTTGAACTTTCTGCTTCTTTCTCTTTGTTTGCACAAGTGGAAAAGCAAAGGCACACACACACACACACACACACACACACACACACACACACACACACTCACAGAGCCGATAAAGACAGAGTTTCCACTGTTGGGAGAGCAGGTGACTGTGCTGTAAATGGCCTGCTGCTGCTAAGTCATTAACTTCGATGAGTTTGACTGTGAGGGTGTTCATTTCCCATACACAGCCCCTCCTGCAGACACTTTGAATACAGCTGCTGTTGACATTAGGTCCTCTCTACTTAACCTGCGGTGGTCCAGAAAAATTCATAGCTTTGTGTCCTCTCATGTTTGTGAGACAATAACATCTTATTCCTTTTTTGACTAACATGCTTATTTTCATTTTTTTTTTTTTCAAGATTAAGATGAGAAAATCAACATTAATATCTCTGTGTTTAGTACGTTAGTATGTTAGCTTAGCCTGGCATAAAACTGGAAGCAGATGGGAGCAAACACCTGACTCTGTCCAAAGTTCAAAAATACATCAAGCAACACCTCGAAAGCATCACTAATTAACACGCTGTATCTCATTTGTTTAATCGATGCACAAAATAGAATGTAAACTCACATTTTTGTGGCTTTAGGGGGAGTTCTGTGCTGGAGGTAGTTCATGGTAAACAAGAGCTGTGTGCAGTGACGGTGTGCAGCTGCCTGTAGTGTTGTCTTCACAGCGAGGTTGACAGGTTTGGTACCGTTGTGCCTGTAAAATTGTCACAATCACCTATAATAATAATGAGTATTACCAAAATAAATCATGGGGGAAATATGATTCACTTTAAAATGATTATTGATGTGTGTTCTTTAAAATGCGTCGACACAACAAAAATACAAGGATGGGTGTAAGAATGCTGCTGGTTTAACATCTATTTCAACATCTTCTGCATCAGAAAACAAGCATACACACACACAAACAGGTTCACAGCTCTTAATTGTCACAGTCGTCTGCAGGAGTGTTTTAATAGTCCAACAGCGTAATCCACCTCGGAGTAAAACGAGACTGGGTCAAAACCTAAAATATGTATGTGGTAAAATCCTGGTTTTATAACTGTGACGTCGTCTGACAAAATCCCCAAACACATAAATGAAAGACAAAGACTGAGCTGTGATTTCAGCTGGATTTACTGTAACATGATCACTCACAGAGAAAGGTAGAAGAGACACAATATCTTTCTTTTTTAAGTTACAGTAGTGATGTATAGAGAGAGAGAGAGAGAGAGAGTAAGAGACAGAGAGAGAGAGAGAGAGAGAGAGGATGACACACAGCAGGTGAACCAGAGTCAGACTATCTGTGTTATTTAGTCTCTGACACAGAGCACAGCCTCCGTCTGGACCTACAATAGTTTAGTCTTTATTTACTTCAACTCCAGAACGTCACAGACTTTTATTAGAGGCAGGTCTTTATGTCCAACTCCCTCTGTTTGATATGTAGAGTTGGTCATAGTCGTTAGTACGAAGCCTCGTTACCGATGACTTCTCTCTTCCTCCCTCTCTCCTGCTCTCTCTGCTCGCTGTGTCTTATGTTCAGTTATTCCTCTGCCTCCTTCAGTAATAATGATACATGGAATGAAAGTAGTTTATTTGCTGTAATGGAGGCGAGGCCCAGTGTATTGGAAGTGCTCCTCCTCTTGCAGTTCCCGAGTAGCTGGGAAACCAGAGCGACTCTGTAGATTGCGGGTGTTACTCCACTGACCAATGGTGGAAATATCATCATCAGTCAGTCAGTCAGTCAGTCAGTCAGGGACATATGTGATTGGCTCTGCTGTTGTGGTCCAGCCAAAAAAAAGGAAAAAAAAAACAACCTACATCTTCCCACTGAAAATTATCCCCACAAAACTAAAGGAAGCGGTCTCACCAGTATCATGGACTCGACTCGTTGTTTAGTCCTCCTTTCAAAGTGAAGCAAACCACTTTTGTAGTGCACTCTTCTGGAGAAAAAAAAAAGTCCCGGGTCTCCTGCTGACTACCCGAGCTGATCCCTCTCTTGTCTTTTTTTTTACAACCTCACAAATAGCCCCCTAGGTCAGCTTACCTTTCTGACCTATGACCCCGAACATAACAAAAACTTGGACTAAGGATGACCCCTATAGGGCTGCACACACACATACAGAGTATGGCATCAGTTTCCAGGGATTACACTTAATGATAAACCTTTATTCTATTTTTCCTGGCCTATAAGTGACCCTGTTTACATCCTGTGGTGGTGCTACAAAATGATCAAAACCAAAACATATGCTCATGTATTTGGAAAAACTGGAATGAAGTGATGGGAAACTGTTGTTGTTGTCGAATAACAGTTCCAATATGTAACTCCCTCTGAAATCATAAATGTGTGATAGGACTTTACACAATACATTGACAGTTTTAGAGTTGTTTGCAGGCATGGATGGTTTACTGAACAAGCACAGGAACCCAAGGATCAGAGGGCCCCAGGCCAGAGCTTCTGTATGAAGTGACTATTAATATTTCTTGTTGTAAAGTCAATGAACCCACTACAGAGGGACACAAAATGACAAATAAGAGACACAGAACATCTGTAAATAGATGCAAAATGAATACAGTGAGTATAACAAGACACAAAATGGTTCAAGAGGAGGGGTTGCTCACTTCACTGTTGAGGGTTGAGGGTTGACTGCCTTGCTCAGGGGCATCTCAGCAGTAATTACAGAGGGGTGTCCATTGGTTTTCCTTGACTTCTTACTGACCTACAGTTTCTCCGCAGGTCCACAAAATGAAGCCAGGTTTTTTTAACCTCCAGGCTCCCTGATTTCATCATCAGTCAAATCACTGAATACTTCCAATGGAAATCTCTGCTAGAATCTAATATTAGAAAACCATCACTCACCTGATGAAAGCTTACTGCAGGTGCTGGAGTGAAGGCGCAGGATACAGTAATAAAAAAAGTGTCTGTACACTCCTGTAACTTTGTCCAATTAATAGAGTTCAGTGTAAAATACAAACAACGGGAGTTCATCTCCTGAGGAAGATAATCAAAAACTTGAAAAGATTGTTTTGTCAGCTATCATAAGACATATCATAAATGACTTATAGAAAACAGTAATGAGTAAAATTAATTACCTCCAATGGCAGTTGGTGTTCCAGTAGTACTTCTGGCAGCTGGACAGTGTATGTGGGATTGACTCATAAATGAACTACATTGGGTGCGTTCATGGTAATTCAGGAAAGTGTCACCCAGTTAGTAGCTGGTTTGGTTCTTCACAAGATTTTTTGACTGTAATACATGTACAGAATCCTGCCAGATGTTTCATTTGAGACAAATAAATATCCAAACTCAGTTCCACAGTAAACTGTCAGTAGGTGTGAGGATATTTGAATCTCCTCAGATCCGGCAGTACAAAAAGAGACTTGAAGTGCAGCGAGACGGAGTGATGAGTGTGTGACAGAGATGAAGCCTTGTTTCAGTTAGTCGAGGCAGGCTGAAACCACACAGACAAGAGAAGGCTGAGTGTCTCTGGTTGTAGACTGGGCTTCAGAGAGACACTCTTTGATCAAATAATGTCAAAGACAGATGAATTCACTGAGTTACAGTCATTCACTCCCATAATACATCAGCAGTTGTTTCTAAGTTTATCTCTCTTATCCATCTTTTACCTTTCCACTTCTCTAAAATAGCGGCTAATATTGTGACAGTAATGACAGCTGCATCTTTCACTCTGTTACAAATATGAGATTAGAAGTGAGTCTGTGTCTTTAAGGCCGACAGTGATGAGCTAATTGAGATCTGCTCAACTATCACTGGTAGTGCAACCAGTCATCCTCCTTTCACATCAACCAGCCATTGAGACTGTAGGCCATTAACATCAAATGGAGGACACTGAAAGGTTCAGTGAAAATAAAACACATTGAAATGCTCTAATAAATGTCACTGGGGCACTGGTATAATAAAAACAGATTTTGATTTCAATTGGTTTAAAAATTATGAACCATGTTCAGTAATTAAAAACAGCCAGTGAAGAAAATCTCACAACAGAAGACATGAACCATATAAATAATATGTGTAAAAAATGTGTAAAAGTGAAATGAAGGCAAATACAGGTTTACAGATTTAATGTAACTTAATTACATCAAATAGGTGTTTTGTCTTATTAATCAAAAATAAATATTACATAGATAATATAACAGAAATGATCAGTCAGTGTACTGTACATTACACATTAGCCCACAATTTTAGGCTTAATTTTGGCTTCAAAATCTCAACAATAAAATAATCAGTACCGCCTTGACAACCTAATTACATTCACATTCACACATTTGGCATACTCTTTTATCCAGTGAGGGACAACACTAAAGCTTCAGAGCAGCAGGAGATCTTGGTGTAAGCATTAAGTACAACATCTATTTAATAAGTGAAGAAGATCAGGTAAAGACAGATTCTTGAAGATAGAGAGGGACACTCCTGTTCTGATAGTGTTCAGTAGCTTGTTAAACCATCAGGGAACCACAGACCAGAACAGTCTGGGCTGAGTCTGTCTTGTGCAGGGATGGTGATGACAGACCACATTCCTTGGAGGAACACAGTGGCCGAGAAGGAGCATCAGGCTGAATGATTGAGTTCAAGTAGATGCTGCAGTGCCAGTGACTTGAATTTGATTTGGGCGACCATCGGCAGCTAGTGCAGGTCGATGAGTAGCAGAGTGACATGTGACCTTCTGGGCTGATTGAAGACCAGACGGGCTGCTGCATTCTGGACCATCTGTGAGGATTTCAATGTGCATGAAGAGAGACCCGCAAGAGGAGCGCTGCAGTAGTTGGGGTGAGAGATAACCGGTCTGGACCAAGAGCTGGGTGGAGTACCCAGTCAGGTAAGGCCTGAGTTTTCTGATGTTGTATAGAGGAAAGCAGCACGACCAAGACGGATGCAACATGGTCATGAACACTGGTCATCAAACATGATACCCAGGTTTCTTGCCACCTTGGTTGTAGTAACAGACAAGACAATTTGGACATTGATATCTCAATGGAGAGACTGATTGACCAGGAGTTCAAGCTTAGAGAGGTTTAGTTGAAGGTGGTGTTCCTTCATCAATGTAGACATTGTCAGTATTAAAGAATGAGAGAATTACAAAACAGCACAAAAAACAAAAATCTGGCAAAGAATGTGGATCTGATGGCAGTGGACAGAGATGTTGGAACACAGCAGCCCTGAGCTGAGACCGCCCTGCTTCAGCTGTTCAATCACGTTCTTCAGTCAGTGTAATTCCTGCTCTATGCTGATGATCTATAGTATTGCTGCCCCCCACACCACAGGACTACTGCAGCACCTGGACTACTGCAGCACCTGGACTTCCTGGACCAGAACTGTCAGAACTGGGCCCTGACAGTCTTCTTTAGCAAATCTAAAATCATGATGTTCCAAAAGAAGCCCAACTCTCAGTAAAGCAAATATCTTTTCAAATGAGGAATGACCATTTAGATCACAGACTGTATTATGATGACCCGGGGTTCAAAGTCCTTGGTTCAGGTAACTTTGGTCTTTACACCAGCACTACGTTCCAACCACTAATCAGAGTAAACCAAAAGATTAAATTAACAAAAGATGCCTAGCTGAAAAAAGGATGAAACTAACTCAAGCTCAAAACAAATATGATTGCAATGGCCCTATACCATGAGCAAAGTGTCTATTTGTTGTCACAGATACAAAGCAGAGACAGGTCCAGACCAAATAGTGACCTCAGTATAATCATAAAGAATGCATGTCACAAGATGTCCGGGCTACCAACAGAGGAAAGCATCTGAGGTGGAGGAAGAGATGCACTTCCTCTTAAATCGTTGTTAATCACAAATTTCAAGGAGCCAGATTACAATTAAAACAAGATCCCTGACTGTGACAAATACTATTGTACTACTATCTTGATAATATACATACACACACATGCAGAACAGCACTCACATAAACAGCACTTGAACAAACACACACAAAAAGAAACTTTTTTACTGTTTTTTTTTGTCATTATTGTCTTTTTTTTTTTAATCTATATTTTTATTTTACTTAATGAATTCTATTCTTTTTTTGTCATGTTATTACTGAATTGTGTTTTCCTTGTAGCTTTGACAGTATTGTTCACTGGACATTTTTGCCAATAAAGCGTACTGAATGGAATTGAATTAAAATGAATTGAGAGAGAGAGATGGTTTTGACAAAGGCTCAGCACTTCCCTGATGTGTTTTAACCCTCGTAGGCTCGTTCTGAGCCCGATGGTGTAGGTTTCTGATACCCCACCCCCACTCCAGCTTGTGCTCCAGTGGGTGGTGAAAATCACAGAGTAAGTATTGATTTGTGTGTGTGGGTTTTCTGTAGACTTCCATGTTGAGGCTTCTGTCATCTTCAATGTGCGCAGCCAAGAAGGCCAGACTATTTCCTCTGATGTCCGTCTGAGTGAACTTGACGATGCTGTCCACTGCATAGGTGTGTTCTGTGAAGGCTTACACTTTCTGCTTTTTGGTTTTGACCCAGGTGTCATCCATGTACCTACACCAGTGGCCGGGTGAAGTTCCTGCGAAGGAGATCAGGTCTCTGCTCACTGCTTCTTCTATATGGCTATCATTGGAGACAATGGCTAATGACTCACAATGGCTAATGACTCACATGTGACCTTGTTGACTGTCAAGATGTTTATAACCCCACAAGAGGTTAAAAGCCTGGGACAGCCTACCAGTCAGTTAGAACTAAAGAAGCCATTCCAATGAGAGGTGAAATGTCTTCAGGAACCTCAAGCAAGTCCAATTCCCTCTGTATAGCTCTTAGAAATATCAAAGGTCCCAGACTGACGTGACGCTGACATTTTGAAAACCAGAAGTGCTCATTCTTAAGGAGACTGATGGAGAAGACACAGCTTGTTGTCTTTATTGGTGACTGTCAGACCAAGGTGAGAGTACAGTGCTCCTGATTTTATTCTCTCTGACACACACTTTTCAACCTTAACCACAGATATGTCCATGCAACCACAGATTCAGAGGTCACATCCTTCAGAGGCTGCATTTGTCACAGCGGCGCGACAAGACTGTCCCTCGTTCGAAGGCGCCTTCAAATGTGGCCCTCTTTTCCTGGTTAACCAAGGATTCAATGGGTGGATCCTTCATGGCCCAA
>NW_019174900.1:2235466-2239095 GCF_002260705.1 Seriola dumerili
CCTATCCAAGATTCATTGCGCGGTGGTAATGAAAGCCTGAGGTTTACACTTTTACATGGAAGTATTCCGTAGGCCAGACCGTGTCATTTCCAGTCAGCCTTCACGGTCTACGACAGTTACGAAGGGCCACACCTTCGTAGACCACATCCTCCGAAAGATGCAGAGTTTGATTTGGGACAGCTCACATGTTTATTATTGTAACCATGACAAAAGAGGAACTCTAACCTTAAGGAAGTACTTATTTTGACCCAAACCGCGATCTTTTCCTGCACCTAACCAAGTAGTTTCTGTGCCTAAACTTAATCAGCCTGTGACCATTCCACAAGCTATGTTATCATTATTATTACCATGATGACAAATGCCCGATACGTCTCCTGCTACTCATATCCGGTCATATCCGGAGTAGGGACACGTGACCTATGCGTTGCTTTCACAGCCACATACATATTATGTCATCCTGATACACAAAGCTGAGCTACAGCAGAGATATATATCCCTGTCTTCACTAATTGAGCTGATTGTAGAATCACTCAGTGAGCCCAAATTACATTCTGGTGTGGGTATCATCACTGCTGGGAAATCTCTGCGCAGGAAATAAACTTGCTGAAATCAAGAGGGAAACACAAAATCACTCCTTGAGAAGGTTATTTCACTCTTCCACTTAATTATTATTATTTTGTATTCAGTCATTTGTTTATCTGTATTTATTATTTATTAATCAGTTTCTTTTGTTGATCGCAGCAACCTTTTCCCTCAAGAGTAGAAACAAAAACAGGCCTTTACTCTGCCTCAGTGACACTTCACAATGACTTGATTCAACGCTGAGATTTTGGTGCTGATCTAGACTTATTGATGTGACAACACACACGCACACACCTGCTTTTGTATTTAGCTTTTCATCCCGTGGCAGAGCATTCTTTCACACAGAAAAACAGGTAGCTTTTCCACACCAACATTTCAACATAATTACAACAGTACAACAGAAAATATAATTCAATGGAAATGTAATTGAAAACTGGTTTTGTGTTCTGTCGGTGTAATGTGGAAAGGTTGGTAGTTTATGTTATTAGCAAGTCACAAACATGTTGAACATTAGTAAGTTACACAGAGCATACAATTTTATTGTTTTCTCACCAAAATGTCAGATCTTGCAGCATCTATAATGTTGTCATCCCGATTGTCCGCACTGTATCTACTTTGTTGTGCTTCTGTGCATTATTTTGTGCGTAACATCATTACATATCTGTCTGCCCTGGAAGAGGGATCACTCTTTCTGTTGCTGTTTTCCTTGTCCAAGTCAAGGGCTCTGAGGACAGAGGGTGTTGTAACGCTACACAGATTGTTAAACCTTTGAGGCAAATTGGTGATCTGTGATATTGAGCTATAAAATTAGATTTTGACTTGACTTGTAGTGACTGCAGTGTTATAAGACTTTTTTTATGGTTATGTTTAAAGAACTCACAACACTTGGTTAATGTTAGGGAAAGATCCTGGTCCGGTTTAATAGAGAAAAAAGTTCACAGTGACCTCAGGTACAACATGTTTTATATATATTAAAAGGTTCTGTAAAACCAGATATGAAAACAATAATACAGCAGTAAACAACTATTCTCTATGTAAAGATGTAGTTCAGTAATGGCGTCCTGAGCAGAGGTCACACCCCCTCTTGTCTGTGTTGTAATCTGGGTTTCTCTGTTCTGTTCAGCAGCACATGCATGTTAGTACATGTACCTGTGCATGTTGGTGCATGCCAGTCCTCCCCACGTTTAAAAAAAGACACAGGCACCACCCACAGGTGAGACGGCACAGTGCAGTAGGCAGCGTTCAGGTTGAAAGCGACTTCCTCCAGTGAAGAAGAAACCACATTTGTTGTCTAAAAAGGCCTGAGACAAAGAAAGATGTGAGACCAAGACCAGAGCACTGGCGGACTGTCAAAACATCCAGAAAGTTTCTTTTTAAGTTGTTACCGGATTCATCAAGCGTTTTTTAGCAGCTCCATTAGTGTCTTTACCGGCTGCATCATTTTTCTAGCTCATCAGCATTTTTACTGGCTCCGTCAGTGTCATTTCATACCAGTCAGTTAGAACTAAAGAAGCCATTCCAATGAGAGGTGAAATGTCTTCAGGAACCTCAAGCAAGTCCAATTCCCTCTGTATAGCTCTTAGAAATATCAAAGGTCCCAGACTGACGTGACGCTGACATTTTGAAAACCAGAAGTGCTCATTCTTAAGGAGACTGATGGAGAAGACACAGCTTGTTGTCTTTATTGGTGACTGTCAGACCAAGGTGAGAGTACAGTGCTCCTGATTTTATTCTCTCTGACACACACTTTTCAACCTTAACCACAGATATGTCCATGCAACCACAGATTCAGAGGTCACATCCTTCAGAGGCTGCATTTGTCACAGCGGCACGACAAGACTGTCCCTCGTTCGAAGGCGCCTTCTCCTGCTCTCCACATGGAATCCTTGGTTAACCAGGAAAAGAGGGCCACATTTGAAGGCGCCTTCGAACGAGGGACAGTCTTGTCGCGCCGCTGTGACAAATGCAGCCTCTGAAGGATGTGACCTCTGAATCTGTGGTTGCATGGACACATCTGTGGTTAAGGTTGAAAAGTGTGTGTCAGAGAGAATAAAATCAGGAGCACTGTACTCTCACCTTGGTCTGACAGTCACCAGTAAAGACAACAAGCTGTGTCTTCTCCATCAGTCTCCTTAAGAATGAGCACTTCTGGTTTTCAAAATGTCAGCGTCACGTCAGTCTGGGACCTTTGATATTTCTAAGAGCATATACAGAGGGAATTGGACTTGCTTGAGGTTCCTGAAGACATTTCACCTCTCATTGATGGCTTCTTTAGTTCTAACTGACTGGTGCGCTGTCCCAGGCTTTTAACCTCTTGTGGGGTTATAAACATCTTGACAGTCAACAAGGTCACATGTGAGTCATTAGCCATTGTGAGTCATTAGCCATTGTGCTCCAATGATAGCCATATAGAAGAAGCAGTGAGCAGAGACCTGATCTCCTTCGCAGGAACTTCACCCGGCCACTGGTGTAGGTACATGGATGACAACTGGGTCAAAACCAAAAAAGCAGAAAGTGTAAGCCTTCACAGAACACACCTATGCAGTGGACAGCATCGTCAAGTTCACTCAGACGGACATCAGAGGAAATAGTCTGGCCTTCTTGGCTGCGCACATTGAAGATGACAGAAGCCTCAACATGGAAGTCTACAGAAAACCCACACACACAAATCAATACTTACTCTGTGATTTTCACCACCCACTGGAGCACAAGCTGGAGTGGGGGTGGGTATCAGAAACCTACACCATCGGGCTCAGAACGAGCCTACGAGGGTTAAAACACATCAGGGAAGTGCTGAGCCTTTGTCAAAACCATCTCTCTCTCTCAATTCATTTTAATTTCAATTCCATTCAGTACGCTTTATTGGCAAAAATGTTCCAGTGAACAATACTGTCAAAAGCTACAAGGAAAAACACAATTCAGTAATAACATGACAAAAAAAGAATAGAATTCATTAAGTAAAATAAAAATATAGATTAAAAAAAAAAAGACAATAATGACAAAAAAACAGTAAAAAAGTTTCTTTTTGTGTATCTTCTCTTTGGTGG
>NW_019174900.1:2239120-2259790 GCF_002260705.1 Seriola dumerili
TCCTTCATGGCCCAACCTATCCCAAGATTCATTGCGCGGTGGTAATGAAAGCCTGAGGTTTACACTTTTACATGGAAGTATTCCGTAGGCCAGACCGTGTCATTTCCAGTCAGCCTTCACGGTCTACGACAGTTACGAAGGGCCACACCTTCGTAGACCACATCCTCCGAAAGATGCAGAGTTTGATTTGGGACAGCTCACATGTTTATTATTGTAACCATGACAAAAGAGGAACTCTAACCTTAAGGAAGTACTTATTTTGACCCAAACCGCGATCTTTTCCTGCACCTAACCAAGTAGTTCTGTGCCTAAACTTAATCAGCCTGTGACCATTCCACAGCTATGTTTATCATTATTATTACCATGATGACAAATGCCCGATACGTCTCCTGCTACTCATATCCGGTCATATCCGGAGTAGGGACACGTGACCTATGCGTTGCTTTCACAGCCACATACATATTATGTCATCCTGATACACAAAGCTGAGCTACAGCAGAGATATGTATCCTGTCTTCACTAATTGAGCTGATGTAGAATCACTCAGTGAGCCCAAATTACATTCTGGTGTGGGTATCATCACTGCTGGGAAATCTCTGCGCAGGAAATAAACTTGCTGAAATCAAGAGGGAAACACAAAATCACTCCCTTGAGAAGGTTATTCCACTCTTCCACTTAATTATTATTATTTTGTATTCAGTCATTTGTTTATCTGTATTTATTATTTATTAATCAGTTTCTTTTGTTGATCGCAGCAACCTTTTCCCTCAAGAGTAGAAACAAAAACAGGCCTTTACTCTGCCTCAGTGACACTTCACAATGACTTGATTCAACGCTGAGATTTTGGTGCTGATCTAGACTTATTGATGTGACACACACACGCACACACCTGCTTTTGTATTTAGCTTTTAATCCGTGGCAGCATTCTTTCACACAGAAAAACAGGTAGCTTTCTCCACCAACATTTCAACATAATTACAACAGTACAACAGAAAATATAATTCAAAGGAAATGTAATTGAAACTGGTTTGTGTTCTGTCGGTGTAATGTGGAAAGGTTGGTAGTTTATGTTATTAGCAAGTCACAAACATGTTGAACATTAGTAAGTTACACAGAGCATACAATTTATTTGTTTTCTACCAAAATGTCAGATCTTGCAGCATCTATAATGTTGTCATCCCGATTGTCCGCACTGTAAATCTACTTTGTTGCTCTATTCTGTGCACGTAACATCTATTACATATCTGTCTGCCCTGGAAGAGGGATCACTCTTCTGTTGCTGTTTTTCCTTGTCCAAGTCAAGGCTCTGAGGACAGAGGGTGTTGTAACGCTACACAGATTGTTAAACCTCTTGAGGCAAATTGGTGATCTGTGATATTGAGCTATAAAATTAGATTTGACTTGACTTGTAGTGACTGCAGTGTTATAAGACTTTTTTATGGTTATGTTTAAAGACTCACAACACTTGGTTAATGTTAGGGAAAGATCCTGGTCCGGTTTAATAGAGAAAAAAGTTCACAGTGACCTCAGGTACAACATGTTTATATATATTAAAAGGTTCTGTAAACCAGATATGAAACAATAATACAGCAGTAAACAACTATTCTCTATGTAAAGATGTAGTTCAGTAATGGCGTCCTGAGCAGAGGTCACACCCCCTCTTGTCTGTGTTGTAATCTGGGTTTCTCTGTTCTGTTCAGCAGCACATGCATGTTAGTACATGTACCTGTGCATGTTGGTGCATGCCAGTCCTCCCCACGTTTAAAAAAGACACAGGCACCACCCACAGGTGAGACGGCACAGTGCAGTAGGCAGCGTTCAGGTTGAAAGCGACCTTCCTCCAGTGAAGAAGAAACCACATTTTTGTCTAAAAAGGCCTGAGACAAAGAAAGATGTGAGACCAGACCAGAGCACTGGCGGACTGTCAAAACATCCAGAAAGTTTCTTTTAAGTTGTTACCGGATTCATCAGCGTTTTTAGCAGCTCCATTAGTGTCTTTACCGGCTGCATCATTTTTCTAGCTCCATCAGCATCTTTACTGGCTCCGTCAGTGTCATTCATGTCACCGTGGTCCTAGTGGATAAGTCCAAGGCTGAATCTCTGTTCCAGTCTGACTGTGGAGTCAATACTGGTCTGGTTTTACTGAGAACCCTACGAGCTGCTAAAGGGTCCAGCTGGACTCAAAACTGTTTTCTCTTCTCGTCATGTGTAGGTAACTTGATGGTTCATAATGTCACGTCTGTTTTTAGTTAGTTAACTTGCTGTTACCAATATTATTATTTTGTTCATCAAATGTTGCTATCGCTAGCTGGCTTACTGCCAGCATTACTGTGGAGCATATCAGGGGAATGCTAGTGTGGGCTAGTGGTTGTAGCTGGATTGTTTTTTGTTGGCTCATGTACACATGGCAACTTTATTCAGTTGAGTTGACTGAGAACGTAAAGGAAGGGAGGGAGGTTGCGGCTGACGAAGCATTTCTTTTGGTCTGAGCTGCTGGTGTGACACCTAGTGGCTGTGACGATCGTTTATAGAACTTTTAACAAAGACCAAGATTTTTCCATCACTTTACCCCCAGAGTTTTAGTTGTCGAAAAATAATCTCAGACAGGACTGTGGATGCAAACCACACTCTCTCATCCAGCCCAACCACCTCCTGGAGACCCCACTGCCATTAATAAATGTAGCACTTCATTCAAAAAAATGTTGCCTCTGAACCTTAGCCAGTCAAAGAGGTGCCTACCTCTATGATTTTCTCATATGGATGAGCATACAGTTCCGACAGCATAGTAGCCTCTGAGCCTACTCGCTCTGGTTGGGTCTAGGAAGCTGTGTACGCTGGGTCTGCAGCCACTGTATAGTCCGGACTGTTGACAGCAGCTAGCAGCTAGCAGCTAGCAGCTGACTGATAAAACAGCTAATCTTAGTTTACAGCTGACAGCTGATTGGTAGTGGTAGTGATAGTGATAGTGCTAGTGTTACATACTGAATGCAGACACTGGTGATCCAGGTGCAAGATGATTTTATTTTACTCAGACATGCTGCAATCAAACAGAAAGACAGTCTGTGAGTTTTCAATCACGCTGCTGCAACTATGACTGTCTTTGATATGACTGAGCGGACTTCCTTTAACCAATAAACATTGTAAATACAAAATGAATACTAATACTAAAATAAAGCCATGTTCTCTCAGTTAACTGATGCTTATGGCTAATACAGACTGAAACAAGCATTACACATCAACTTATATACCAATAATATTACAAGGTCAAGTCAAACATTACTATACGGCCATAAAACTAGCCTGCCGACATGCTAATATTTGCGGTTGAAGCTAGCTTTAGCTGCCTTTTGTTGTACCGCTTAATACACATATAAAACATAAATGTAACAAACAAACACGAATACACTTAACATGAATACATATCGCACTACTTGTGTACTTATCTCACCTGCAACCAAACAGAAAGAAAGTCTGTGAGTTTTCAATCACGCTGCTGCAACTATGACTGTCTTTGATATGACTGAGCGGACTTCCTTTAATGAAGGTTTACAGCGTCAGTCATTCAGATTACATGGCTGCTACCGCCATCTATTGGTGAGAAGTAGTATAACTAAGCAACCTTAAACTGAAATCAGGTGAGTTTTCTCCTATTTACACAAGTATTTAAAATAATAATAATCAGAAAAATAATGGTGGGGGGGCAAGTTCATCACATAAACTAATATAAACACAATTCTGGAAATAATCTTAACTCATGAAATGTCCAGGGTGCCACACTAGCAAGCAGTTCCCAGCACAGTTTAAAGAGCAGTTTCGGGTTACAGGTCCCAGGATCAGGTGAGCCTGATGTTTAACAAGCACTTAGTCAGTAGATCCATTTATCCATTACTAAATATAAAGTAAAGTAATCAATCAATGTTTGGTCAGATGATGGACACACAGACTGTCAGACGTGATTGTTCATTCCAGCCTCACCTGTTTGCTTTGGTTGTAGGTGGAGCCCTGAGCGATATGTAGCAACTATAAATTAATAAATTAACATTATTTATCATACATGTCTCTGGTTCACACAGCTGATTGTCTTGGTGTGAAGCTGATCTGGCCACGCCACATGGTCATGTTATTGAAGAGTGTTTTGTTCTCAGCTTTGAATGGATTTTTCAAGAAAAGATGTGCTTTTGACCCTATTGGCTACTTTCTATTTTAAATAATGCTGAAATTGCAAATAGAGGTATTCCATGCATAATCTCTGTGACTCTTTGTCAAACCATCATCTATGTGCTGTATAAATATGGAAGTTGTTCGATGCTTCCTTGTATGCCTGCTGAAAGTTATTTATATAAATATTATATTATATTGTTACCAGCAGTGAGACAGTGCAGAGATTCTGCTGACCTCCAATTTACCCATCCCATAATTACCTCCACCAAGAAGGTTCTGTTTTCACACAAAAAGCACAGAACCGAATTGCACCAAACTCGATGGTGGGATGAGGCTTGGCCAAGGGAAGAACCCATTAAACTTTGGTGCCAATCCGGATCATTTACTATAAATTAGATTTTGTGTCTATTAGGTCTGGTGTATGTTGTTTGTCATTGGCTTTGGCGGAGGTGTGCACTCCCTGAGTGCCCTTCTAGTTGGTGTGCAAAGATTTAGTTCTCCAGTAAAAACCATAGAAGCACACGACCATGATTTTTGCTAAAAACATTACTCCTTCCTTGAGAACTGACCCATTGGTTTCTGTTGACCCTACCTCTAGTGCCAAAAGCTTTCACACACACAAAAATAAAGCAATATAAGTTTTGAGATGGACCAAGCTCCCTTTCCTGCACTCAGGTTGTAAAATTAACCAGCAGTAATGTGTACCTGAACTTTGGACAGAGCCAGGCAGTTTTCCCTTGCTTCCAGTCTTTATGCTAATCTAGGCTAACCATGTCCTGACTCCAGAAAGAAAGTGAATGAGTGCAAATAAATTAGCCATTTTATATGAAAAACAAGGAGATTAATCCTTTAAGACACAAAATAAATAAATAAGAGAGACACTTCATCAGGGAGAGCAGCTTTGCATTTATTATCTATTGTGCAGTAGACTGGGCTTTAGGATGAGCCAGAGACAGAATAGAAAAGGCATAATCAACATGTTTCTGTATGTGTGTGTGTATGTGTGTGTGTGTGTGTGTGGTGGCTGGCAGTTTGTGGGCTGGTCCAGCAGGCCTGAGTCTGTGCTCATCATTCTGTCACACTGGATGACTCCT
Source organism: Seriola dumerili (assembly GCF_002260705.1). NCBI lineage: Eukaryota > Metazoa > Chordata > Actinopteri > Carangiformes > Carangidae > Seriola > Seriola dumerili. The sequence goes on from NW_019174900.1 coordinate 2,244,376, forward strand.
GATGCGACAGCGTCTGCTCTGGCCTCAAATACCCCCGAGACGGAGAGAAGAAAGGCAGGGAGATGGATGGAGGGATGGTAAGAACAAGAGTGATATACAGAAACAGCAAAAAAGTGGATGTGTGTGTGAGAGCAAGAGAGGTGTGTCAGCAAAGGGCCTCAATTTCCCCAGAGACACACTGACACAGAGACAGATAGACAGAGACACAGAGAGGTTGGGGTTTGCAGGAAAGTGCCAATTCCTCCTCCTAAACTGGACAGCTTCCCACAGGCCCTGCACAGCAGCAACAGGAAATATCTGCAGGAGCTCTCTACCAACGCAGTTACAACAGTTTGTGAATGTACATACAGACCTGGAAATTTGAATTCTTTTGCTTTGCTAACAGTAGGTCACACAAATGAAGGTGTTAGTGGTTTTGGTTGGTTAGTTTAGTTTAGTAGTTTCTTTCTTCTTAGTTTCTCGTCCATAGAAAAGATCCACCATATCTAAAATATATAATTTTTTTATTTCTATATTTATTTAATTTAGTTTTTGTTTTTCTAAACACAAAAGCTTGTCAACAGAATACTTTTAAAGATCATAATCATTCCTAAACAAACAACCAAACATATAATCATCAGTATGTTCAACTGTTAGATGTACAGAAAAGAAGAAAAAGCTAACACGGCAGCCGTGCTGAGCACATATTAGTGCTTTCACACACAACAGAGTTAGTGTGGTTGTTTTCTACACTGCCACAAATGAAGTGCGACCTCATTTAGAGACGCACAAACGCAGGTTTACTGTTGGTGACTTAATCTGCACAGACAAGTTATAGTTTACAGAGAGCTGTGGGAGTCATGTGTCGTGATATAGGGACGCTGCTGGAGAGATAATGCTGACTGAATCACACAGACAGCAGCCTCCATCAACACACGCTTCAGACTGATATGATGTGTTACCAAAGAGAGAGAGAGAGAGAGAGAGGGAGACAACGTGTCATCATGTACTGTTGTATAGATCATGTCAAAAAGCCAATGGTCTTTCATGTCTTTCTTTTTCCTGTGTTTTATATTGTACTGTGCATTGAGATAACTATTGACTGTTGTAAAGTAAAAACTGAATTTATGTTGGTCAGAACTTAAAAAATATATTCAACATTTAGGTAAACTTTATAAAACATATTCCGCTCAGTAACTCAGTCCAAGGAAATTAAAGCCTGGACCGACTCTTAACCGGCAAACTGCTTAAGATGCACGTTGCTAACATGCGTTGAAACGTAACCAGGAAGTGTTTGTGTGTTTGTAGGGGGGATTGCGAAACAAAATCATTGTTTTATCTCAATTATCTTGTTTTCAAAATCAAAATCAGAATCGAAAATAAAATTAGATTAATCACCCAGCCCTACTGTGACAGCACAATAGACAGACACTACAGGCTTGTCCATATTTATACATTCAGCGGTATGTGAACACTGCACCGAATGCAGCCTGGTTCCAGATCTGTGAATCACTGCCCACATGGATAAACTGTGTACAATGTGGTTGGTAAATGTTTCAGTCATAGTAGTTTAGCAGTGGGTGAACTGCTTGTCGTCTTCCCACACTTCTTGTCTCTCTTTAAAGGGCACTGTCACTGAAAATGTAAAGTGACAGTAACCTTAGCTTACACGCATGCAAACATGCAAAAAACCCATGCATCAGTGTTGTGGCTGCACGCCAGAAATCCTGTCAGAAAACACTGTCGTAAATTGACTTTTAGCTTTTGGACAGACAGATGGACAGATGCGGAGGCATAAAAAACAGCCATCAAAAGGAGAATCATTTCATGTAACACTGTCACTGTATGAATAAATTGTGACACTTAGCAATTGTTGTGTTTCTTGAAATGGCAATTCAGTTTGATTATCAGGACAGAAAATGTGGACCTGAGTCGCAGGTTTGTCTGAAGAATTCTGGTGTCTGACTTATTGACCTTTTATACAACAGTTAGTTGCGACTAAGAAATTTGTTTGGACGAGCGTCATTCCATGAGTGCTGATATAGAGTACAACAGCACTGGGACTTTTAACTACATGTATCACAGCACTTCACAGGTGTTCCTTTAACCGTTAATCAGCGTTACATTAGCGCTCATTAGCTATCTTAGATTGTAACAAACTTTGCAAAGATGAAAATATTTCCAGAAATGACAGATGAATGAAATGATGTCTGGTCATCAGAAGAGGATGAAGAGAAGAAGCCTGGATACTTCAGCGCGAGACTGAGGTAACCTGAAGACAAAATAGCAAGCTAGTGTGCACTGTGCAGGTCAGGAAAATGTTTATGTGTTGCTTAGCAACAATCCAGTACCAGTCCAGTTACGGAACTATTTGTGTTGGTGTTGCCAAATAAATGATGAAATAAACAAAAAATCATAATCTGTTGTTGCTTCTTTAACTAATATGGCGCTCCCAGAACTGTTATAAATCGTGCTGATATTCAGAACATCACTCCCTCTCGTGTGATATCGCTTAAGTAACTTTTTTATATCAGTTTCCTCACCCCAACCCAGAACACATTGCAGACATCAAGCATTGGAGTGAGTAACAGTTTAGTTATTACTGATCATAATGTTTATCTCCACACCATATTTACATACATAATTATACTATAAGTACTCACATTTATATATATATACACACTCACACATATACACATATAAACATACATACATATACCCTTATACATGTACACTTATACATAAAGAAAAGAAAAACGTTTTAATCAATAAAAGGCTTTATTTCATTTTAGAAGTAGACCTGCAACCACAGTTTTATGTTACAGTTTCATTTATACTACTTAAATAATTTTCTCAAATATGATCCATTTGATGTTTCATTGTCATCTGTATCAAGAATAATCAGTCAGCTATATTCGCTTAATTTGAAGAGGGCCCATCTCTTTCCCAGCTTCTTTTTGTTATTATTCATTTTGTAACGTTACCTTTTCCATATTATATATATACTGTATAGCTTCTGTTGTTTCTAGCCACTTGTTAAGTCCTAGAGGTTCCAGTTTTTTTCCACCCCTCTGTTATTTGCTTAAGAGCTGCAATTCTCATGAACCAAAACAGATATAATACTTCCTTTTGCAGGCTTTTGGGATGTGTGTACATGTGTATATGATCCAACTGATTCAGCCAGGCCTCTCTAACATAAACCAGTGACTAGCCTCTAATTTACACTTCTTTCTTTCACACATTTTTTCAAAAGAACCATTGGACTGTCATGTTGCACGTGTGTGTGTGTGTGCGTGTGCGTGTGTGTGTGTGTGCATATTTGTATATGTGTGTCTAACATGCCTGTAAAAGCAAGAGCAAGCCCTCGTTTCTGGGGGAAGCAAGCGTTTCATTTCATGTTACTGTTGTGACTGGTGCCACAGGAAAATCCACTTGGACGCTTTTGACCTAGAAGATGAACAGAGGAAGGAAAAGTCAACAGCCAGACATAGAAAGCTGGACTAAGAGGAAAGCGGGTGATTGCTTTGTGATGAGACGGATACAGAGGAAAAGGCAGGAAGAAAAGAAGAAAAGGGAGAGAGGGAGGGAGGAACAGAAGGAGTGGGCAAATATTAAAGGCATGTTATCTCAGTGTGAAGAACAGCTTGAAAACAAAGAAAGATGAGAAGGAAACAGGAGGTGTCTGTTAAAGACTGCTGCCCACTGGGAAAGGACAGCACAACCAAAGTCCTGTACTGCAGGCCGCACTGTCAAAATGAAGACCAAACAAAAGCAATGCAGGAGATCTCGGCTGCATTTAGACGTTCACGCAGCTCTGTGTTTTCCTCTCTGCGATTTTAATGCCTGTGTGAGGACAGTCTCTGGGATGAATTATAATGGCTGCAAACTGATGAAAATGTTAATGCGCATAAACAACAGAGGGAACAATTGAGAAAAGCAATTGCTTTAATTGATGCTGCAGCGAGGCCGTGGGGTTAAATGCAGCAGCATATCCAATACTTTACCTCTGAGTTTGGAGACAGACCAAAAACCTTTGCAGCGCGTGTGTAATTTATAGGTTTAAGTGGATGCTGTTTTAAACTTGATACAGAGAAGGTATTATGCTAAATTAGTTTTTCTTCTGGAGGCTGAATCTCAATGTGAATATTGGATAAGGTGGATATGGTGGAGGCACATATCGTATTACATTTAATATCAGCATTCACCAGACAATCGATTTGTGGAAGTTGACTGGTTGACTGATTATGGTTATGATTATGGTAACTAATGGGGCAAGACAGCAAGGCAGGTTAGCACTGTTGCCTTGTTCTCCTGAGTCTATGTGGATGTCCTCCAGGTTCTACTTTATTCTCACAGTCCAAAGACTGTGGACAGGTATGGGTGGGTGGAAAAGTTAGGAAAATTAGAGACTTTAAATCACCTGTAGGTTTCAGTGGTTGTTCTGCCTGTTCTGGCCTCCATAGGTTTTAAATGGAAGACGTGTGGAACAACCAGGACTCTTCCTAGAGCTGGTCACCTGACCAAACTGAATGTAGGAGCCATACATGTAAGTTTGCATATTCACAGGCGTGGTTTGTGTGGGCACACTGCATTGGCACTTTGGTGGAGGGTGTGTCACTGTGGGTTGTACTCCGAGATTATTTCTAACTCCACTCACCTGTTCACCTCTTCGTTTGGCTTTGGACCATGGTGTGGGGTGAATGTCGGAAGTGAAACTCTCTGTTGACCACTTCGCTTTGAAACATTACATGATGTAATCTGTGTGCTTTGCTCTCTCTATCTTTAATATTGCGTCTGTAAGTTATTGGAGCTGCATCGCTATGATGAAGTAATAAATGTGACAGAGCCTCAGAAACAAGAATGGATGTTTATTGTGCGCGTCAACAATTATCTTCTGTATTTAGCCCACTGCGGCTCATTGAACTTTAAGTGATCGCCAGTTTAGCCGCAATACTGAGCAATCAGGGGAGAAGGTGTGGTATCTTGAGGTGCTGATGTGAAGAAGTGATCACCGCTGACACGTTTTTACTTGCAGTCAAAAAGAAGTTTATTTACAAGAAAGAAACAGTGTCAAAAATGCCGAATCCTGGAGCATCTCTGTCAATGTGAGATCTCTCCTTCAACGTCTCCAAACCCCTCTATTTATCTGTCTTATCCCACCCTTGGAATGTGCACATCTTCCTATAAGAAGAAGCCTTCACCTAGATGGTAAATAAGATCTAGTTTATGGTCTCTGGTCCCTGGCCTTTGACTTTTTAGGCTATAAAGACCCCTGACACGTCCTCGCCATATTAAACAGAAAAACAATGTTTAACCAGTTTTGACCCCTAATACACATTTCTCAAACTCAACTTACAACATGTGGTTCAAGGTCTTAGTTAACAATCTCCTAGAACTTTAGAGTAAAACATACATAAAAGAAAAACATACAACAGTTTAGTATGTTGAAATAAAAGGAAATGAAGTGGATAATACACTACAAAGGTTCTTGGTAGGGTAGATGACCAAGGAAGAACCTTGGTCACCTGCTTCTACTGCAGAGTCCAGATGTGAATGCTGATTGTTCCCCTTTCCATTGCCAACAAAAGCCTGATGTTAGCGGGTCTTAGCAGGTTTGTTGAGCAGTGGAAAAGGGGCTTGAAAGAGCTTTAGAGATCTTTTGTGGAGATAGGAGGAACTCCCATCACTGCAGCTTCATGGCAGAGTGTCCAGACGAAGCCTCGCCTCAGTGAAAGTTTGCAGTAGAGCATCTAAAGGACTGTGAGACTGTGAGGAACAAGATTATCAGGTCTGATCAAACCCAGATTAAACTGTAGGAAACAAGACATGCAGTTTAGAATTGGTAATTGTCTCCTTCTGGAAGTTTCTCCCATCTTCACCAGTGCCAGACAGTTTGTTACACAGAACCATCTGGGAAGACTTTGGTGGAAACTGTTTGGAGAAGGGCAAGCACTTTCCAAAAAGACTTGGCAGTTGATTGGGTGAACCATCTGTCTGTCGTATGACGTAGGAGGAGGGGGTCAGCCCTATGTTCCCACAGCCCCCACATGCAAAGCGTTCTGAAAGGGTATAAAAGGGGAACATAGGGCTGTGGGAACATAGACACGCTCCCAGGAGGAGAACACGACAACAAACAGCAGGCTGAGGAGCTTTGAAAGGTAGTTACCACGTCAGTAGATGATTCTTTCCGTCTTTGTGAGGAACATTAGCCCATAAAAAGAACTCTTGTGAATACCAAAACAGATCCATAAGACACTGATTGGTCCAAACCATAGACACATTGAATTGGTCGTTTCAGGCGGTTGCTGTGATACGTCAGTGTCGCCACCATATTGGACTGGGCAAGACTACTCTGTAAGCAAATAGGAATAAACGGAGGAGCTCTATAAGGATTATATTTCTCAACAGATTTCAATGGGTTGTTTTTATATTAAAGGTTTATGATCTACATGGAGTAAATTTCAGAAATTTGGTCTCCAGTTACTTAGAATGCTGATGGTTTAGGCTGTAACCACTGTTTCCTATAAGGAGGAGTGAGTTGTTTACATGAACTGAATTACTGACATGGTGGAAAATTAATTGTCATAAGAAATGAAGCAAACTAGTGCGTAAAATAAATAAAGATAGTGAGACGGCAGTCAGTTGTGACTTATAACAATTCCCTATGACAATAACAATTATTTTCCACCACATCAGTATTAAGTTCGAGCGCCCAAAGTGGTACATACATATATATACATATATATATATATATATATATATATATATGTGTGTGTGTCTATGGTCAAAACCAATCAGTTATAAGTAAACAGTTTGGAGCCTGGGAAGATGGATGGATTCTCGCTGCTGCCGCCACTCCAAACGAACCTGTGTTGTTTCAGGCGTGAGCTAAATCAGTTAGCATCAGTCTCACTCGCTGAATGAACTGATCTAGTATGAGTATGATCTGTAGCAATAGTGATTGGTGTAAATGTAAAAAAAAAACAAAAGAACAAACACTGGATCTGGATGCAGTATTCCATGGTAGCAGAAATGCTGGTGCAACTAATAGCCACAGAGCTCTCGCTTCTCTTTCGGGGTCCCTGTGGTGGAGTGTTGGCTAAAAAGATGATCTCATAGTATTACTGCCCCAGTTCACACTGTGCTTTGACCTTTTCTAATAAGCTCAAGAGGGTCTTTTCACACTTCTTGGACCGCTGGCATTTTTCTTTTCTCTCTTTTTTATGATGTTTTATGATGATGTTTTTTGTTTGGTCCTCTCCGACATCCATCCTCATGCTTTGTTCTTTTCCCACTCAGTTAGGAGCAAGAGACGAGAAAAAAAGCGAGGGGGAATAAAGGATGAGGGAAAGTGAAAGGAAGTCGGGCTGCTGACTGTGCAGATTCTGCCTTGTGGCACCCCAGCCAGCCACATCCATCACACCCTAATGCTAATGACTGCTACAGACCTGCACCCTCCTCACCATGCCCAAACCCCCCTCCACCCCCGCCCCACCAAGCCACCCAACTCCCACCCCCCCCCACCCCTTAGCCAGCATGGCAAAGGAGACTTGACACAGAAATGAGTTGAAACTAATGACTCTAATGAGTCTCGCTGCCCCCCTGCCAATGTCTGCCGTCATTACCGCTGCCCCTGCAAGTGGCTCCAAATGGCTCTGTTTTTAGCCTGGCACGCTGCCGCTCCCCTTCATTGAACAAGTACCGGGAGGGGGGAAGTTTCTGCCAGAGTTGTCCTGTGAACCCTGTGTCCTCAACAGCAGTCTGAGAGTCTGATAAACAGGCTTGTTCCCTCTGTTGTTTCTGAATTTGACTCTAAGTTTTGACTTACATTGATTCCAATATTTCCTACATCAACATGATGCCTTCCGTCAAAATATTAGGAAGGGTTCGATGCTTTCTGACACAAGACATCCTAACCTACCAATCTTTAACTCACCTTAACCATGAACTCTCACTTCTCCTTATCTTAACTCTGTCGTTCTAGCCGCCTAAATGTAACTGTAGACCCAATCAGCCAACTCATGTGGAATGAATTACTATGGGAATGTAGAATATTTAAAGCACTGATGTTTGATGTCTGAACCTTATGACTCGCCACAAGGACACACCAGGTTCAGCACATCAGGGATTGGGGAGTGACCATGATAGCTCAAATGTTTACTTGAGTGAGTAGTGATCAGGATTGTTTTTGTGCTTGCTGAAATCTTTTGTCATCAATATACAGTACTATATTGCATCTTCATGTAATAATATAATAATTGCGGATGCACAGCATTCATTTTTGAGGAGCTGATGTCCCAATGACTCGTGGGCTTCCGATGGAAAATCATTTTTGTTGTTGATATATATATATATGTGTGAGTCTGTATATATAGAAAGAGAAAGATGCATGCTGTGTATGAGAGTATGAAAGAAGCAAGCCACAAAGAAGTACAGTGCATAGTGCATTTCCCATCCGTGCTTTCATTATATGTGTTTCTATGTATTTGTGTTTTGCGTCTTCATGCTGTATTTCTGTGTGGAACCATGAGCCTGTGTTTCCATATCTGAGTGTGGATGTGTGTGTCAGAGCCCAGATAAACAGCCCAGGCCTCTGTTTCCTCCTCTTGGCAGCCTCCTCTCCTATTTGAACATGCCACAGTGATCTTCACCCAAAGACCATAATCCCTGCCAAACCCTCCCAGCACTGTCAGCGCTGGCACCAAGCCAGCGACCCGAGATGCCAGCGCAGGGCCCCCCACTGGGTGGCCCCCACTGGTCCGCCAAGGTCAAGTGTATTTAGCTCCACTTCTCAGCTCATCGGGTGGGGTGGTGAAGAGCGGTGGTAGGAGTGGGTTTGGTGGGAGGCCTGGAGGGGAAAACAATGCAGGCCTTAGAACGAGAACGGAAACTAAATAACAAAATAAAGCCAGAGAACAAATTGTCCACGATATAAAAACAAAAGCTGGGTTCTGACCAAGTGGTCTGTCTTTTTGTTTTTTTCTTTGTTTGTTTTTTTTTTGTGATGTCCAACAAAAAAGTACATCTGATAGTCTCTGCTGACAGTGACTTCAGGAAGTGAAAGAATTCACTCACCTGACTGACTGAATTAGGTGAACATTGCTTCCCCTTGTGGACCAGTCCTACTTTATGACGACACATTTGACCTTTGATGAGCTTATGCTTGTTATCCTTATCCCACAACTGTGCCAACCCCATCTCAAGCTGATGCTGCAGGCAGCGAGGGAAGGAGAAAGGAGAAATTGTACTTGTCTGTGCATCTATTCATCGCTTCTACTCTGATAGAACTGTAGCGCTGAAGCTTTTTATTGGGTTTTTTTTTTTTTTTTTAATTCAAATGCACTTGTTGGAGGTGGGGGTCGGGGTTGTACCACCTCCCATTTCCAGGGAGGAATTAATAATTAATACATAATTAATTAATTAATATAATGAATCCAATCCGATCAGTCAGAAGCTGTGACTTCTCCGAATAAAGAAACGGATTAACCGCTACAGGATAAAAGCACTGTCTGATAATCACCAACAGGAAAAGTGGATCAAAAGAACAGTGTTAATCAATAAAGATAAATAAATAAATGAATTAGAATTACCGCCTCGCAGTTATATGCCTCCGCCACTAGTTTCAGGTTTACATCCCTGTTTATCCAGAGTCAGATAAAATATGAACCATTTGTTGAAGTCAAGTAATGACTAAAAAGTGTTTTGTGAGGTCACACTGATCTTGACCTTTGACCTTTGACCACCAAAATCCAATCAGTTTGTCCTTGAGTCCAGGTGAACGTTTTTTCCCAAATTTGAAGACGTTCCTTCCTACACCTCCTCTGGCTGTCGCCGGCGCGGAGGCATAATAAACTGTGTGATGAATCGGGCAACAGTGGGAGAGGATATTTTTCTAAAATATCATTTTGTTCTCAACATCAAGCCAGTCACCAGCAGAAGTCTCACCTACTGTGAGTTAAGCTGTATGAGAGTTTCCTGGTTGGGAGCTGCAGCAGTTGTTGAGAGCCGTGGACTTCTTCACCACAGACTCTAGGGTGGTTTCCCTGGAGACGACGTGTAGTCACCGGGCGACTGGCTCCACCAGTTCTCTCAGCTGTTTATTTCCCTGGGGGCTGGCGCACATCTCCGGTGTGGTACCTGTGTTCTCCCTTTGTTTCAACTGGAGACGTGAGTTCTTTTCTATAACTTTTTGTTTCATCTGGTTTACTCACATCCACCCTCCACCATGAGTTAGGTCACGTGGAAGATACTGCCCTAAACATTATTTATTTTACATTTACATAAGATAGTAATGTTGGGATTGAAAGACATTACACTGGTTACAGGATGGTTGGACAGTTGATTTCAGATATGTGTCTGAAAAGAGGGAAATAGCTTTGGTTTCTAGTCAGGATTGGTTCAGATTCAGTTATCTGGAGAGGGACAGAGAAGGCAGGAAAGATTTGTGTGTGAGTGTGTGTGTGTGTGTGAGAGAGAGAGAGAGAGAGTCCAGGGTTCAGACCTCAGTGACATCAGAGTCCTTTTGTTATTACTTTTTCTCTATAAGTCACAGTCACATACAAATGCAGAGATAAAGTCTTACCATAAAGTCTTACCATATTCACATGGCAGACATTTACCTCTAACGTCACCCTGCGGGTGGGAGGCCATGAAGAAGACGAAGCTAAAATTACGTGATTTGCTGGTCAATTTAACAACAGCGCTGCCTCTGGGTGGTTCTGTGTACAAATATAACACCACATTTCAATAAAAACAAATACGTACAAATGAAAATAAACAGAGGCAGAGTGCTTCATATTAAATCTCATTAGATGTTATATTCTATATTTTACTACACTCCGTTTTTCCATCTGTTTGCGGAGGTTTTGAGTTTAGATGAATTAGTCACAGTACAGTCAGGCACAGTGTGTTTAAGTGTGACCTGTGCTGAGCTGAACTGCTGATATTAAGAAGAACGCTGCTGTTCCAGTTGCAGATAGTCCTCCTGTCGTCCGGAGTCCGGACTTCTGTGTCTAACTTGTGAAGTTTGAGGCGCTGAGTACAGGAGTCTGGACTTGGCGTACTCTGTACTGAGAAACGGTTATGGTCTTTGTCAAAATTCCCACGATGCAATGCTTCATCTTTGCTCTGAGCATGACAGATGTGTAAATTACAGCGATGTTAGAGTACACCCGTCAGTGATGACCAAAGGTGATGGTGATTGATAAGTGCTGGAAATAAGATTCATTCATCGATATATAGAGATTTTCTCATGCAGGGAACTGAACATGAGGCTCAGCTTCAGTCTGCTACAGATGCAACCGCAGCTGAAAGTAACTGATATTATACTGCATTGTAGATTTATTAATGTTCACTGTTTGTCCATTAAAATTGTATCGTAAATAAAGCATTAGTGTAGTTACAAGGTAAACATAAACATCAGGTGTAATGACTGTATTTTCATTTTACAGAAATGACAAGTGCTCGTTTCAAGGTGTAAAAGCTTTAGTGCATGGAGTCACTGCTAATAAAGTTTTGATTAAAATATAACAAAGGAAACAGCAGATTGATGGGTTATTAAAAAGAGGCAGGAATGTGAAAATGTGAAACACAGGAAGCCGATTTTTTAATAACATTTTTTTAATTTAGATTCTTCACTTTTCTAGTTCATGTATAAATACAATTTATAAAAAATGAAGTTGACACACACTGCATTTTTGTCACAATACTGTATTAAGGTGTTTGGACAGTTATAATATTAGAGCATGCTGGATGTGAACAAGCACACAAAAGTACAGATTTTGATACAATTTCATGGACTGTATATATTTATTAATTCATTATGAATATATTTATTATGTATTTATTCAGGCAGCATGGTAGTGCAGTGGTTAGCGCTGTCGCCTCACAGCAAGAAGGTTCCGGGTTCGAGTCCCGGCTCGGACGCGGGGTCTTTCTGTGTGGAGTTTGCATGTTCTCCCCACGCCTGTGTGGGTTCTCTCCGGGTCATCCGGCTTCCACCCACAGTCCAAAGTCATGCAAATGGGGACTAGGCTGATTGAATGCTCCAAATTGACCATAGGTATGAATGTGAGAGTGAATGGTTGTTTGTCTCTGTGTGTTTGCCCTGCGATGGACTGGCGACCTGTCCAGGGTGTACCCCGCCTCTCGCCCGAAAGGATGCTGGGATAGGCTCCAGCCCCCCCGCGACCCTACTAGAGGATAAGCGGTAGACAATGAATGAATATATTTATTCATGATCACTTCTATAAGTAGTACACTGGGGATGGTCGTAATTTTGGACTGATGTGCTGCCACACTCAGCTCTCTCCATGCCTGCTGTCATATGAGAGGTGAGATGGGGGGTGGGGTAACAGTACACAGTTTGTTGCACTCTCTTCTCTAAGGTGTTGCGTTTGGCGGTTGTGAAAAGTGACAGAACCTGGAGGGGAAAACAATGCAGGCCTTAGAACGAGAACGAAAACTAAATAACAAAATAAAGCCAGAGAACAATTGTCCACGATATAAAAACAAAAGCTGGGTTCTGGCCAAGTGGTCTGTTTTTTTTTTTTTTTTTTCTTTTTTTGTTTTTTTTTTTTGTGATGTCCAACAAAAAGTACATCTGATAGTCTCTGCTGACAGTGACTTCAGGAAGTGAAAGAATTCACTCACCTGACTGACTGAATTAGGTGAACATTGCTTCCCCTTGTGGACCAGTCCTACTTTATGACGACACATTGACCTTTGATGAGCTTATGCTTGTTTATCCTTATTCCCACAACTGTGCCAACCCCATCACAAGCTGATGCTGCAGGCAGCGAGGAAGGAGAAAGGAGAAATTGTACTTGTCTGTGCATCTATTCATCGCTTCTACCTCTATAGAACGTGTAGCGCTGAGCTTTTTTGGGTTTTTTTTTTTTTTTAATTCAAATGCACTTGTTGGAGGTGGGGTCGGGGTTGTACCACCTCCCATTTCCAGGGAGGAATTAATAATTAATACATAATTAATTAAATTAATATAATGAATCCAATCCGATCAAGTCAGAAGCTGTGACTTCTCCGAATAAAGAAACGGATTAACCGCTACAGGATAAAAGCATTGTCTGATAATCACCAACAGGAAAAGTGGATCAAAAGAACAAGTGTTAATCAATAAAAGATAAATAAATAAATGAATTAGAATTACCGCCTCGCAGTTATATGCCTCGCCACTAGTTTCGGGTTTACATCCCTGTTTATCTCAGAGTCAGATAAAATATGAACATTTGTTGAAGTCAAGTAATGACTAAAAAGTGTTTTGTGAGGTCACACTGATCTTGACCTTTGACCTTGACCACCAAAATCCAATCAGTTTGTCCTTGAGTCCAGGTGAAACGTTTTTTCCCAATTTTGAAGACGTTCCTTCCTACACCTCCTCGGCTGTCGCCGGCGCGGAGGCCATAATAAACTGTGTGATGAATCGGGCAACAGTGGGAGAGGATATTTTTCTAAAATATCATTTTGTTCTCACATCAAGCCAGTCACCAGCAGAAGTCTCACCTACTGTGAGTTAAGCTGTATGAGAGTTTCCTGTTGGGAGCTGCAGCAGTTTGTTGAGAGCCGTGGACTTCTTCACCACAGACTCTAGGGTGGTTTCCTGGAGACGACGTGTAGTCACCGGGCGACTGGCTCCACCAGTTCTCTCAGCTGTTTATTTCCCTGGGGGCTGGCGCACATTCTCCGGTGTGGTACCTGTGTTCTCCCTTTGTTTAACTGGAGACGTGAGTTCTTTTCTAATAACTTTTTGTTTCATCTGGTTTACTCACATCCACCTCCACCATGAGTTAAGGTCACGTGGAAGATACTGCCCTAAACTTTATTTATTTTACATTTACATAAGATAGTAATGTGGGGATTGAAAGACATTACACTGGTTACAGGATGGTTGGACAGTTGATTTCAGATATGTGTCTGAAAAGAGGGAAATAGCTTTGGTTTCTAGTCAGGATTGGTTCAGATTCAGTTATCTGGAAGAGGGACAGAGAAGGCAGGAAAGATTTGTGTGTGAGTGTGTGTGTGTGTGTGAGAGAGAGAGAGAGAGAGTCCAGGGTTCAGACCTCCAGTGACATCAGAGTCCTTTTGTTATTACTTTTTCTCTATAAGTCACAGTCAACATACAAATGCAGAGATAAAGTCTTACCATAAAGTCTTACCATATTCACATGGCAGACATTTACCTCTAACGTCACCCTGCGAGTGGGAGGCCATGAAGAAGACGAAGCTAAAATTACGTGATTTGCTGGTCAATTTAACAACAGCGCTGCCTCTGGTGGTTCTGTGTACAAATATAAACCACTTTTCAATAAAAACAAATACGTACAAATGAAAATAAACAGAGGCAGAGTGCTTCATATTAATCTCATTAGATGTTATATTCTATATTTTACTACACTCCGTTTTTCCATCTGTTTGCGGAGGTTTTGAGTTTAGATGAATTAGTCACAGTACAGTCAGGCACAGTGTGTTTAAGTGTGACACTGTGCTGAGCTGAACTGCTGATATTAAGAAGAACGCTGCTGTTCCAGTTGCAGATAGTCCTCCTGTCGTCCGGAGTCCGGACTTCTGTGTCTAACTTTGTGAAGTTTGAGGCGCTGAGTACAGGAGTCTGGACTTGGCGTACTCTGTACTGAGAAACGGTTTATGGTCTTTGTCAAAATTCCAACGATGCAATGCTTCATCTTTGCTCTGAGCATGACAGATGTGTAAATTACAGCGATGTTAGAGTACACCCGTCAGTGATGACCAAAGGTGATTGGTGATTGATAAGTGCTGGAAATAAGATTCATTCATCGATATATAGAGATTTTCTCATGCAGGGAACTGAACATGAGGCTCAGCTTCAGTCTGCTACAGATGCAACCGCAGCTGAAGGTAACTGATATTATACTGCATTGTAGATTTATTAATGTTCACTGTTTGTCCATTAAAATTGTATCGTAAATAAAGCATTAGTGTAGTTACAAGGTAAACATAAACATCAGGTGTAATGACTGTTTTTTCATTTTACAGAAATGACAAGTGCTCGTTTCAAGGTGTAAAAGCTTTAGTGCATGGAGTCACTGCTAATAAAGTTTTGATTAAAATATAACAAAGGAAACAGCAGATTGATGGGTTATTAAAAAGAGGCAGGAATGTGAAATGTGAAACACAGGAAGCCGATTTTTTAATACATTTTTTTAATTTAGATTCTTCACTTTTTCTAGTTCATGTATAAATACAATTTATAAAAATGAAGTTGACACACACTGCATTTTTGTCACAATACTGTATTAAGGTGTTTGGACAGTTATAATATTAGAGCATGCTGGATGTGAACAAGCACACAAAAGTACAGATTTTGATACAATTTCATGGACTGTATATATTTATTAATTCATTATGAATATATTTATTATGTATTTATTCAGGCAGCACGGTG